>NC_089860.1:14316212-14916212 GCF_036373705.1 Amia ocellicauda
AAGGTTTTAAAGCGTGCTCTGAAAAGCTAGGTGGGGGAAAATAATATGCTTTGCCATACAAATGTGTCAAATATGTTACAAATTAAAAGACGGCCACCGCCAAAGGATATTGTATTGTCAAGGAAAGTAAAACTTTTTTTTTATTTAAAAAGGCTTTTATCTGGTTTCCCAATGTATCGTCTCTTTATTTCTTTCCACCCAATCATGAGTTGAAGATATTTTCAAAGCATGTCTCAATTGGTCTATTTCACACCATTGACCTTTTCTTGCATTTAAATCTATTAGACCTGGGTCTCAGCCAGACATTATTGAAAAGGTTAGGTAATCCTGCTCCTGCCAGAACAACTTACTGTGAGAAGACTGTTCAATTTACTCGCAGGAATGGTTATTTTCCTTTTGTTTTTCAGAAGGTATTCAAACACAGTTTGCTTAATCCACAAGTAATTTAGTCTCAAGTGTGATTGACGTGCTGTTATTGAGTACAAATCCTTGAGCTGAGTACAATTTTTGTTTTACATCACTCTTGAACTCAATGTATATTTGTATAATTTAATTCAAATTAATTTTAAACCACACAGCAGTTTTGCTTCAACGTAATGCTCTGTTCATAAACTTGGCAGATTCCATCTAATACTAATAATAATAATAAGAATAAATGATTCTTAATTGAAACAGTAATCATAGTAGTAGTAGTAGTAGTAGTAGTAGTAGTAGTAGTAGAGATAATATATTTAACGATAACTTTGTTTATCCCATTGCAGACCAGCTCAGACTGATGCTTAAGCGCAATAACTTTAATAAATTCATGCACCAACCAATCGCCAGTAGCCATATGTGGCTATGTATTCTTAAAGCAATACCTTTGTATTGTTTTTAAAGCTTGTGGCAAATACACCACAGTAGTAAAAGTAGTAGTAGTACCAGAGGAAGATAACACAAATTCCAAATTAAGTAGAAGACATTTAAATGATAAATAGAACAGTATAGATTACAGGTACTAGCAAAATGAAAACACTGATCCAATTGAAATGTATTATTCCAATACGTGATGGTTGTTATATTTTAATTTTATTTTTTACAAAGGATTCTTACTTTTACTTTACCTGCCATAAAATACCATATTTTTATAAGCAATTGGCTGGTGGACTGAAGTTTTGAGTTGGTCTGGTTCATAAATGTGTAAATATATGTGATATTTTCTGTATCAGCAGCGTATATATCCATGGGAAAACATCTGTCAGGCTCTGCCTTTTTTCAAAGCCTGCAGGTTTCAATTAATTAGTTCATGTAAACTGGACTGAATATTCCCATAGTGTAATGTCTAGTTTGTCATCATTTAGATGTGTCTAGAAAGATGGATCCCATTTGTTGTGAGTATATGAGTTTTGTGATTCATTACTTACTGATGTAATGCTGAGTTATGAGATACAAATTTCAACAAGGACGGTCAAAGAAAAGAAACAGTAGCCTTGTCCAAAGACACCAGAGATAAATGCAAGACTAAGTAGCAGCATATAATTTAAGAGTTTTTTTTTTACATATATATTTTATGTTGTGATATATGGAACAACAATTGGATGTTTACAAAGATTTTAACTTCAATTGTACCTTCCTAATTAAGCTGTTTGCCATCTTCATATTTGAATTTGAAGCACTGGACAAAACTTGGCTTTGGTCTTATTGTGGAATTGCGTGCTTGTTTTTGCCAAGTTTCCACATCTGCCAGTTAACTGAATTGATTGTCCTTTCATATATTTCTCCTCTCCCTGGGGAAGATGATGGAGAACAGTCTTTAGGGATCATGATGTTAAAAGCTCTGGATTGTCCTGAATTGAACTCAAGGTTGCTTGTGTTTGTCTGCCAAGTTTGCTCCCAACACAAGTTTAATTCCCCTGGTCATTGTTTGTGTGTTGCCATCATGAATTAAGCATAAGGTGCACTAGCGCAAAACTAATATAAGTTGGTCATATTTCCTGTGAATAGATATTGTAATCTTAACTAATACCTAAAACATATAAATGTAAAGAATCATAAACTGATATTATATTTTAAATGATATTGCAATACACCTATTAAATGTATGAAAAACATTTTAAAATACATGCCTTTATATTTAAATATATTTAGATAGTTATTTATATTCCTATAACATAAATAAATGGCCGTTTTAGGTGAACAAGCACTGTGACGTAAAATTCCATACGTACGTTATTGTGTCTTTCAGATGTCTGAGCCACAGCTGTCACAATACAATGTAAGGCTGGTGGGACAGAACATGCAATTTAATCTGCACAGAGGCTAATGCATTTTCACATTGAATGTACGGAGGTGCAGTGTCTCTATAGAAATAAATATATATATTCAACTTATTTTCAAGAAGGATTGCATATTGTTCCGCATCTTTGCAATGAAAAAGAGCTGTCACAAATATTTACCTACAAAGATAAACAAATTCAAAAACTCCAACCAATGGGATCTACAGAGAGTAATCGAATCTCTATCTTAGATGTGATACTGTGTGTTCAACAGAAGGTAAAAAAATCATTCTGAACAAATAATTAAATGTAGAGATTGTGTGGTTTTATAGAGCTATTTGTACGATACATTTTCACCTTTTATATATTTCGGAGGGCCTTTTTTTTCGATGCCTGCTCCTGATGTTGCATTTGTTTATTTTTGTATTCTACAGCTTTCATTTTTAACAGCAAATACCCTGTTGGTATCTGACAAATCACAGCAATTCTACTGGCTCAGCCATTGATTCTGTTCCCTTTGTTACTCCCATTTCTCTCAGCAATGCGGCGAAATTTCCAGTCCTGCTCCAAGGTATTATTTCCTCATCAATACTCTATTTCCTGTCCTGTTTCTTCAATCTGAGTTGATCTGACTCTGACATAAAGCTTCCTCTTTGTTACCTTGTAACAGACAGAGCTGGAAACAGCACAGTGGAGCAATTCCTCGGAGAGCTGAGGTGGTTCCTTCATCGTGGCAAAGGCATTTCTTCACAACATCAAGATGCTTCACTTTCACCAGAAAAAACTCTGCAAGGTGATCAATCACAAAAGTGACGGACATCACACACAAAGCAAGTATGTTGTTTCTTCTTGGCTTGTTGAGAATTGTGTATATCCATTTGTGTGTGTGTGTGTGTGTGTGTGTGTGTGTGTGTGTGTGTGAGAGAGTAAAAATGATCTTGAAGGACAAGAGTTTCAGAGCTGAAAATATATATTTCAAAAATATGAAGGCATCTTCGACTTGGTGTGCTAATAACTAGGAAAATGCAATGCTGTAAATGTGTGATAAAAAGAGGAGTATGTTATGTCAGTTTTGTTTAGCTAACAGATCTGTTCTAGACCATAATTTTCTACAAGCTGCTATTGCCATTCATCTCGTGCAGTCCTCCACAGCACTGGGCTCGCTATAGGCCATAAATCAAACCTTACCATCTGTTGTCATTTTTTATTTATTTATTTTTGTGTTTGTTTGACTTAGTACGACTTTATGAGGTATGATTTAATGACAAAAGCTTTAATAGCACTGGGTAGAGACACATCCATTCAAGAATCAAATGGTGTCCATGTGAAAGGTAAGTATAACCTATCGGAGATAGTCAACCCAGCAATAATGATCAATGAAGACATTTGAATAAACTCTACTACATAAAAATCAAGTCTCAAAGTAGTGTGAACATTTTTCTTGTGTTGAAAGTACCATGCACAAACCGCATGATAGCAGACTGTATCGGATACTAATAAAGGGGGTTGGTTACACTATTTCAATAAAGACCCTTGAAACTTAACATTGCTATCTCAGAGGCTACGTGATGTTAATTCGGTCAGGCACATTAAGGAGTTTTTGGTTACTGTTTCCACACATCACTCACTTCAGATTATGCCTTGTACTTACTATTACACTTAACACTAATTAAATATATATATATATATATATATATATATATATATATATAAATGAAATGTATCTTGGCCTGCAGTGTTTTAATATATTGTCCAGATGTCAGGGTTATCAACAGGGGAATCTACATCAATAATGCTCAAAGGCGTGTGGTGTGCAGTATGTGGTCAGACCTCAGATTCAAACTGTCTCCAAGCACCTGATCCACACAATCCAAACAAACAACAAATCCGCTAAGCCAAAAAAAAAAATGGTCCAAAGTCTAAAGGAATGATGTCACCTTACCAGACTCAAATATGCAGGAAAAATAATCAACATTATAAGATATGTTCATTCTGGATGCTGTCTGGTTACACAGATTGCAGTCTCTTAATCTCTGCCCAGACTGGACTGTTAAGATTCCTTCAAAAGATTCAATCCAGTCGACTTTTGGGTTGACTAGGAAGTCTGGAAGATTAAGGACTAAATTAAGGAGAAAAAATGTAAAACTTGACATGTTACAATATTACAATGTATTGTTCTGCACAGCATTGTTTTATTATTGTACATTAATTAATTGTGTCTTAACAGTGTCTGAACGTGTTAAAGAATTATGTAGCAATGGGGCTACCCTTCACATGACAATGTGGCAGAGGAGTGTGTCTTTTCACTCTCATCTGATACTGCGGAGAGACGAGAAACACATTCATCTGCTCTCCCTGGCTGAGTTATAATGCTTGACGTGTTAATACAAACATCAAAACAATAAGGATTCTGCTGAAAGAGATATGGCAGAAATGTGTACAGCATACGAGACAGCCATACAAATGCAATGTGTGAGCTGCAAGCTTTACAATAGTCCTTAAAAGCCATCAAAGAACATAACCAGAACGTAACACCCTAAAAGATAAGGAATGCAGTTTGGAGCGTTTTCAATATATATCCCAGTGAAAGTGCGAAGTGGAAGAAAAGAGACATGAAAAGTGAATAAATAAGTAAATTCATCAATTTAAATCGTCAGCAAATACCAGCTTGTTTTTGTTTCTCATATGCTGATTATATAAGCAACAGCTAATGGGGTTACATTTATTACAGTTCTCCACCTGACCGCTCCTGGATTTTATTTTTTATTTTTCTATTTAAAAAAAATGAAAAGATAACAGAATTCAAACAGTCTTTAACTTTAAATACTCATGACTATTATATGTACAAAATTATGTATGTATGTGTGTGTTTCTATGTATGTAAACCTGTATGCATGCATGTTTGTACATATGTATGTATTCACAAACCAGTGGTAAATATCCTTTTGTTGGCTTACAACTCTTTGTAATGTTCAATTCAAATAACACTCGCTTCTCCACTCTGCAGTTTCATGAACAATTAGTTCAGCTCAGTAGCTACTGCAGTCCTGTCAATATGCAGTTGACGGCAGAGACTGTGACTGCTTCCTCGCTCCACTGCGGCGCTCCAGAAATGAAGAATTAGCTGTCGATGACGAGTCCTGGGGCCTCTCCCTGATGCGGTCCTGGAACGGGCAGAGTTAATAGAAGGTTTTGGTGACTCTACATTGCGATCCTGTGGCGGCATAATGAATCTGCTCTCTCCTTTCCCAACCCCATTCTGTCATTTCTTCTGCACCCTTGTGAAATACACATCAAACTCTGCAATAAAGACTGTGTGCAGCCAGCATGGCAATGCTATTGGCAGAGCTATAATGGAGACAGAGATTTATGGCTGTGACCAGGTGTATGTTTGAGGGATTGTACCTGATCTAATAGCTTTTTGCCGAGCTGAATGAGAGGAGCTCTGAAGGTGAGTGGCAAAATGGCACTGACCTGTTATATGGCACTATCCCCTACTATATTATCGGCATCAAAGTGTATTTGCCTCATTTTTATTAAAACAAATGTGTTGCTCGTTTTTGTCGACTTTGTGCCTCAGCCAGCCGCCACACGAGAGCAGAATTATAATTTTGATCAATTCCATTCAGGTTCAGTTGACAGTTACGGCAATAATAATTGAATGCCTTCCTTTTCTCATACTCAACACTTACCTCACTACTACCAAAGCAATAACCTGCGTCCTCCATTTTCACTGTTTATTATTATTATTATTATTAGTAGTAGTAGTAGGTGTTTCACACATTTAAATATGCATATATATATACAAATGTGTATACTTTCACAGTACAATAAAGTAAGTTTTTTATGCATTTCCTTTAAAATAATAGTAGAATGCATTTCCTATACCATGTATAAGAAACCTAGCTACTCGTAATGTGATAATGAAATCACATTGTTTATATATATTGTTTCTGATCAGAAATGTTAAGGCCTTTTGCTTTTAGTTGCAGTCATGATGTTTGATATTTGAATATAACAAGACAAAATCTATTAGCCAGAAATTGTCTGCCTGCCTGCTTTCACTCAACACACAGACTCTCTCTCTTTCCCCATATATAAAAAAACATTTCATTTTGTATAATCGTCTTTTAATTTTGTGCTGAATATGATTATAATAAACAATAAGATACACAGCTAATTGTGAAGTCAAATGACAAAGCATGTGGTATTATAATATTGTGCTCTTGAAAATCTATGACTTCTGTATTGAAGCCTTGAAATATTCCAACTGTAAAGATGTGTTTTGAAGGCTCGTTCTCAGACGTCTGCATGGATAATGCAGACTCCCTTGGGTCCAGACTAATTTGTTCACTCTCTTTGTTTTATTTCCTTCACCACTTAATTTTGATCCATTTAGTCATTGATCAGTCAAGTAATATATGTACAATACTGCTAAATAAAGCGTGTACTCTTATGGTAGTCTTTACATAACTTAAAGATAAAATTAATAATCTAGATCTCTTGACAAGTGATCTGTAAATTCCTTACTGTTTTACACTAATTTTAAACATTATAATAACAGTAATATATATGTAGAATGTAACTCTCGCAAACATACGTCTGATTGACTCTGAGGGTTACTGACTAACAGGAGGCAACACTGGCATATATGCAGCTTCCCCCAGATCCCCACGGATTCTGAGATTTCACTCAGCAGATTTATTTCGACTGGGAATTCACACAGTGTTTAATCAGTAATTTCAGCCACACCTGACAAACCTGAGGATCCAAGAGGAGGCCTTATTGGCTAAGAGCAAGCAAAAAGAATTTGGAGAAGTGCATGCTGGGTGTCTTGCTTATGTTGTTTACCTAGACTAAGAAATATAGACATTCTGTAGACCATTGAGCAAGACCCTTAACTGGTTTGTCACATTCTGCTATTTCAGTCTGACTATATTGGCATCAATATCAGAAAACAATATCACATTATTATTTTTTTGTAGGGAGGATTTGTATATGTCTCCCTCTGTGTAACTCCATCTCCTTGAATAAGGTCCAAGTTGAAAGAGGCAAGGTTTAGCTGATGAGGCCCTCATTCAAGCACTTGATGCCAAGGATCAGCTTCATCCACATTGACAGGTCTGAATGATCAATGTTTTTTTTCTTGAGATGCTATAGCAATATTTCATGCTTTTGGCAGATGGCAGAATTGAACGTGTCCTTGCTGTATTATTTCACAAAAAGAAATGAACTAGGCACAAAAACACACACACACACACACACACACACACACACACACACACACACACACACACAATCCTGTCCTTTATTTCCTATAGTCATTGTTTCGGAGAAAAGGGGCATCTATGAGGCATGAGGTCTAATGATTTTTTTATCAGAAAGGGCAAGAAATATAATGTAATTTTCTGTTTGTTTGTTTATTTTATGTAAATGATGTGAGGCTCCAATACACATTTGATGGAGACATTTCCCCTTTTGCATAATTATCATTTGTTTTCCTCATTAATGTGTAGACCTTAAGACCTAAAAATGTAAAAGCATCAATTATATAAGCTTCCCTGTGCAGGCTTTGCATATTCCTATCATGTCCTAACCATCTGTTCTCAATAACGCTAAAGGAGCTCTGCCTAAAAGTTATATATCTTTGATTGTTCAAATCTGTCAACACCACCTGCTTTATTCTGTACATATGAGGCATTTTCATCCAGCAGAGTTTAAAGGTGGCATGAGTTCAGAAATTAAGATGTCAAACATATTGCCTGTGTAGTTAGCTTTCATCTGCTCAGGAAAAGTAAAGTAAACTAATACAACTTGATATTGAAGTCATAAATGTATTTAAGAATGATTGAAAGCATCATAAAATGTAAAAGAGGACAAACTAAAAAACAGGATTTGTAGAAGAGCAGTAAACTTTTTGATGATGGAAGCAGAGAAGAAACAGGCAAACACAATGACCTTTAAAATGGAGAATGTTACACTTTATCAGTGATTTTCATATGAATGCACTTGAGACAAACTACAAAGGAATATACTTATTTTGATAACAATACATCATTCTGTCCTGACAATCACTAACTCCTCCCACAGCTTTTGCAGAAAACGTACACATTTTCATATAGTGATTCTACATTATACAAACTAGGTTGCTTTTATACGTGATGTCTTCTAAAAAAACATATCAATGTATAATTGATTCAAAATTCAAATAATGCCAATTGCAAATCAGGAACCAACACACAGACACACACACACACACACACTGACTGACAAACACATGACCAGTGGTGTAGCAATAAAATTCAAAAAGTGTAGTAGTAGTGTACTGTATAGGCCAAAGTTAAGGCTTGTCCCCATACAACTCTGTTTTTGTACCCTATAACATTTTATGTGTCCCCCACAGTGCTGTTTTATCTTTAAAAAAAATCAGGACTAATACACTCATTTCTATGTGCTTTCTAGATGTCAATCTGCAAATGAAATAGTCAAATCTGTCAAGGATGTGAGTTTTGTTACCCTACTGGCACTATTGTGTCTGCATGCAGTTACAGGCTTTAAAATAAAAGGCCGCCAATATATCTAAAACCTAACTAGAGAAATTAAGAGATGTGAGCATTTCCAATCTATTTATGTAATAGAAACCTTGAGGCAGGAGAATGCATGAGAAATACAATGTCATAATTTATATACCCTCATGTTCAGAGGAAAAAATAGAGCGCATTCCAACTAGATTGGTTTTCAGCTTTAAAGTCAACATGGTATGTATTAAGAGTTCAATCGAATGTACATCATTCCTGGACGAGATACAAAATATTGCCCTGTGGACAGTAGAAACCTGAAGCAAAACATGGCTGCATTTTAGAGGATAAGGCATCGTAATGGCATTTACAGTAGTGCTAATGTTACTAATAAAATGAATAAAAGCTGGACCAGTCTGAGCTACTATTATGTAGCAGGACATAAAATGTTGAAATGTGGGTCACCACATGTAACTAGATACATGGATAAAAATATACAAATAAATGAATAAAATAAAATATAAAATTGCCGGGTGGCAAATATATTTTATTACAACCCCAATATCAATGATAATCTTGAAAAGCAACTGAAAATTCACACACTTCACAGTTCTATGGGCGTGGCTGTTTTCTGGAAGGAGGAAAGAAATGTGCCTCTTTTGAGAGCTCCACTACTGTGAGTTCATAATGCAGATGTTCATTATGAAAGTGGTACGTTTTGCATTTTTTTAAATCATTTGTTTTAATGTCTAATATTTTTCACAATGACATATAATACAAATATAAACCTTATATTCTACAAACAGTTACACAGCAGTAAACATGTTTTAGAATATATATCTACACAAGCCAAGGTTTCATTTTAAGAGAAGTAGTAGTTTTCCAACCTTTTTTGAAAATATAAGCAAAATAGTGGCTGCCCCCAAACCCCCCGGGACCATGGACAAGGTACCATCAGCACCCCCACCCCGGCACCGGAGATTTCCCGTCTTCAGCAGGCAGCTCACTGTCGTCGATGTCCAGCCCCTCCATGTTGGCCAGGACAGGAAGTTTGGATCTCAACAAGGGACATTCATCTCAGACTTCCCTCAAAGAAACTCAGCCCCCGGTTCATAGGTCCTTTCAAAATCATCTGACAAATCAGCCCTTACTTACTTACTTACAATCTTACCAGTTGCAAAAAAAAACTCAAAATCACATCTCCCCTACTAACCACGTTTCCTTGTAGAAGCCCGTCACGTCTGATCCTTCTTCTTGCCTCACTCTGGATGCCACTCATGTGGCAACCCCTCCACCCCCACTCCTGCTAGATGATGGCCCAGTATATGTGGTTCGGACTCTCCTCCACTCCCATCGTCACCCAGGCTCCTACAGTCTACCCTCTGACACTCCACAGCACCATGTGCATTTCATGTACCTACCCTCATATCCCTCATTGGTCCAGCTCTCCAAGCCACAGGTGCCTGCTTCCCTCAGTCCTGAGTATTTACACCCCTTTGTTCCCTCAGCTCCTTGTAAAGTCTTGCTTGCTCCTGAGTAACAATTCCAAGCAATTCCTTTTTTATTTGTTGTTCTGGAACTTCTGGTACAGGAGGTACACTAGCTGTTTATTTTTATTTCTTCCTGAAACTGACCGTACAGGTGTGGAACTTGATACAGAACTAGTTCATCTTTCAATTAATGTCAGACAAGGTAAAACAAAATGTAAAATAATCAAAATGTTCTTTGTTGGAATAAAAAACAAAACAAAAAGTAGTTGTCTTTGCCTTCCTTTCTATCGGTGCACAAACACAACTGTGACATTTCTTTTGTGATGTCTATAAATGTTGTAAAGGGTTTATACCTTTGGTTAATGTATTGTAGGTATGAAGAGTTGCACACTTTAAATGGGGTACTGCAAAACACTCTATAGCTGCTTTACACAGACTTTGTAGATGCCTGTTAAGGGCATATACATAGTCGTTAATGTATTGTAGATATGAAGAGGTGCACACTTTAGATGGGGTACTGCAAAACACTATAGCTGATTTCCATATAGACTATAGATGTCTACTAAGATATACAAACATTCTATAACTGCCTTGTTGAGACGTATAGCTCCATTAGCTCTATCTATTAGTTTAGTAGTACATTACTTTAAGCACCAGCATTATTTCAGACCACGTACTCCTGTTCCAACCTTCACCCCTGTGTTCGCACAGCACCCCCCAGACAGAGGATCAGGGGGTGTCCTGATTCCAGTGGTAGTTTTTGGATTAATTTGAAGGTAGAGAATGGTAACTGGTCTAGCAATACCACTCAGTTTCCCTTATTCTGCTCTGCCCTTGTTTTAAAAGCTAAGCATGTGTACTGCGGTCTTACCTACACAGGGCAGTAATAGTATCCAGTCACAATCACGTTCTTTCTACGGCATACTGGTAGCTGATTAAAGCCATGCATATTCAGCACCGGGTTAATATAAAACGAAACTTTCTGCAATGTTCAATTCAATTTTTAATTATGTTAATTATGACAGTTATAACTTGCTTGCAGAATCGCATTAATCTGTTGAATAAATAGACTCAATTATCAATGGCTTTAGTAACATCGACAAATAATGGCATTAATAAAGTATGTATTCATGATTGTAGCTTATTTGTTAATTCTTCATAAATTAGTTCTTCATGATCTCTTAAGGCTTCATAAAGCATTTATACAAGGACAGCACCTCACATCGTTAACTAAAGAGACTTTACTAACTTCAAGGCATCCATGCCATATAGTAATTAAATTGGTTTGGCTACTAAAAAAATATTACCAGGTGCCAGATGGCTCCAATAAATTTTGGATGATTTTATGCCTTGTTTAGATAACCTAAACCTAATGCATTGTATAGGATGCTTTTACATGGACAAAAGCCCTTTCTTTTCCCTAAATGTAGTGATTTGGGGTACTGACATTCTAATGTGTTATTGTTTTTTTGAAAAATCTGTGTAAAGAAGATTGCACATTTTAAGATTGCACATATTGTTCTTCATGTCTAATGATATACAGGAAAAAAAAGAGAAAACTATTCATAACAAGATCATAAACACTCAATAATATGTTGTACCCATATATGTAAATACTAGCTTTAATAGGATGATATTTACAGGCTGCATATGCTTCTTAAGGTTACGTGAATATATATTAAATTAAGTGCATCAGACAGATGCTTGCAGGCACCACACTAGGGGGTAAACCTGTTCCTGGTTTAATAAAAGAATTGCATGGAACTGAATTGTTTACACCTATTATAGCCATGCAATGTGTTATTTGTATGCATTTTCTTCTGTATGCAAATTAATTTGAGCACGGATGTATCTCTAATGCCTTATTGCACATTTCCCTCTCCCTAACATCAGCCACCATTCCTCATACTCCTGTGGTCTAATGTACTGACGCTCTGACAATGTGCTTAGGCACAATAGGAACGTTCAGTCCTGTTTAAGACAATGACAGAGAAAAGTATTGAGCTGTGCTCCACAGTTGCAAGGACAGGAGTGTTCTAACCGGGATAGAAAAGGGAAAAAAACATTAGCTAAATTATAAAAATGTAACTGTAACTCCACAATCGACCACTCAAGGAAAGGAATATGTGCAGCAGCAGCCTCAGGGTCAAATTCACAAGCACACGCACATATATACATATAATCATCATCATCATCATCATCAGCCTATATTGCTGCACTGCTGGATGAAGGCTCCCCAAGATGTTTCCACTTGCTTCGATATATAGCTTCCCTTTCCCACGTCACGCCTGCAAAGTGTATGATTTCATCTTCCCATCTTTTATGTGGCCATCTTCTATGTCTCTTTTCTTATCTTGGGATCCATCTGATATCTTCCTTTGTCCATCTGTGATCTGTTCTTTTTTATATTTGTCTTGCTTACAGAACAGCTACTGTTTTTAATAGTAGCATAGCATGTACATTACTTTTCATCTGCAAGCTACTTAAGAAATGTAATGAACACAAAAGATTAATCAAAATGTTTCCACAATAACTTTTTATTAGAAAACTGATCAAAGTGAACAAATCAATTTCCATAGTGTGACTTATTTCAAATTAGTTATCTGCTTAAGGCAAAGAAGACTTCTACTGTATGACACTCAGATCTGCATTATGAATACCATACCTAATTTAACCACTGTTGTTTATTACACATTATACACAATACACATTGAGTTATTTCAGGTTTGGGGGACCAGAGGTTAGAAACTGATGATGAGACATACCAAAACATTTCAATTGATATGTATAATCATGGAAGTATAAATCTGTTTCAATTCTAAAACAGGCCCATATATTTTTGGGTGCAAATCCCTGGAAAGTTTATACTTCCTCTCCAATATCAACTCTCTGATCTCAAAAAAAAAGATATAAAGAGCATCCATTTTGTTCTTCCCGTGGAGAACCCAGATGCTCTTAATGCACAGTCAACAGCTTGGTCTGGTGCTGTTTTGAGAGTTTCACAGCTTTGACTAAGGTTAGTAGGGCTCACAGCCCCCACCCCCCTGGGAGTATTTTGCAATTACCTTATACAGGTGCACAGGCTTGAAATAGTCCTTCATGCATGACAAAGCACACAGACAACTTCATAGCCCCAAATCTGACATAAAATTGGACTAAAATCTCCTGTAGCCAGGACCCAGGTGTCTCAGTCCTGAGGAATAGGCTTTTTATGAACAACTTCCAGCAGTGGATGTTTAGAAAACAGGGTCTGTCATTTCCCTTTTTCCCATCTAATGGGATAGAGCCATAGAATGCACTGAACCTTATCTTGAAGGTAAGTGCATCTGTCATTCCTTTTAGAAGTCTCTCCATCTAGTTATGCAGGTTCATGAGAAAAGATGTTTGCACAGTTCTGGCAATCACAGCTCACTATACATTTCCTGAGGTGAATACAGAATTCCAGTCAAAGAAGTTGGAGATCCGTATCATTTGGTTTACATAATCTTAAATTACAGCAAAGTGGCATATACTTTCATGTAAAGTGAGTAAAAAAATGGTATCCTTTCAGTGTAGCACATAAAAAATATATTTCAGTACTAGTATAAAATAAATAAAGAAAATGACATATAAGTTTATTCATAATCCTTTGGCTAAAAAGATATTGTGTGAGTACATCTGTACCCCGAAATAATGCGATCCAATATAATGCAAATTCTGATATAACAATGCTGAGCGCATTTACATCATTTTTACTTTCACTCCAATCACCATTGCATGAAACCAGTCTTGTCTCCAAGTCTTAATTAAAGTGATATTGTTGATAGTTTAAAGCAATTGATTACCTTTTCAACTTCATTTTACCCTTTTTAAGACATAAGAACTCCCATCTCAAAAATGTTTTTAGTAAACAGTTCAAATTACTTAACAATCTACACTACCGCTCAAAAGTTTCAGGTCACTTTTTTTTTTCTTTGTTCTCGAAAGAAAATCTTTTTTTTTGCTCATTAAAATAACATTAAATTGATCGGAAATACAGTGTAGATATTGTTAATGTTGTAAATGACTATTGTAGCAGGAAACGACTGATTTGTAATGGAGTATCTACATAGGCGTACAGGGGCCCATTATCAGCAACCATCAGTCCTGTGTTCCAATGGCACCTTGTGCTAATCCAAGGTTATAATTTTGAAAGGTTAATTGATCATTAGAAAACCCTTTTGCAATTATGTTAGCACAGCTGAAAACTGTTGTGCTGATAAAAGAAGTAATACAACTGGCCTTCTTTAGACTAGCTGAGTATCTGGAGCATCAGCAGTTGTGGGTTTGATTACAGGCTCAAAATGGCCAGAAACAAAAAACTTTCTTCTGAAACTCATCAGTCTATTCTTGTTCTGAGAAATGAAGGCTATTCCATGCAAGAAATTGCCAAGAAACTGAAGATCTTGTACAATGCTGTGTACTCCTCCCTTCACAGAACAGCGCAAACTGGCTCTAACCAGAATAGAAAGAGGAGTGGGAGGCCCCGGTGCACAACTGAGCAAGAGGACAAATACATTAGAGTGTCTAGTTTGAGAAACAGACGCTTCACAGGTCCTCAACTGGCAGCTTCTTTAAATAGTACCCGAAAAACACCAGTCTCAACGTCAACAGTGAAGAGGCGACTCTGGGATGCTGGCCTTCTAGGCAGAGTTGCAAAGAAAAAGACGTATCTCAGACTGGCCAATATAAAGAAAAGATTAAGATGGGCAAAAGCCAATCAAGCCAATCCAACTTGTGGGAGGTGCTTCAGGAAGCATGGGGTGAAATCTCTTCAGATTACCTCAACAAATTGACAACTAGAATGCCAAAGGTCTGGTAAGGCTGTATTTGCTGCAAATGGAGGATTCTTTGACGAAAGCAAAGTTTGAAGGACCCAATTATTTCTAACCTTGACAATTACTATATTTCCTATTCATTTTGCTATGTTTCCTAGTCAAACTCATAATATAGTTGACTAACTGACAAAGGTAGCCAACAAAGGCAAATGTTCCTATTTGGTAAAATACTAAAATATTTGTTTACAACAATTTGGAAGGTAAATAAAAAGTGTTTTCTGATATGGGAATTCTGCAAACAATTGATGTATGATAAAACCAAGCCCTCATGGTTGCATTTAGCAGTGTTTAGTACAACATTGGACATTGGAATATAGCATATTTTTAGGTGCCTCGCAGAACCTACTGCACACTCCAGAGTGGGCTTTTATTCCCATTGTTTGAGACAGCTTTGGCTTTCAAGCAATTAAATTCATTGGTGCAACATGAATACGCAATATCGGGCACTGTATCTTTTAAGTAAGCTTATAACATAAGTGTTGTAATTAAAGAAAGGAGATACAATTTTACCACTGTAGAATGGGTTTATTTACTGCATACATCATGTTGGTTCTAACAAAAATGATTTACTGACGGAAATACTCCAGGCCAAAGCAAGTTCAATATAACATGGTAGGATCGTTTGGCTCCTGAGGACCACAATCTATCAGGGTAAGAGGTGTACTGAAAGCCCAATTACATATAATCATCAAATATGTTGTTCGTGGTGGAAAAACATTACATTTTTCTTTATTATTATTTACTACCTGAATGCACTGTGCCAACTGTTATCCAAGTAGAGTGAAAAATATAGGTAATGTCTCAGATTGAGGGACTTGCTGGTTAAAACTCACCCAAGACAAAGTCATTCACTTGAGGCACTTGTGTAAAAGGTTCCTGTCTGTCACCCAGTCGGCCTGAGAGTCTCTTGGCAGTTTACAAGGTTGGCATTAGTGATGCCAATGTGTGACACCATCTGTACCCATCTTGTCTTGCCAGCTCTGGGCCTTCCAGAGAGAACTTGGTAATGGCAGTTTCAAGTAGATATTATCAGTGGATGGGCCAATGCTAAGGATGGTCACACATTCAGAGTAATATCCTTTTCAGCCAAGAGTTCATTTTGGGAAGAGTGACTGTGTTGAATGTAGATGTTTGCTTTATATTTATGTATTTGCTTCCTTATTTCAGAATACAAATGCTGTACTATTTTTCAATTTGAATTGTTGCCAGCTGCATATATCATCGAAGTACATGCGGGCTTGAGGAAAACATCTATTTGAGAGTAAATTGGCAAATGCCTTACAAATGCATTACATTTCACCTTTTTTGCTATCTCCAAATTGTTATGTAAGGAGGTGTTAATCCCATTTGTACCATTACTCCAAGTAAAACCATGTCAAATAGATACATTAATAAATAAGAAAGCCACTGTGACTTACATCATCGTGCATCAAGTCATTCTCTGCCATGTAGATTTGCATTTGAACACATGACTGCTAGTCTCGGGGCTTAACTTCTCAGTTCAGTTTGCTTTGAAGGATACATTTAAAAGCTCCTTGTCTCAGGGTACTTTAATAACAGGCATTATTATGTCTAGAGTTCTCACAGGCTGGTCATTTGAATTTAATTGCAACCAGTTTTGCAAACACTGATCTCTTTAAAATAATCCGCACAATACTCTTTAATAATGGGGGAAATGGCTGGGTTGATTCTCACTGGACAATTTTGCTACTTGCCTAGACATTCTGATGCCTTAATTTTCCCAACTGCAGCTCCTGAACAAGAGACAGATACCTTGTGTGTGTGTGTGTGTGTGTGTGTGTGTGTGTGTGTCACACTACCTCCAATCCATATTGCTAGATGTCTTCTCTCTGTAGTCATAACTGTACCTGCTATGCCAATTCTCCCTTAGACGACATCATTATTTCTGAGGATTCAGTATTGTAATATCTTCATAATCTGAACACACAAGTATAAGCATTGATGTATTCTTTGTACCACTGACTTTAACACAGCTTCTGCCAATGAGAATCTTATCTTAAAAGCCAGCTCTGAATTCATATTTTAAAGGTTTAAATGTTTGATTCTGTTAAAAAAAGTAGTGTGGGACATTAAAGACACGAGAGATGCCCCTTAGTAAAGAGAGTTTAAACTCCATACTTCAGCCATTGGTATATTGCTGTGATAGATCAGACTGTAGCTTAGCTTGTAGAATTAATAAAAAGCCCTAAAGCACTGTGTACTATAGAATCACTGACAGTTTTCTTGTTAGGCTTTAGGGCTACATAGGAAAAGGACCAAACATGTATTTTCTGTAATTCACTGTTCATTAATTCATTTTAAAACGTGTCTACTTATCACTGTTACCAGTTTGTATTAAGCTCTTCGTATATCACCATTATATAGCAACTGGAACTTTTTCATCCAAAAAGGATCAGACCAAATATGTCATACTAAATTAAAAGAAATTGGACCTTTTTTTTTTAATTAACCAAAAGATAACGTTTGTAGTTCTTAGGAGATGAAAATTAGGTTCTATATCTGTAGGTATTATATCGATGTATATTATGAGCATGTATGCATTTTTAAGTGTGACTGTTGAACCGTTTTCACTGCTAGAGCTGATACTGTATAGGGCTGTCACATTTGCCCACATAAATGCTCTTTTGCAAATACCTTATGTGCTGTCAAAATTTCTCTCAGTTACCAGGATGAAAGGCACTAAGAATCACAGAAAAATACAACTGTAAAAACAGCACGATTTTATTGTTAGACCGTTGACAGATAAATCAAATACAAGAAAATAAGCCTTCTTATGCAGTTTTCTTTAATGTTGTCGAAACAACACAAGTCTTTTTCTATATCACTTTACCCTTGCAATTATGTTTGCATTTGGGGAAGGAGCCTAGTAGTGGTCTTGGTTACACATTTTCTCCAACACACTGAAAATTCATTCTTTAATTCATTCTGATGATCCACACTCAGATTCCTCTTGGGAATTTATGCCAGGTCACTTTTTGTCCTTTCCTGGAATCTGATTTACAGCCTTCTATTGTGGCCTGTTTATCCATGGAAGAAATCTCTTCCAACTAATAATAATTGTGTATCAAACTTCCTCTGAATAGCACTGGAAGCTGACACATGTATTGTGATTAGATGTCAGCTTGACAGTGACTGAAAAGTATAAAAAAAATGTTATTAGTATAGGTTCTCTTTTTTTTTTTTTTTACAGACTCTAACAATCTCAGCTGCCCAACATTACATTTTACATTTTACAGTCTAATGAAGGTGTACAGTAGTTTTTTTGCTTCCCATAATGTCAACATTAACACAGTTTTCAATGTCTATATTACTACTGAGGAAAAAATGTGCAGACTCCTCTTTTTGACAATTCTTATTTTTCTAAAGAGGACATCATGTGAAAGAATCTGCTGCAATGCTCTTTAGCCCATTAGAGGGATGCCATTACATTAACACTATATTCAGCCAGTGACAAGACTGGTTATGATATAGTGCCTTGGGGGAGAGTCTAAGGAGAATGAACTTATGGTCTCTGTTCAAAGGCCTGTTTTGCGAAGACTGTAGTGATAATTAATAGGACATCCTGAGTTGTTAGCTTTCTTTCAGTTTTGTTTTAATCAGTTTTTAAGTTAGATGTTTTTCACATTCAATGGTGGGTTTCCCATTAAATATTTGCCTTTTTACTTAGGAGAGCTAACACGCAACATCCGCACCTGACACTATGCAGCTTAACAAATTCCTGCAAGACTATTTCTAAGTGTCATGCCGAATCAGACTTCTTCACCCTCGATACACAGCTGCAGGGCAAAGCAAAACCTTGCCTTACATAAGCACCAAAATCTTATTTAGACCTTTAGCAGAGCATCCCTCCCTCTGTGACTCACAGTTACAAATATTCCCTGTGTGACCCCAGGACAGCTGTAACCTTTAGTAACTGGGAAACCCATGCACCATTCAAAATGTCCACTTCAGTCACCTTGCCATCCGAAACATAACAGGTATTATCTTCAGCAGCCATAACACTTACTGTCATAGTCGAGCTGAACTACGTGATTAAATGTATACATATACAGACGGGTGACAAATTAAAGCAAAAACCTGAATAAATGAGTGGAGGAACATAATGAATTCAGATCCCTCCAAACAGGTGCACTGCATGATACAATTAAGCAATTAACATCCTATCATGCTGTGTGGCATGTGTAAAAATGCTGAGCAGGCCCAATTTACCTTGATTTTGGATCAAGATGGCAAGAGGAAAGGATCTAAGTGACTTTGAAAGAGGGGTCATTATTGGGGCACGAATGGCAGGAGCTTCAGTCACAAAGACTGTTCAACTGGCTAGTGTTCTCCTGACTGCTTGACCCCTACAGTGAGGGGGTCCGGAAGCTCTGTTGTGCTGTGGGGGGCATTTTCCTGGCATGGTTTGGGTCCACTTGTCCCTTAGAGGGAAGGGTCACTGCAAAACCTTTATCCTATGGTGAAACATCTCTACGGGGCACGAGGGTCACTGAATGGTGTGAAGAGTATGAAAATTATGAAAATCATATGCTATGGCCTTCACAGTCACCAGATCTCAACCCAGTCGAACACCTATGGGAGATTCTGGACCGACATGTTAGACAGCGCTCTCCACCACCATCATCAAAACCCCAAATGAGGGAATATCTTTTGGAAGAATGGTGTTCATCCCTCCAGTAGAGTCCAGAGACTCGTAGAATCTGTGCCAAGAGCATTGAAGCTGTTCTGGCGGCTCGTGGTGATCAACACCTTACTGAAACACTTTATGTTGTTTTTTCCTTCAATTTATCACCCGTTTGTATTTATAACTAGAATTATAACTCTTATAGGTATATATTATATACACTCACCTAAAGGATTATTAGGAACACCATACTAATACTGTGTTTGACTCCCTTTCGCCTTCAGAACTGCCTTAATTCTACATGGCATTGATTCAACAAGGTGCTGAAAGCATTCTTTAGAAATCTTGGCCCATATTGATAGGATAGCATCTTGCAGTTGATGGAGATTTGTGGGTTGTACATCCAGGGCACGAAGCTCCCGTTCCACCACATCCCAAAGATGCTCTATTGGGTTGAGATCTGGTGACTGTGGGGGCCAGTTTAGTACAGTGAACTCATTGTCATGTTCAAGAAACCAATTTGAAATGATTTGACCTTTGTGACATGGTGCATTATCCTGCTGGAAGTAGCCATCAGAGGATGGGTACATGGTGGTCATAAAGGGATGGACATGGTCAGAAACAATGCTCAGGTAGGCCGTGGCATTTAAACGATGCCCAATTGGCACTAAGGGGCCTAAAGTGTGCCAAGAAAACATCCCCCACACCATTACACCACCACCACCAGCCTGCACAGTGGTAACAAGGCATGATGGATCCATGTTCTCATTCTGTTTACGCCAAATTCTGACTCTACCATCTGAATGTCTCAACAGAAATCGAGACTCATCAGACCAGGCAACATTTTTCCAGTCTTCAACTGTCCAATTTTGGTGAGCTTGTGCAAATTGTAGCCTCTTTTTCCTATTTGTAGTGGAGATGAGTGGTACCCGGTGGGGTCTTCTGCTGTTGTAGCCCATCCGCCTCAAGGTTGTACGTGTTGTGGCTTCACAAATGCTTTGCTGCATACCTCGGTTGTAACGAGTCGTTATTTCAGTCAAAGTTGCTCTTCTATCAGCTTGAATCAGTCGGCCCATTCTCCTCTGACCTCTAGCATCAACAAGGCATTTTCGCCCACAGGACAGCCGCATACTGGATGTTTTTCCCTTTTCACACCATTCTTTGTAAACCCTAGAAATGGTTGTGCATTAAAATCCCAGTAACTGAGCAGATTGTGAAATACTCAGACCGGCCCGTCTGGCACCAACAACCATGCCATGCTCAAAATTGCTTAAATCACCTTTCTTTCCCATTCAGACATTCAGTTTGGAGTTCAGGAGATTGTCTTGACCAGGACCACACCCCTAAATGCATTGAAGCAACTGCCATGTGATTGGTTGGTTAGATAATTGCATTAATGAGAAATTGAACAGGTGTTGCTAATAATCCTTTAGGTGAGTGTAAATATATAATATTATATCTTCAATAACATTGATTCATTTGTAAAGCACTTTAAGGTCATTTTAAAACATCAGGGGTATGAAGATGCATTTCAGATATTTGAAACTAATTTCCTGTGTTAGTCTCTGAATTAATTCCTGTTCCTTTAGAGATTTCTCTGATCCATTTTGAGATATCTCTAAATGACTTCCTGTTCATTTGAAGATATCTGTTATCCAATTTGTGATGTACCCAAAAGACTTCCTGCTGAAGGTAGCTGTTTCCCTTAGGCTTCTATATGTAAAATAATAAACAATTAGATATACATAATTAATTTTGAATTGTTCAAATCATAGAATCTATCTCCAAATCTACTCCAGCCATCTTAAAGCAACCTAATTAGTTACAAACCTCTACAGAATTCACGGCTTAATGAAACAGTCTGCTAACAAAGTTATACTGTTACTTCAAAACCTTCAGGCAACCATTTCCACTCTGCTGGAAATCTAACATTAATTAAATAATCAATGAATCAGCTATTGGCTGTATCAAAAATATCCTCTCATAATGAATTGTCATATCAATACAATTGCTTTGTAATTCCTTTAATATGTGATTAGAATGCAGTTTAAAAACACAACTCTCCAAAGTTACCCATTTATCTGGTAAAGCTGTGAACAGTTACTCAGTGAACACCCTCAGAACCGTGGCAATGGAGTTACACAGCTCAGACGCAGGATACACAAACTATTTCTATGACATGTATTTTGCAGTTTAGCTTTACATTTTAACACATGAACTGTGGAATGACTATTAAACTCTATATTATTAAAGCATATTTATCCAGTATGTGAATGGCATGTGTCTCACAGGAGTAAATTCACCATTTTGACAAGTGGAGGTAGTGAAATTATAATGAAATTCAAGGATAACCCTAAGAAATTAAGACGAAATTTATTTGTAATTACTTATCTAAGTAATCACATTATCTGCAGAGGCAATGCTTAGTGGACAAGCTACATGCTGGCAATGATTCGTTGTTTGAAATGATAAACCGGTTTCTAGGATATACTGTATAACTGATAGAAAAATGAAATATTTATTAAATATCTGAAGAAGTGTTATATTTCTTCACTGTGTATCTTTGTGAGCAAACAAATGACCATTCCCACCTACAGTTCCAAATATTGACCCTGCAATTGCATTTTAGAGACGTATCTATGTCATCACAATGATATCTAGAGTCAATAAATGAGTGTAACATCAAACACCAGAAATACGGAACACAAGGAACATTACTATAAAACCCCAACTGAACCTTGGATGGTTTGTAAATTTGCAATTCGCAATGTAGCAGCCATTGCCTGATAGCACAGTGCCTAACCACTAGACTGTGTGAACAGCTCGGACTTGGAAAGGCGATGTGTGGAGCTCTTACATGAGTATTAATCAAGGAAGAAATTAGGATGTGCCAGTTTCTGTACAATACGTTCAATTTTAACTATGACAGTGAGATTAGTCTGAAACTCCACAGGCTTTTAAAATACAAATGAATATAAGAAAGGTTAATGAAGTGACAATCGTCAGAATCTCAGGTGAAATGTGACCACTCCGCTATAGAAGCTGGGAAGAAGAGAGGATTGCATTTTCTTGCCTTAATCTACCAACTCTCCTGTGAGAGAGGCTCAATTATGCATACCACTGCCTGCCCCAGAGCTGCAGTGATATGACCTTCCGATTTTAATGAGCAATGCCAACGTACAGAACAGAAAGGAACTTGGCGTCATTAACAGTGTTTGAAATGCATTAAAAAAAAAAGTGACAGAATGAAAAATACTTATGGTGAATATTAAGAATCCCTGTTTGAATGTCATGTAGAATCCCTCAAGAGGCCCAATCTCTTTAAATTATCATTCACGCATCCCTTATGCATGACATTGTACCTCTTAGCCTCTTAGAAGATAAGAGAAGACTGTCGCTGGGTTTTTACAAAGGCCGCTGTGCTACTTTGTTAAGAAGACCAGCGCTTGGAGGACATTACAAGTCCTGTAGAACCGAGATAATTTTTTAAAGAGTGTTTTCAGCCCATTCTGGTTAAAACCTAATTATAGTGAAGGCAAACTGGCAGTGGTTGTAAATACGTGTGCATTCCAGATGTGCTAAAGGCTATGCTAACCACTCCAAAGAGGACCTGTTATTTATTCTATAGGTTACTATAGGTATCTATAGAATAAAGAATGCATAGTTCTCTAGTTCCATTGTGCTCGGGGGTATCCAAACTAAGGGATGCTGAGAACTCGGTAGCTGTTTAATAATATGTATCCGTTTTCTAAATGCTTCTGAGATTTTGAATTCCTGTCAAAGCACATGGTTTTGTGATGTGACCATTTCCAAAAAGGGTAAAGGTGAGATCCCTATTAAAATGTATGTGACATTGGGCACATTTATCTCCAGGGTTGCTGGGAAATGAACGATAGATGTGTGTGAATGAAGCAACTGTGCCTCCTAGTGTTCATGAGAAGTAATTCTCATTGAAATAAAGCAATGATTTTACAAAATGTAACCTCTGAGGCTGGTGAATTGTGGAAATAGTGTTCTGCATTAATCTCTGAATTTGAATATAAATAATGTACACACACACACACACACACACACACACACACACATTACAAGGCAGCAGAACACTGGATGCAAAACTTAATTGAATTAAAATCAAATTTAATATGGTGATTTTTATTGTCCTTCATAAGATCCCTTGGAACAAAAGGTAAATTACTTATTGTCTAAGTGGTATTGTCCCCACATTAACATGCTGCACAAGAACAAAATATTGTATTTCGTTAAAGAACTGTCTTGTGGAAACACTGCATGGAAATTATATATCAGTCGAATACATTGTCTGAGTTTTGTGACACATGACATTGGGCATTCTCCATAAAATTGTCTGGGGAATGATTATTTCATTATTTCTTCCCAGGCAAGTGAGACCACATCCCTTTTAGCCCTCCAGATTTCACTGGAAAGAGTCTTCTTTAAAAGCTTTGTTTCTGTGAAATGAGGTTTCCGTTTGTTACTAAGAAAAAAATAATAATAATAATATCGAGAACGTTTTTTCCCTGGACATTCAGTAATGCCCTTGGCAAACCTGTAAAAGTAGGACAGTAAAGCTGGGGAATGCAGTGGTTATAGAGAGTAAAGGGTGTGTTGATCCGTGAAACTGCAGTTGATACAGAGTGATGTGCACAGATTAAGCTTGATTTAATAGCTGGTAATGCTATTTTCATCATCTTTCAACTTGGAGGTGGAATAAACATGGCATCAGACAAATAAAGAGACAGATACGAGACCCTTCCAAAAACCTCCACCCTAAAGTGTCTTTATGATGAGTATCTACATAAGATCTTTGCAGTATGAGTGTTTGCTTATTTTTTCTCTGGCAGAACAGTCTTTGGGATCTAAATCCTAACAGACCACAGCCCCTGAGGTATTTCAGTACCTGCAAACACAACGCACGCTGGTGTCATCTGCAGTCAGCTTTAGCCGAATAACCGAGGCATTTGTCTGAAGCGTGCACACAGAAACTACCTTGTTTCTCAGTAGAAAAGAAAAGACTATTTGTCTATATTCCTTACTCCAGTGTCTGTCATTTAAACACCCCTTAGATAAATAATGTCATAGTGACCTGATGTATAAAATAGCACCATATATGCCATAGTGCAATAAATGCCTTAACTATATAAATTAAAATATCCTGTAAGGTAGACAATATCTAATTCCTTGTTAGTTTGATAGAATTGTTTGGCCATACATGATGAGACTATGTATTGTATGACTTGTGTAATGAGGTTAAAGTATCTGTGAAGACAATATGTCATTAATATAATCTTCCTCTATAATCTTCCTCTCATGCATCTTTTTGTTTTCATCTGCAATTACTTATATTATATATACTTAGTCCACCAGTATTCGGTGAGTTTTATTTGTAAATGTGCATTATCACTGTAACATATCACTGCAAGTTATCTGTTTAAAGTTGGCATATTCGGTTATTGTTATTGTGGTGTGTGAATGCAATCAACTAATCACCTCCTTCACAAGCACAAATGATCTGCAAATGTTCTTATAACAAGATAATTCTAAAACAATCAGAATTTAAATAGTTCTTAAACTATGATTTCATCTTGATAAACAACTGTTATTAAATGACTATCAGGAATGCTATTGATGTCAAAATATGTTTGACGGTTTTAAACAATTTTGGATTATTAATTATTAATTAACCATGTTTAGCTTCACAGATGCATGGTAAAATTAAGGAGTAGCAATATACTAATTTTATACATCGTTTTTTGTTTAGTTTTTTTGGACTGGCAACAACATAATGTATGTATTATTTATTTTTTATTTTTACAAATAAACATTTAATACAAAACTTAAGTATTGGAGTAAAATAATAAGAAGCGAATACCTTTTGGTTTATGATTATAATATCAGGAACATATATTGTTTAAAGGAATTCATCATGTTAATAAAAACAATATAAAAGTACCATGAGAATTCAATATTTGCACATTTGCATTTAATCAATGAAAAGCAAGTCCATTGAAAGCAGTGGAAAAATACTGGAGGATACAGAAAAGTAAAGTAAGCAAATGGCTCCACCAAGTGGACAAAACTGGCCTCTTTCTATCGCATGCTGTTTACACCCAAAGACTGTGTCAAAGCTGTACTCCAGATATTAAATATTGCATTAGCATTGTTTTTCATTTGATTGTATGTACTTTTTGTGCAATATATTTTCAACAAGACCTCCAAGATAACATTGAACGTTTTAGAAGTTATTGGCTTGAACTATTTGAAACATGCTGCCACCTCTTTTAATCATAGAATTTTTTTAAGGAAATCTCACCATTGAATAGGGGTTTTATTATTTACGTATCCTTATTTACAACTGGATATGTGAGCTCTGACCATAATTCTGCAATCTACGTTCATTCTTATGTCTTACAGTTCAGCTCATCCATGTTTTTCTTTATTTTTTCATTTTTTATTTTTGTCTTTTCAAGGAATCAGAACATGTGTAGTATATTGGAAAACAATAGGTAGCAAATGCAACCCTGGTTCTCTGAAAAAGGAAGCACTGCCCAAGGGGGAGGGGTTTCTGCGCACTTCTGTAGAAACCCAATCGAAATTTCACTCTATCAAAGCTGACATTGGCCCCTGTGCCCGTCATAGGCCGTAATCTACTCTGCACAATATATAGCGCGGGCAATAAATGCAACTTTTGTGCCCTCTGCACATTAACATGGCAGTGGACCTCTGATCCAGCAGGAGCGGGGCCACAGACCCACTAAAATTCAACATAATACACAGCCGGCTAGTCAATTAGAGTTAGAGAGAATTAGAGAACATAACAGTATATACAGCATGGCAGAAGGAAGTTCATGTTGCCTCCATGCAGCACAGGAGTATCATACTCAACTGAACAGTACAGAGCGGACAGCTCCCCTGTGGTGTTAAACGTGCAATTTTGTACATACAAACTATATACACCACGGGGCGCAGGAGCCAGCTCATGCACCACGCGCGTAACACAGGAGCAGTTGACACCTACTGAATATCACAGCTAACGCAGCGCAACGACAGCTCTACCATGTTAACAAATGAACTATGTTCACAGTGGGGCACTAGAGTCAGCTCGAGTGCCTTCTGCTGAGGACAGCAGCAGTGGTCTCCTGCTCCATGGCACACAGCCAGAGTGGGCCACAGACCTGCTGACCTACGAACTATATACACAATGAGGCAGCGAGAACAGCTCGAGTGCCATCAGCTGGGAACAGCGGCAGTAACGCTCCAGTCTACTAGCAGAGCTAGGACGAGGCCACATTCCTGCTGTCTATACATAGTATGTACACAGCGGGGTAAAGGCAAAACGTATGCACCACCACAACATAATGCAATAACAAATGAACTATATATAGGGCAGCCTCATAAGGCATCAGTACCTGGAGTGCCCTTGACAGACCCTGGGAACACATCGACAGTCCAGGAGCAGCTCGCCTGGGTGCTCGACTGGAAGACATAGTCCAATGGAAGGGAAAAACACGGTTCAGTATAGCTCCATCCAGGATGTGTTAAGGGTAGACTGGGAAGATAAATCAGGAGCCAGAGCTCGTGGGCTATTGGGGCTCAACTGAAGTCAACACCGTGTTCCCAATGGAAGGCACCGGGCCCATCACGTCCAACCTGTAGAACCGGAATAATGTGAGTCCAAGCTACAGCCGCACAAATGTCTGGGTGCGAGGAGTCCGTAGCTGTCGAGCTCCCTTCAGAAACTGCGCAGCCAGGAAATGAGACCCAGGGGGGCTCACCGTCAATCTGGACATGACATGCGGAGATGGCCGCCAGATACACTTTGAGTGTGGACAGGGACTCACCCTGGTCCAACAGCTCCTGTAAAAATTGTAATATGAAACAAAAACTGGGTCTTGACCGCCATCTTGGCATGCGAAATGTCCACCAGCAGTAGGAATACTGCTACCTTGTAGCGGATGCTCTCGGTAACTGAATAGTGTCTACTACCTCATCCGACAGACACCAGGCAATCAAACGCTCTTGCTCAGGGGCCAGACCCCGAGCTGGAGGAGGCCCGGGTTGGTGTGCCAAAGTGTGCCCTGCACCTGGGACAACAAGTCCACTCGCACCGGGAGCTGCCAAGGCTCTCCATGGAGGAGGGCGATCAGGTCTGCAAACCAGAATCTGCTAGGGGGGCTATCAGCAGAACTGTCACTCTCCTGACCTTCTCCAGGACCACTGGGAGAAGGGCAAAGGGTGGGAGACAGCGTAGAGGAGACAGTGCAGCGCAGTTGGATAGGCCAGGTAGGTGAACTGCTCTAATGGAGAATTGCCGTCTCTGCGCCCATAGAAGCAGACGGCGTGCTAGACAGTACAGTCAGCGCGACCGGAGACCTCCTTGCCTGTTGATATAAGCAACCACCACTGTGCTGTCCGTCCGAACCAGCACATGTCTGTCCCGCAGGACTGGCAGGAAATGAGAAAGGAGTACTGCTCGTAACAGCAGGATGTTGATGCGGAGGGCCTGCGTGGGCTCCGTCCATCTGCCTCGGACTCCACGTCCATCGCAGACTGCTCCCCAACCTTGTTTGGAGGCGTCTGTCATCATCACTACTTGGTGGCAGACAGGACCCCAGAGGTACACTGAGGGTCAAATTTTGAGGGCTCCACCACCAACGGAGCACCTTCCTACACGCCGCAGTTACTGTGACTTGGCCTACTCAATTGCGGCAAGGGTGCATCTTGATAGACCTGAACCACCACTGCAGCATCCTCAAATGGAGGAGGCTAAGGGGGAGGGTCTGTGATGCTGTCGCTAGGAGGCCCAGCAGCCTCTGGCAAAGGCTGATGTGAGCTCTCAGTTAGAAGAGGGAGAGACATGCATGAATGGAGAAAACTCTCTCTGGCGCAATTGACCCGCAGGCCCAAATCAGAGACAGTTGAGAATCAGGTTCGTGTGGCAATGAACCTCCTCCTTGGAGCGAGAACAGACCAGCCAGTTGTCCAGATAATTGAGGATGCGAAGGGGGCTAACACGACATCCATGCACTTGGAAAAAGTGCGAGGAGCCAGCAACATGCTGAAGGGGAGAACAGAAAACTGGAACGCTCGGCCCTCGAAGGCGAAGTGGAGAAACTTCCTGTGTGCCTGCGCAATGGGGATGTGAAAGTAAGTATCTTTCAGATCCACTGTGGTGAACTAGTTGCCGGCTTGATGGCCTGGGACATGGTGTGCAGGTTGAGCATCTTGAAGTGCAACACCTTGAGGTGGTGGTTCAGACGCCTCAGATCCAAGATGAGGTAAAAACTGCCATCTTTCTTGGGCACGAGGAAGTAGTGGGGAATAGAATAATTCATGCTGCCCCAGAGGGCGATTTTGACGCAAGCACCAGACACTGCAAGGGGTCCTTCACTTGTGTCCACACCACGCCTCTGAAGGGGGGTGGGCGTGTCTGAAACTGTAGAAAGTAGCCAACTGATATCATTTGGGGCACCCAGGAATCCTGGGTGCAGAGTCGCCAATTGGAGAGTTGCTGGGGGGTGTATGGGTGGGCCAGAGGCTGCCGGAACACCTCAGACGCTAGGTCTGCTAGGTCTCCCGTATGACTAGGGTTGGCAGCAAACTCAAAACACAATGCTTGATGTGCACTACATTACACTGATTTAGTTACCTGACCAAAGCCTTCTGCTGAGGAACATGTGGTTACTCAAAGTGATAAAAAACCATAATTGAAAGCAAAATAATAATCCCAAAAACATGTACTGTGTGTTTCTAGCTTATAATTTCCACATGCTTATACATGCAGAGTTATATATCCATTTAAGTTATATACAGTTTCAGATATATATACATTTATATTTACTAATATAGAAAGTTTTCCAAATGTGCTCTTGAAGAAAGAAA
The DNA here is from genome assembly GCF_036373705.1 of Amia ocellicauda. Taxonomy (NCBI): domain Eukaryota; kingdom Metazoa; phylum Chordata; class Actinopteri; order Amiiformes; family Amiidae; genus Amia; species Amia ocellicauda. The sequence continues at coordinate 14,345,874 of NC_089860.1, forward strand.
ATACAATGTATGTCAAATGATTTCCTTATGATTGCCTGTTCTTGTCTGCACTAGACAGGGCTAGTTTAGATCGGACGAGGCAAGGTGGCTCTAATTTAACAACAATCTCAAACAGTTCATGAAAAGACACCCAGTCTGCACTGTATTGTATAAATCAATAAATGTTGTACCATCTGCCTGGACACCACCCTTTCCCATGAGATATTTGATAAGAGCAGTAAACTGGGAGTAATTTTGTGTGTTATAATTGCTCCCTGATTATAGCCAATGGAGCACTTTAATAGAGGAAACCTTTTGATTTTTTGTAACTTATTGACCAGCGTTGGTATGTCTGTCAAAAGTAAACCTCCAACGGTGCAAAACATAAACATTGTCTGTTTTAGGTCAATGACTTTTCTCAAGCTTAGGTTAACATTACAGTCAGGTTTCATAACAAAACCTACAGCCAGTCACATTTCACCGACAATAGCCTCTGCCCCTTTTCTCCAAAACTGAAGAAATAATAAAGAAATTAAGGAAACACTAATATTTTCATTTATTTTAGCATATATACTTGGAATAATGTTTAGTAGTAGTAGTAAAATATTAAAATACTTATTTCTGTGCTACTGTATTGTATACCTAAGCTTTATAAATGTACAGTATTAAAAGTACAAAGCATGAACCATATTAAAGGTCTGCTATGTTTTAAAAATACTTGAATTTCCTTTCTGTCCCTTAGTGACACCTTTATTTGCATTAATGTCAATGCAATATAAGAGATAATGCATACCACAATACAAGCTGCTGAATTCAGCTCTGCAGTTTGTGTTGTTGTTATGGTTAATATTTACAAGAAAACTGGAGAAAAACTTACAATTTTACAATTTAGTGTTTTTAATCCTTGCCCAAGAGAGATTAGTGTGTCATAGAAAGACCTATAAGAAAAAACTGTTTCAGACATTTAGTCTAGTCAGATTCCGATGTAGACACACATTCAAAATAATTATATAATTATTCCTTATATGCAATTTTTCAAGTAATAAAACATGGAAAGGAAAGAAACAAATTAGTACACACAAACACACAATCACATGTGTGTGTGTGTGTGTGTGTGTGTGTGTGTGTTTATGTGTGTCAATGCTTAAACAGACATTTTGTCAATATGATACAAGGTTAAAGTTTGTTACTCTCTTTAAAAGGCAGGTTGCCAAACCAGATTTGTTTCTCATTAAATGCAGGCAGGATAGCCTCCCCAGGGTCCAGACATTACAGAAAGTACACTGTAAGCACTACAGTAAGAGACCTATATTTAATATATAACAAGCACACACTTACTGGACTTCCTCGTCATCTCGGTCTTAAACTTGCTTGAACTTCAACTGAAGTCTCAGTCACTTATATGAGCAGTTATTTGTTTAAGTTTTATCCATAAGTAGAGCCCTTTAGAAGGGCTTCTCTGCTTCTCAAAATGATACACAACATTTCAGATTGAAAACCAGAAAATACCAGGATCCCAGGGACCAGGACTGGAAAACTAAATAATTTCAAAAATGTTAAACGATTTTCTGAGCATTCAATTGCATTTAAAAAAACAAACAAACAAAAACGTTCAGTTCCAATTGGTACAGTTACAGGCAACAGTCATTTTATTTTCTATGCAGGTAATTTATTATGTTTCATTTCTAAGCAAACACCCTTATCCTGGGCAGCTTACATTTATTACAATGTATCCCATTCCTTTTACATACAATTACCCATTTATACAGATTTTCATGTGTATTTATTTTATTTCTTACTGGAGCAATCAAAGGAAGGTCCCTTACTTAAGGGTACAACAGCAGTGTCCTCCACCTGGGATTACACTTACAACCCTCCACTCCAGAGCCCAGAGCCCTGACCTACTCCACACTGCTGTTCATTGAAGCGCTTCTACACCTTAGTGGACCGTCTGTTTTCACTACAATATAATAGCTCTCCTGTTGAATTATTTACACAGCGCCAAAACAGTTTCTTGTGAAATATGTTGCTCACTGTGTTTACAAGTAATATTCCTCTAGAATTCAGAATATGAAACAGAATTTTCCAGCCCTGAATATTCTGAATACTGAAGGATTTCTGAGCCATGTGAACGGCATATTCCGAATGTGAGACCGAACCCTCGAAAACGCAAGGGAGGAGAAATTCAGCAGCTACTTTTAGTCAGATGATAATACTTTTTAAGGATTTGAAAAGAATACGAAATTACAAAGCACCTTGATGGACAAAAGGTGTACTGAACTTTTCAAAAGCTTCAACACATTGCACAGCATAAAGACTGATACCAAATACTGCACAATTCCAAATTGGAAATAGGATTTTTTTTTTAAATCACTTCAAATAGGCTTTTTGCAATACAATACAGTATATTAAGATTTTTGTTTATTAAAATACCAAATTCAGTTTATGTCAGAAAATTAGAAAAAAAACAAGCCATTGGATTGAACATTTTCGAAAAGATATGAGTTATGTTATGATCGTGGTGTTACTTTGTTTATACTAGTATATAAAATGAATAAATGTACCAAGTATAAGAGAGATTATTATATTTGAAATTAACATTGTTAGTCATTGTTAACCAGTAGGTTTACAATGTCACTGTAATCATGCTATGATGCTATATTTATTTTGTTCTTTCTTTTCTGTTTTATTTAACTTTCAGTGTACCAAGGTTTCAAAACTATACTAAATAAATAAATAAAACATAGAAACTTGTGGTACCTGTGGATGATTGCACAGTCTGCAACCTTGAGATTTGGGCCTAATTCAATAAGCACAGCTGGTCTCAGTAATCCAGTTAACCCTTCATATCATTAAGAGCTTTCTTTTCTCAAATACTATCATGTGTTTAATATAAATTATTATTTTATCAAGTTTAGTATCCATTATTGCCTTTAATTGTTCTGTGGTTTGCACACCCTTTTCCTATAATGATCTGTATGTCTCAATTTTCTGGTCAAGGGTCAACATAACTTAAGCCCTAATCACTAAAAAAACTTGTTTACTGGACATATGCTAGAATTAATCAACTATTGGAAGTGGATCAATGTTACAATACAATCCTTCTCTTCCTATACAGACTAAAACTCCTAAAACAAAACTCAGTAATGTATAAATACTACTTCCTTATCTGCATATTTTTGCAAAGAATTGTATGTTACAATTGGTTCAGGTATATATTTATCTGTTCAAAGCAAATAGCATTTTTGAAAAAGTAGGAATGTGTTTGTATTCTTGAGATTCCTTTACTATATATAGATTCCTCTTTAAATGTACAGATTACAGAATGATGAGTAGTGACTTATGAAAGTTGACCATTTACAAAGATTATTGTAAATTGATAATTAACTCATCTTTATAATTCGTATTTCTTGTAGTTGGATGGAGGCCTACGCACATATATCATAAACAGAGTGACATCAAGGATACAATTTATCTCAGCCTAAGTTTAAAGTTCAGTAATAACTTAAGGTTTTTAATCTTTATAAACACATTTGTCACTTATATTGTTTTTAATTGCAATTATTAAAACATGCTTTCTTTGTGATTTGTTCCTTCATTTTTACTTTAATAAATGCACATCAATTAAAATGCAGACTGCAAATAAGCAGGTAACTGATTTCTTCTTTTGACTTTACTTACTTTTACTTCAGCAATAAATGAGCAAACAAATGTATGCAAAATGAAATATAAGTAGCTATGAATTAATTAACAAGTCCCTCTAAAAGCCTTTAAAAAATAACATTAACTTTGATTATAATATCTGCACATACATTGTGGAAACAGACAGAAGTAAACCCAGGAAATTATACTCCAGAAAAAATGAATCAATAAATATAATTGCAAACCACAGTTAACATGCTGAAAGTGAAAACATTTACATTCTACCAGTTAAACATTAGACAACAAAAAATGCAATCATTGATAGTTAGACATTGTCAGATATGTATTGCACAAGTCAAATCAACAAGGAATATATATTCAACAGAAACAAGATAATTCGGTAGTGGTTGACTTTGTTTTATTTAAATTATTTCACAGGTTGCCATCACTTCTGCCCTGGGAACAGGACATTCCTAGCAACAATATCCGATTGTGTCATGCTGTGCACATTTATGTATTTATTTATGGTATTTTACCTTGATTTAGCCAGGTTAGTCAATTGAGAACCAATTCTTATTAACAATGATGACCTGACCAAGAGGCATGATCACAAATTATACAACGGGTCACAAATATGCAGCAGATTACAAGAAAAACATTAAAAAATTACAACAGTTAAAAAATTAAAAGTAAGTGCACAGCCTAACCAAATTACAAGACACTTATAAGACACTTGCTCTAGCTGAGACACAGCATGAGTTACTAACTTGTGAGTATGGGCATTGCTAGATTTCTTTCTATTGAACAACATACATTTTTTATAACGTTCAATAAAAGATAAAGATCACAGAATGTCTGTTGAACATCATCAAAACTAAGCTGCAAATTGTTCATTACAGTAGTGATGGATGGACCTATTGAGTATACAATAGTGTAAAGATGGATAAAAGAGCTGCCTATTACATATGGAAGCATATAGACGACTTAATTCAAAGGTAAATGCAAAATGGAACATCATTATGAAATCCCACAATTGCATAATCATGTTCCATTTATACACGCATTATTTGGGACAAAATTTAAATGAAAATGCAATAATCCCATTTGCATTTGCATTTCCACATCTAATCGCACATTCGCAGACAATACTAAAATGTAAATGCAAAAGCCAATTGAAATTCCCCCGCTTTATGTTGGACTTGATTAAATGATTATGTATTTGTGAAAATAGAAAAACAGAACCCCTCTTTGCCAATACATGCCCTAGCTCTTATGCCGTTTTCTGGACAAAAGTAGTCAAAGACTACTATTACAAATGCATGATCAACCCCACTTCAAGATGGACTTTATTCTACTGATAATGCAATTGTGAAATGAGAGAAACAGCGCCCCTCTTTGCAAATGCATGTCATACCTCTCACAAAGTTTTCCAACCTAAATGTAAATGCAATTGGAATCGCTATTGCAAATACATGATCATGCTCTACCAACCTCTAACCTAAGGTAGGGTGAGCATGTTTTTTTAATTTCATGTTTGTCCATCTTTCATGTTTGTGGTTTAATTGAGATATTCTGCAGTACAATTAAGTTTTTCAAATTGGTGCATTGATGTACATGCCCCTTTTTTTCTCAATAAGTACAAGTTGTAGTTGTTCAAAACTACTTGTGCACTGTGTATTTCTTCAAAAAGCCATTTGGCAACAGATTACCAACAAATTACATTATACCGCGATATGACACAACAACGGTATATTTTTGAACGGTTACCATACCATCAAAATTTGATACCGTGACATCCCTAGTTGTAAGGGAAAGTTTGCAGTAAGGTGATTTATGAACTGTAAGGTAACTGTGAGTAGTCTATGTAGCTAGTAGTGCAGATATTAAGGACGAGATAATTTCTCTGTCCAATGAGACAAAAATGATTTGAATAGAAAGACACTTTAACAATGCCTTACAGCACTTTATTTTACAATGAAAACTACAAAACAACATATATTATAGTTTTAAAAAATGTTTGTAGGACAGACCAAGCAATGCTCAGGCCTTTTTATCCAGGTTTAATATTTTATTTTCACTTGATTTATAATTAAAGGTGCACTTTATTTTCATGTCAGGGGTATTTTGTTGTCAAGTTTAAATGACAATTTAAATGTGCAATGTTTAAACAAGATACATTACAAACTATTTTATATGTCTACATTTATTTTAACGGAGTGTTAAATGGAAATGTTTATCAATTGAAAAATGTGGGCTACCAAAATCTGTAGTTTACTTTTTGGTAGCACACTGGACTACCACAAATAGTAGTGATTTTTTCACCCCTGGGCCCAGAGCAGTTAGGAGCTGATCTACTGCCCCCTTTAAAAAGAGGTAACATAGCAGCAGATTTCCATGCCAAAGGGAACTAGACAGATTAAACAGATGTGATACAGGACCAGACATGAATGAGCTGCAGTGCTTTACTGTGTAAAGAAAAACTAAAGGGAAAAACACCAAGATTACTAAAGTCATGCTCTGGTAAAATACGGCTAGCTCTAGGGTTTACTGTAGCTGCCTCAAATATATGACCTGCTTTGATAAAATGGTGATTGAGGAAGTCAGCCAATACACAATTTATGAGTAACAACAGTATTATACAAAATAAAAGCAGAAATTAACTGTGAGAAGTTAAGAATGTATTCTCTAAAGAGTTAACAGTCTTCCAATGTTTATTAGGATCTGAACCACAAAATGAGAACTGTGAGAACTGTTGTTTATAAAAATCAACTTTTGATTCTGATATGTATAAAAGAAACCCAAGTCTACCTGTAATTTGGTAGTCCTGGCAATGTGACAAGCTAGATCTCTTAAAACGTCCAAGCATCTTGTACATTTGGCATCAAATTGATTCTATTCCAATTTACAAATATATAGCGGCGAGACACTCCCATAAGTCAAAACCCTGTGGAACTGGGTGGCAATAGGGGGTGCTCAGTCCCATCACACCACCCTTCCCGGTAGTCGGTCAGGGGCACTGTATCCGTCATGCCCTCCTCTTCCAGCTACCATACCCCTGGTGGGAAGCCAAGCCTCTCACCCCCTTCCTCCATTTGGCTGCCGACTCCAAATTAATCAACCCAAATTAGCAATTTAATAAATGTCAATAGAGCCCCTTCATCACTGTCTGTGACACTAAAATGCCTGTTTATTAAAATTTTGCAAGTTACGTTTAAATGTAAACGTGGGAGGGAGTTTTTCTAAACGTCCACTCCATATACACGCAGTAGAACTATGATCACTCAGATCTTGGCAAAATACAGCATGGAGTAGAGTAGCTGTCTCAGGAGACTTCATAACATAACTAGTGGGCTCTGTTACAATTTGAGAGGTGTTTAATGAACCAGTGACCATAGGATTAGTCATATCCCAGTTTAAATCACCCATCAAAACAAATTCAGAATGAATGTAGGGAGCAAGTACTTGGCTAAACAAGGTTACGACTCTCACATGCAAACATAATCAAAACACAGGGAACAGAAAAGCAGGAGAGAGATCCACTCCAGACCATAGCGAACTCCATCCACACGAACCAGGCCAATAAGCAGCGATCTAGAGAAAGACGTTCACTCGACTGCCCCACATAGGGGACAAGGCAGCACCCGAGTTTGAAAGCAATGCCCAATGTATATTCCACAACACCATTCAAGTCTAAATTCACATTAAATCAGCTCAGATTTGTATAAATAAAGCTAAAAATAAAAATAAAATAAAACAATGTTACTTAAACATCTATTTACCAAAAAAGACTAAAAACAGCACAAGAACAAAACGTGTTGGATTGCCATCTTGGATTGAGTGCTAGAGTGCTAACTTTGACTCTGTCTACAACTACCCTCCAACTTTAAATTCTATTATCAGGCTATTCTCTCATATAAGTGTCAGACCTCAGGCACTGATGTACAATTCAATGTGATAGTGCGCCTACACAAGTCACCCCATGCTGTCTGGTTCTTTTTGCTTTTAAACCGTGGAACAATAACACACATGTAAATGATAGCAGATGACCACTTCCCATAGTGTTACAGTGGTGATTACTGATGAACATGGCATGAGATTAATTTGATAATGCCACTGAGATCTGCAAGACGTAACTATCAAACACTTTCGTTAGCATTCAACAAATGGGAAAGATCATTCCAATCTGAAGTAAAACCAAAAATGTATGTCAGGTAACCCGAGACCAGCACTATATATAGCACAGAAGATACTGTAGTTACAGCTGCAGTAACAGTTTCAGCTGTTGCTGACTCTGCAACACAGACGTAGAAATGGAAAGGAACTACTGAGATGGGTGTGAGTGTTCCCTACTCAAGAACATTGATTACAATGGCTAATAACTGTACGTTAATTAAATTACGTATGTCTTTCCAGTCATGCTCACCCAGTGTTTCTGTGCAATGTTGGGGATTTATGTGTGCCTACTCCTACACACGACCCTTGGCTGCTTCTTAAAATTATTAATGATGAGTGTTGTGTTCTGGTGCAGTGCACTTGGCCTTTTGCCCATTAGTAAGTCATTCCTGTACAGTGTAACAGTCTGTTTAAACATTTGAGACATCACTGAATATGTATTTACTAAATGCCCTCTTATTCCTCAGTACAAGTGGATTGCCATTGAGAAGTTATACATAATCTATCCAATTTTAGTTTGCTTTAGTTTAAATAAATGGAACACAATATAGATAAACAAAGAGTGCATTTCAGGTGTTTTTCAGTGCTAAAAGACTTTCAATCAATTACCACACAGTTTCTAAGTAATTATTCCATATCCCAGAGAAAGAGCATGTAACAAGTTAATACGGGGAAAAACAATATCCTGTCAAGAAAAGATAACAAGGAAGTAAGACAAAGTCCATTATCCTAGATAATATTTTGTCCAAAAAACAAGAAAGCTACAGCTCTTGATAAATGTATAAATGCTAATATTATTAGATGACCATGCACATTGTATACTACAACATAATAAAATGCAACATATCCAGAATAACGTTTTTTTCATGACAATATGAAAAAATAAATTTAAAAAAGTTTAAAAAGGGGATGTGCTTGCAAGGACACATCTAAAGAATAAGAACACTTTTTCACTGGTAATTTGCCATTTAAATATGACCACTATAAATGTATTATCTTTATTCTTTTGGTGGAACACAAGTTGACACTTAGCTGTTAATATTAACTGTTCTGATTTATATCAAGCATGTGTACGATGGTACACCATGGTAAAAGCCCGCCAAAAAAACCAACACTTTCAGCAAATAGCACACAAAATTTCACAAATCTTATGAAAAGTCTTAGTTACTGATAACAGTACCTTGTGTAGTCATTATTCAGGTTATTGTGTGGCCCATGGTGATCTCCCTCAACAGTCAGGTACTCTGCAAACAATCAGGCAAACATTAGGCATAGGTTTTGATAGTAATTAGGTGTCACATTATTATTATTATTATTATTATTATTATTATTATTATTAATAATAATAATAATAATAATAATAATAATAATAATAATATTATTATTACTAGTATATTCCCTTAGAACTTACGTTGTATAGGAAGTCAGAAATGAATGCCATATACTTCAATCAGTCTTCAATCTCATGTATTGTGTATTTTCTTAGCTGTTTTTAAGGCAATGTCCAGTTTAGTGGTATCCTTTCATAACAGAAGTGTTACGACAGGCTGTTAAAGGAAAAAGCGAGAGCTTGTGGTAATGTTGAACTTGGCAGGACATCAATCAAAGATACATTACAAAGCGCTAAAGCGACAAATCAAACTGAAGGCATTATAAAATGAGTTGAGATAAACGCAATGAAAGTTATGCAGATTTCAGTCTTCAGAGAGGAACACGTAGAAAAACACAACTGATACTTGAAAAAAACACATGTAAACACATATGTTGTGTCATTGGTTGAACATACTTAACCCCTGTCTGGTCTGGAAACGCCTCCAGCGTAAATAGAGGCAGCGGCTGGCGAGGCACTGTTGGCAGGTTATTCCTGCAATGTTGTGAAAACTCACTGATCATAGATGATCTTCAGACAGCAATACCTGAGCACTATTCAATCTCTGCCCCTCTCGGTGTGTGCCATAGCTAGGTGGCATCAATGATCTGATGTATTAGACTAAAAGGTCCTTTTTAAAAAGTTGGATTTGCAGCACGAAATGAACTGCTTTGATATAGATGACTTTCTAGCGGGATGGATAGGGGGTGAGTATATTTTGTGTTTTTTTATTTTGAAATATTGTAATATCTAATGGAATTGGCATAATACAAATTTGTTAACACATCATAATAATAAATCATCTCATGTTCATCTTATACATACAATGAGACCACTTAACATTGATTTCTGAACTTGGGGTGGTCTCAATTTTTTCCAGAGCTGTATATCTATCTATCTATCTATCTAATATATATATATATATATATATATATATATATATATATATATATATATATATATATATATATATATATATTACGAATAGACTACCTATGCCAAATATATCTTCTTTAGAAGCACCCTACTTTAGTTACATTTCTAAATACATTTTACAGAGTACTGAAGTACTGATAACACTTTTTAACTTGTTGCAAAACATACACACACTAGTTAAAAGTTTATTGCTGGCAAAGTGTTTTTTTAATTCATCTACTTCTGTAAATTTGTGTTTTTATACATATTTATTAAAGTGCTATTAAAGTATTAATTGATATATTATAATTTGTGTTGGATTTTTTTTATTATGTCATATGTCCACATCTAACTGAAAGTAGATATGTTTGGCACATGCACATTAAACTTGGCTTGATCAGTTGGCTTCTGTTCAAATTATGTAGTATATTTCAATAAATCACTGTAGTATAACTGTAGACAGCAGTAAGAATATATATATAAATAAATTCCCTTGTCTGCTATAATTCAAGTTTGGTGTTTTGTACTGCAGTATTAGCTTTCAGGATATCAGTCATTGAAACATATAGGTTTCAGGAGCACATGCAGAATAGCTATGCCATGAGACACATTGGGTATGGCTGATACTAAGTGTTGTGCTATGGGAAACATTCACTTTCGTGCCCACTGTTGATGGGAACCTTTTTGAGAACACAGTATTTTGTGCAGTGTTTCATTTATATTTGCAATTAAAGCAATGAGGTCTCAATGAGAAATAACACTGCGATCACTTTCTTTCTTCTTTTTTTCTTGTCTATTTATGTATTCATGTATTTGTATTTCAGGAGCTTCCAGTGTTATTGTGGGACATCCACTTGATACTGTAAAGGTAATCTGATTTGGATTAGAAATTCAATTTCCCAGATGTTAACTATAGTGCAGAAGCTAACATAGTTGATTATAGAAGGCATAGTTCAACACAAGCATTACCATTTAATCAATAAAGATGGCATCAATGGCAAAGCAATATAAGCCTTTATGCACCATATGTATCCTACGGAAAGTACTCGAAAATGGTAAATACTGGTCTTTTAACAACATTACACATCTTCATGGGTTCCAAAAACATCTCTGGAATGGGTTATTGCCTGTTTTCCAGATAGGGACTGCTGCCATGCATTTTTTTCAAGGAGGCCTTCACATTAGCTCTGACTCTCTCTGGGTAACACAGAGGGTACATTATGTTGTCACGCTTGCTCTGTTTCTCTTCCAGGTCCCGTGTATAGCTCTATTCAATTCACATTTCTGTCTTTCAGACACGGTTACAAGCTGGCCAAGGATATAAAAACACCTTCCACTGCATCCTTAAAATCTACCAAAAAGAAAATGTAAGTTTTGGGCAGAAAGATGTGCCCATACAAATAAAAAATAAAACACAAAATAACCGTGTGTTTGTGAATGAGCTGATCAATGAGGTGTTGAAATGGTTCAATTTGTATTATTTTTGGAATACTCACTTTTGCATTTACCAATTACTACTATTGTACTTATTTATTACTTTCAAGCATGTTCTGTAAATAAAAAACACTACCTGATGGCCCTAATTTTAAACCTGGTGGGTGTTTGTTTCACTTCTAGAAGACTTCCTACATGAAGTTTAAAATGAAGAACTATAGAATTCAATACACTTGCCATATCCAATACCTTGCAAAATGTCTTTAAACACAACAAACACTTGCCTTACACGCAGACACTGGACGATTCAACTATTCTAAAATCACATTTATAACACCTAGTCCACATTATATTAGATTGTAAGTCATATTTGCAAGAACAGACATATAGGGAAGGCACAATATACATACATTCATGTTATTTATAGGAACATTTTTGTATTTTTGTATTGCCCTTCTAATATTGAACTAATGCCTTTGTATTGCATGTGATCTCTGTGTAAAATTGGACTTCTTGATAGATAAAAGTTCCCTGAAATAAGACATTGTGAAACATCTGGAACACAATTAGAAAGAAGTGTACAGCAAAACTAAAAAACTGAAGCAACATACTGTACATGTAGCATTTGCTAATTTTATAATAATAATGATAATAATAATAATAGACAAAAATCAGGGTGGGAAATAATTGAATCAGAGACCAAAAAAGCATATCTAATAGCAAGCACAATAAGTATGTGCCTACTTACTCTGTGAACATTACCATTACAAATAATGTTGTCATACCAAGACGATTTGATTTCAGTTGATTATGCAAACATAAATAATGACCCTGTAGATGACAAAACTGCTTCTGAGTGAGCCGCGTGCTCTACACAAGACTAAACATTCACCAGAACACTTTCAGGAGTGGATATCACACCCACAGAGGGCCTTAAAGAAAAATACTTTTTTAGATTTTGTTTCCATTTCATAAGAGACACAGCTGATTCTCTGTCTATACTGAGTGTTTCTGTACTTCTCAGATGATGGACTGTGTGTGGAAATGTATGTTAGTTTATTCATTCTTTTCAGTTTCCACAATAATGAATACTTTGTTTATGCTTCAACATAGGGCTAAGCTATAAATCAAGTCGAATGTGAAACAATGCACTTTGTCTTTCTACTGTGTGGGCTGGTATTCAAAACATGTTACAATTCCAGTTGCATAATGCACACATTGATAGTTTATTGCCAGTACCTGTTACTGGATGGAAAACAACAGTTTCTTGGGCCTCAATTTGCCGTGTCCAAAAAATAATAAAAGGATTTAGACGTCCTGCCAATCCTCAAGACACAAACTATGGCTGCCAACTAGCAGCTCATGCAGGCCAGTAACTTCTCATTTCCCCACTTTCTGCTCTTGCCAGGTTTCTGGGTTCTTCAAAGGCCTGTCTTTCCCACTGGCCAGCATTACTCTCTATAACTCGGTGGTATTTGGCGTCTTCAGCAACACACAGCGGCTTATTAGCCAGATTCGCTATGGCGACGGGAGGCACCCTTCTGATATGTTGGACCTCACCCTGGCCAGCATGGTGACTGGCTTCATTTCTGTAGGGTTCGGGGCCCCGGTGGATTTGGTGAAAATACGGCTGCAGATGCAGACCCAGCCTGTTCTCGCAGGTAGACTGAGCATTTTAGTGCTGTCATGTTATCAGGACAAATCATTATCCTTTAAGGGGGTACTGGTGCCCTGTTGTTCTTTACAAATTAAAGTCTAAAATGATAAGTTGCATCCACATCTAGGCAGAATTTCTCACTGCAGAGCATTGCAATTTACCCACTGCTGGAGTGGAATATTACAAAAATACTTTAGAAATTGCGAAAGACAAAATAATAATGATAATAATGAACAAGAAAGAGACAATGATGAAATAAAACAATGAAGCATGATAATGAAACACCCCAAAAATCTTAAAATGCTGGAAGAGATACGCATTCAGAAGCTACTTGCTTTATTACACTCTTTTATTTTGTATTATTATTAAAAATAAATCAACAGGATATGTCAATAGGAGCTCAGCAGGGTTCCAATCCCAAACCATTGCTCTTATTAGATTTTTGCTTTAAAATTAACCAACATGTCATGTCAGGAATGGAGATCAGTATACAAAGATGATCTGAAAAGAATCTCACTTCACCTTTTCTTTTTGTTTGTTTGCTTTTTTACATTTCTATTCAAAGAGAACTTGAACCTTGCTGGGGAGGTGCCCCTCCGCACAGTTGGGATCCATCAGCAGGCACTGTACAGGGGACCTATTCACTGCATCAGCAGCATCCTACAGAACGAAGGGGTCCATGGACTTTACCGAGGAACTGGGGCCATGGTCATTAGGGACGTCCCAGGATATGCCCTGTACTTCATTCCTTACACCCTGCTCTGCAGCTGGATGACACCAGAGGGACACGCTGCGCCTCACCCTTGTTCCATTTGGCTTGCAGGTGGAATAGCAGGTATGATAAGGATGTCATTGTGTGAGCTTGCCAGTGGTTTCGGTATAGTGATATAGGTAGGTCCATAAATATTTGGACAAGGACACAATTGTCATCCTTTTGGCTCTGTATGCAGTCAATGACTGCCTGAAGTCTGGAACCCATAGACATCACCAGATGCTGGGTTTCTTCCCTGGTGATGCTCTGCCAGGCCTGCACTGCAGCTGTCTTGCTTGTTCTTGGGGCGTTTTGCCTTCAGTTTTGGGAGTCATTGACTGCAAAGGATTTGCAACCAAGTATTGAAACTCACAATTTAGTTCATGATTATGTTAGTTTGTCCAATTACTTTTGAGCCCCTAAAATTGGGGGGACCACATATAAAAATGGGTGTAATTCCTACACAAATTTGGATGTAACTACCCTCAAATTAAAGATGAAAGTCTACACTTAAAGCACATTAGTTCCTTTCAAATCCATTGTGGTTGCATATAGAGCCAAAAAGATGACAATTGTGCCACTCTTCACATATTTATGGACCTAACTGTATATACAATTTATTGCTGCTCCTTTTATTCCAGAATTCTAAACCCCTGGAAGAATGTGTTCTTTGAAGTATTAATTAAAATACTAATCTGCTCAAAATTTAGCAGGTACCAAAAGCGCAGGAAATTTCAACTTCACATATTTTCAAAATTATTTTCATTTTTTCACACTTATTACTTTGTGATGTTTTGTCAAATGACCTCACAATCGTAACACTGAATTTCACAGCTGTTAGTATATGACACATATGAATATAAAGAAAATGTGTCTTTTGTATACGTATGTGTTATAGTACCCCTTCTGGTACTAATGCTTACTTGTACTTCCTGTTAACTACTTTCTTGTACATCCTGCCTCCAGGGTACAATCTTTCAAGCATACATATGGATCTGTATGGATCATCTTATGAGCTGATCACTTAGTCTGAGTTGCTTCTTAATGGAAAACCACATAAAATAACCTTATTGTGCTAGAATCACTTCACATTCATTGTATATTTTTTTTATATTTTCAGTACGATTTTATGTTGATATCCCCAAGTTGTGTGCGGTTACTCAGCGCTAAAGACAAATCAGCATCCGCATTTTGTCAGTGTAGAAAAAAGGAAAATGATCTCTGCACCTAATCGTATACGACTCGGTAGCCCAGCAACGTGTACTGTTTGTATTTGGACAAACTTTGAAGCCATGTACTGTGCAGGCATTAGTATTCAAGCCTTCCCACTCTTTTGTAGCTCAAGAAGAAGTTTTGAATAAACACATTGTGCAAAACAATTCAGATTCTGGACCAAAGATTTGTTCTCTGATTGATGTTGTAGGTTCCATCTCCTGGTTTACTGCCACACCAGCAGACGTATTGAAGAGTCGACTTCAAGCTGATGCACTTCACCAAAGAAAGTATAAAGGCATTGCCCACTGTATTTTACAGAGTTACAAGACAGAAGGCCTGCAGGTATGCAAAAAGCAGGGAACCCTACATGTATGGCAGCCATTCCATTCCATTCATATTTTTATTTGGAATTTGGGAGAAATGTTGTCAGCAGTTTATAGAATAAAACAAAAATGTTCATTTTACCCAAACACATACCTATAAATAGTAAAACCAGAGAAACTGATCATTTTGCAGATTTGCAGTTTTGCAGTTAATGTTTTACAGAGCTGTATATATATAAATGCACATCCAAAATGGCCTACTGGCAGGTTGGATCCCTGTGCTTATGAAAGGATTTACAGAATGTGTCACACTTGTCTTCTGAGTAAGACGATTATTTATCAACTAAAGTAATGTAATCTGTGAAGAATGAAATGTACGTTCCACCCAGGTAAGCATTTTGTCAGAAGACAGGTCACATCACTTGCTGTCCTGTGATCCATGGATTTGATTTGGCTGGGTTCTTATCAGTAGTTTTTGTTCTGTGACGTACTCTGAAGTACAAACTTCAAATTCTAGACTTCACTTGTCCTTCAGCTTCTTTAAAGCTGTAATTAAAATGATCAATCATTCAAAATTTAACGGGAATCTTTGGACCAGGTTAACATACACATATGGAATTTATTATGAGCTTTATGAGCTCTAAAAGTTTTATGTTGTATGTTCTTTTATATTTATTGTACAAAACTCATGTAATTCTTGTAACAAATGTATTCAAGGCCATCACAATAGATTTAATTTTATACTAGATATTCTTCCGCGGGGCTACAGTGAATGTTGTCCGTGGATTTCCCATGAGTGCTACGATGTTCCTTGGCTACGAACTCTCACTGAAGTTCTTCAGAGGTCTGTAAGCTGGGGTTATCCTCCCTGCGCCCCCATTGACATCACTCTTCTTCATGAGTGACATTTTCCCAGCATGCCAACTGTTTTTGTACATCTTCAGGAGTTTCCTGGACTATTGTGGATCATTTCACTTGTCATTTCACTTGTTATTTTCTTATATTAAGAAAGCACTTGTTTAAATTAGACAAAGACCAACATGTTTATAATGGTTAAAATGCCTGGATATACAGTTACAAAAAAGAAATGAAGTAAATATATGATTACATTAATTGTTTTGCAAGAGCGTTCTTTATGAATGAAAAGGTAAAACTATATGAATATGAAAGCATGGCAATCACCCTGTACAACCAAAATAATTTAAAATATCTTGTTTAAATAAAATGTGTGAATGCATATCAGTATTACTGTATTGATAGCACTTTATAACAAAAAAAATAGAATAAACAATTTGAATACTTAACTATATATATTATTTTGTTTAAGGAAAGATATTTTATTAAATATTTGTACATATGTTGCTGATCTTCCCAGATTTATTAATAATAAAGCATATATTGCTGCACTGTGTGTTATGTTAAAATTGCTAATTCTGAAATAGCAATGGGAAGCCTTAGCATTATTGCCTTTAAGCCAGGCTGTGTTGAGTATCTCTTGTGGTTTTAAAGAGCACGCTCTAATCTGAGAATAAGGTTCAAAATTGAAATTCTGATCAGAGAATGCAGATCAGCAGGGGGAGTGTATGACCGTGGAAAAGAGAGACTATCGTCCATATGCGCCAGACCATCTGTACTAGCTCTTACCACACTACAGCTCTGAATGTAGGCATTGATATTATTTAAAAAGTATTTTGTTTTGGAAAGGGATTTCGATTTTTCTTTAACAACAGTATTGGTTGTCTTTTACTTTCTTTGGCATTTTGTTTTTTACAGCTATGTAAATGTTACCTAATAAAATCAATGTTTGTTCATTTTAATTTATATTGTATTATTACTCTTTGGTTCTTTAAAGCATTTTTTGATGCTAAACCTGTATGTGATTTCTTAAGGAAATCTGTAAATTATAAGAATGTAAGTTTTAAAGCCTGCAAATGGCAGACATAAGCTTTTTAACTTTAGTGTACATTCAGTCCAGTTATCAGATCTAGCAAGATTGGTACCTCACCCCTCTCATACCACTCTCCTAAAAATTAATGGTACTTCAACAGGGCTGCCATATTAATAATTTAATAATGATTACAAGTCTATATCCAGAATGCAGAAAAGTTTTTTTTATGAAATTAGCTTTTCAGTAAATACTGTTCTGTTGACCTGTAAACCACTGACTGAAGACTTACAAAAGCTGAGAGAGAGGTTGAGGTGTCTAAAGAAATTGCTTGTGCAGTTACTATGTTGTAATTTGTCCAATGGTTTCCACACAGTCAATGCAAATTTAAACTTGCCATTACTTACACTTGGTCTTCACAACAAGCCTTTAAAAGAACACAATCCAGGGAAAGACACTTTCACACAATGAACAACCCTCATCACATATGACCAATGTCCCCATGTAAGAAAACAAGTCAAGTCAAAAACAATTGAGCAACCGTGAAGATAATAAAAGTGTTTTCCACAAACGCATTGGCCATGTCTATATACACACATCAGCAGTTCAAAGGTGGTTTGATCTTCTAGGTAATTGTATTTGTTCAGGAAGAAAGTGAACAATCCCATAGCTGTCACCCAAGTCTGAACTCTTACCCACAATCAACATTCAAATGCACTAGTATTAAAAGCCTAACGTATTTAGTTATTATTGAAAGGAATGATCCAATGAATTTTACAAAAGAGGGAAAAATGTAATTACATTTACGCTAATTATGTCCTTAAACCAGGATTTTGTCTAAGCATTACAGGCTAAGGGTAACTGCGGGATAAAGACAAGTTCTGAAACTTTTGCACATATGTGGCTGCAGGATATTCTTGCGATCCTGTTCTGTGTAATATAACATGACAGTTTCCAAGTAAAAACTGTCACGATGCGTTAGTCGGAAAGTCATCTTTAGTATTTGGCCTTAAGGAGTTTATTTAGGTGGCTGGGTGTGGGTGGAACCTCGGGGGGAAGAGGATTGAGTGTCACTTACCACAGATTTCAACATCCATTTCTGCAGGTTACACACATAGTGGCTCACATATGTTTCTTTGTAACTTACCCCCAAGGAAGAAAATATGTCCCTACCAAACTAGCAGACCGATTACTTAGGACCTGTCCATGCGATACTAAAGACAAAGACAAATGTACTAGTGTATTTCAATATGATATTAAATCCACAAGACTGCCTAGATTTTCTCCTTGAAGATTTGATATGCAACTGTAAATTGCAATTGTATGATCTTTACAAAGAAACATTTTGTAAATGTGATGGTTCCTGAAGTGGAGCCCAACAATACGGACACTTCCAACTCAAAATCTGACTCTTATCAGTTGTTGACTGTTGCAGGAGCTCCCAATGATTAGATCGAACAGACCACTCAGAAACTCTGCCTTCACTATCTGGTGTCAGTGGTGGAATGTGTTGAACAGCTGTTTGCTGTAGACCCATAGGGGTGATAAATGGTGAATGGAATTGCCTGTTCCACAGTAATTCAATGAAATGTACACATGTAAGTTGCATTCTGACTTAAAAGTGGCTAAATAATTGTGTTCAAATAGCCGCATGTTGCCAAATACCTGAGAGGCAAACAAAACTGAGCATGACTCTTAAGAACTTAACTTGAGCCCTCCGTTCTTGCCAAGGCATGGGGTCTGATGAGAACTGATTAAGCACCTGATTGAAACCCTGTTGATGAGTGTCTGATTGTTGTGCATACACTTTCCGTATTCCTCACCTCTCATGCTGAGCAATTCAGACGCCGAAATGCTCCTTCACTGATTAAATGGCATGAAGCTTGGTGGGATATTCTATTTTAAATGTGGTTTTGTACAGGCTGATACATTATTCAGTGACAGCTTGAGGGAAATCTGGATTGAGGGCGAATATTCTGAACTTGAAAACCATGACGAACAATTATTTGTTTTATTATTTACAATTTGAATCAGTTTGAATTGCATGAATTGGTAATTGGTGACAAAGTGAATTGATTTTCCAATATGAACACTAAATTCGTATGCAAGCATTTGGATCCAAATTAATACTCCAATATAATACTGACCTCTATATACATATATACACTCACCTAAAGGATTATTAGGAACACCTGTTCAATTTCTCATTAATGCAATTATCTAACCAACCAATCACATGGCAGTTGCTTCAATGCATTTAGGGGTGTGGTCCTGGTCAAGACAATCTCCTGAACTCCAAACTGAATGTCTGAATGGGAAAGAAAGGTGATTTAAGCAATTTTGAGCGTGGCATGGTTGTTGGTGCCAGATGGGCTGGTCTGAGTATTTCACAATCTTCTCAGTTACTGGGATTTTCACGCACAACCATTTCTAGGGTTTACAAAGAATGGTGTGAAAAGGGAAAAACATCCAGTATGCGGCAGTCCTGTGGGCGAAAATGCCTTGTTGATGCTAGAGGTCAGAGGAGAATGGGCCGACTGATTCAAGCTGATAGAAGAGCAACTTTGACTGAAATAACCACTCGTTACAACTGAGGTATGCAGCAAAGCATTTGTGAAGCCACAACATGTACAACCTTGAGGCGGATGGGCTACAACAGCAGAAGACCCCACCGGGTACCACTCATCTCCACTACAAATAGGAAAAAGAGGCTACAATTTGCACAAGCTCACCAAAATTGGACAGTTGAAGACTGGAAAAATGTTGCCTGGTCTGATGAGTCTCGATTTCTGTTGAGACATTCAGATGGTAGAGTCAGAATTTGGCGTAAACAGAATGAGAACATGGATCCATCATGCCTTGTTACCACTGTGCAGGCTGGTGGTGGTGCTGTAATGGTGTGGGGGATGTTTTCCTGGCACACTTTAGGCCCCTTAGTGCCAATTGGGCATCGTTTAAATGCCACGGCCTACCTGAGCATTGTTTCTGACCATGTCCATCCCTTTATGACCACCATGTACCCATCCTCTGATGGCTACTTCCAGCAGGATAATGCACCATGTCACAAATGTCGAATCATTTCAAATTGGTTTCTTGAACATGACAATGAGATCACTGTACTAAACTGGCCCCCACAGTCACCAGATCTCAACCCAATAGAGCATCTTTGGGATGTGGTGGAACGGGAGCTTCGTGCCCTGGATGTGCATCCCACAAATCTCCATCAACTGCAAGATGCTATCCTATCAATATGGGCCAACATTTCTAAAGAATGCTTTCAGCACCTTGTTGAATCAATGCCACGTAGAATTAAGGCAGTTCTGAAGGCGAAAGGGGGTCAAACACAGTATTAGTATGGTGTTCCTAATAATCCTTTAGGTGAGTGTATATATATATATATATATATACCAATCAGCCATAACATTATGACCACTGACAGGTGAAGTGAATAACACTGATAATATTCTGATCATGGTACCTGTCAGTGGGTGGGATATATTAGGCAGCAAGTGAACATTTTGTCCTCAAAGTTGATGTGTTAGAAGCAGGACAAATGGGCAGCGTAAGGATCTGAGCGACTTTGACAAGGGCCAAATTGTGATGGCTACACGACTGGGTAAGAGCATCTCCAAAACTGCAGCTCTTGTGGGATGTTCCTGGTTTGCAGTGGTCAGTACCTATCAAAGGTGGTCCAAGGAAGGAAAAGCGGTGAACCGGCGACAGGGTCATGGGCGGCCAAGGCTCATTGATGCACGTGGGGAGCGAAGGCTGGCCCGTGTGGTCTGATCCAACAGACGAGCTACTGTAGCTCAAATTGCTGAAAAAGTGAATGCTGGTTCTGATTGAAAGGTGTCAGAACACACAGTGCATCGCAGTTTGTTGCGTATGGGGCTGCGTAGCCGCAGACCAGTCAGGGTGCCCATGCTGACCCCTGTCCACTGCTGAAAGCGCCTACAATGGGCACGTGAGCATCAGAACTGGACCACGGAGCAATGGAAGAAGGTGGCCTGGTCTGATGAATCACGAGTTCAAGGTGTTGACTTGGCCTCCAAATTCCCCAGATCTCAATCCAATTGAGCATCTGTGGGATGTGCTGGACAAACAAGTCCGATCCATGGAGGCCCCACCTCGCAACTTACAGGACTTAAAGGATCTGCTGCTAACGTCTTGGTGCCAGATACCACAGCACACCTTCAGAGGTCTAGTGGAGTCCATGCCTCGATGGGTCAGGGCTGTTTTGGCGGCAAAAGGGGGACCTACACAATATTAGGCAGGTGGTCATAATGTTATGGCTGATCGGTGTACACTCACCTAAAGGATTATTAGGAACACCTGTTCAATTTCTCATTAATGCAATTATCTAACCAACCAATCACATGGCAGTTGCTTCAATGCATTTAGGGGTGTGGTCCTGGTCAAGACAATCTCCTGAACTCCAAACTGAATGTCTGAATGGGAAAGAAAGGTGATTTAAGCAATTTTGAGCGTGGCATGGTTGTTGGTGCCAGACGGGCCGGTCTGAGTATTTCACAATCTGCTCAGTTACTGGGATTTTCACGCACAACCATTTCTAGGGTTTACAAAGAATGGTGTGAAAAGGGAAAAACATCCAGTATGCGGCAGTCCTGTGGGCGAAAATGCCTTGTTGAGGCTAGATGTCAGAGGAGAATGGGCCGACTGATTCAAGCTGTTACAACCGAGGTATGCAGCAAAGCATTTGTGAAGCCACAACACGTACAACCTTGAAGCGGATGGGCTACAACAGCAGAAGACCTCACCGGGTACCACTCATCTCCATTGGACAGTTGAAGACTGGAAAAATGTTGCCTGGTCTGATGAGTCTCGATTTCTGTTGAGACATTCAGATGGTAGAGTCAGAATTTGATGTAAACAGAATGAGAACATGGATCCATCATGCCTTGTTACCACTGTGCAGGCTGGTGGTGGTGGTGTAATGGTGTGGGGGATGTTTTCTTGGCACACTTTAGGCCCCTTAGTGCCAATTGGGCATCGTTTAAATGCCACGGCCTACCTGAGCATTGTTTCTGACCATGTCCATCCCTTTATGACCACCATGTACCCATCCTCTGATGGCTACTTCCAGCAGGATAATGCACCATGTCACAAAGGTCGAATCATTTCAAATTGGTTTCTTGAACATGACAATGAGTTCACTGTACTAAACTGGCCCCCACAGTCACCAGATCTCAACCCAATAGAGCATCTTTGGGATGTGGTGGAACGGGAGCTTCGTGCCCTGGATGTGCATCCCACAAATCTCCATCAACTGCAAGATGCTATCCTATCAATATGGGCCAACATTTCTAAAGAATGCTTTCAGCACCTTGTTGAATCAATGCCACGTAGAATTAAGGCAGTTCTGAAGGCGAAAGGGGGTCAAACACAGTATTAGTATGGTGTTCCTAATAATCCTTTAGGTGAGTGTATATATATATATATATATATACCAATCAGCCATAACATTATGACCACTGACAGGTGAAGTGAATAACACTGATAATATTCTGATCATGGTACCTGTCAGTGGGTGGGATATATTAGGCAGCAAGTGAACATTTTGTCCTCAAAGTTGATGTGTTAGAAGCAGGACAAATGGGCAGCGTAAGGATCTGAGCGACTTTGACAAGGGCCAAATTGTGATGGCTACACGACTGGGTAAGAGCATCTCCAAAACTGCAGCTCTTGTGGGATGTTCCTGGTTTGCAGTGGTCAGTACCTATCAAAGGTGGTCCAAGGAAGGAAAAGCGGTGAACCGGCGACAGGGTCATGGGCGGCCAAGGCTCATTGATGCACGTGGGGAGCGAAGGCTGGCCCGTGTGGTCTGATCCAACAGACGAGCTACTGTAGCTCAAATTGCTGAAAAAGTGAATGCTGGTTCTGATTGAAAGGTGTCAGAACACACAGTGCATCGCAGTTTGTTGCGTATGGGGCTGCGTAGCCGCAGACCAGTCAGGGTGCCCATGCTGACCCCTGTCCACTGCTGAAAGCGCCTACAATGGGCACGTGAGCATCAGAACTGGACCACGGAGCAATGGAAGAAGGTGGCCTGGTCTGATGAATCACGAGTTCAAGGTGTTGACTTGGCCTCCAAATTCCCCAGATCTCAATCCAATTGAGCATCTGTGGGATGTGCTGGACAAACAAGTCCGATCCATGGAGGCCCCACCTCGCAACTTACAGGACTTAAAGGATCTGCTGCTAACGTCTTGGTGCCAGATACCACAGCACACCTTCAGAGGTCTAGTGGAGTCCATGCCTCGATGGGTCAGGGCTGTTTTGGCGGCAAAAGGGGGACCTACACAATATTAGGCAGGTGGTCATAATGTTATGGCTGATCGGTGTACACTCACCTAAAGGATTATTAGGAACACCTGTTCAATTTCTCATTAATGCAATTATCTAACCAACCAATCACATGGCAGTTGCTTCAATGCATTTAGGGGTGTGGTCCTGGTCAAGACAATCTCCTGAACTCCAAACTGAATGTCTGAATGGGAAAGAAAGGTGATTTAAGCAATTTTGAGCGTGGCATGGTTGTTGGTGCCAGACGGGCCGGTCTGAGTATTTCACAATCTGCTCAGTTACTGGGATTTTCACGCACAACCATTTCTAGGGTTTACAAAGAATGGTGTGAAAAGGGAAAAACATCCAGTATGCGGCAGTCCTGTGGGCGAAAATGCCTTGTTGAGGCTAGATGTCAGAGGAGAATGGGCCGACTGATTCAAGCTGTTACAACCGAGGTATGCAGCAAAGCATTTGTGAAGCCACAACACGTACAACCTTGAAGCGGATGGGCTACAACAGCAGAAGACCTCACCGGGTACCACTCATCTCCATTGGACAGTTGAAGACTGGAAAAATGTTGCCTGGTCTGATGAGTCTCGATTTCTGTTGAGACATTCAGATGGTAGAGTCAGAATTTGACGTAAACAGAATGAGAACATGGATCCATCATGCCTTGTTACCACTGTGCAGGCTGGTGGTGGTGGTGTAATGGTGTGGGGGATGTTTTCTTGGCACACTTTAGGCCCCTTAGTGCCAATTGGGCATCGTTTAAATGCCACGGCCTACCTGAGCATTGTTTCTGACCATGTCCATCCCTTTATAACCACCATGTACCCATCCTCTGATGGCTACTTCCAGCAGGATAATGCACCATGTCACAAAGGTCCAATCATTTCAAATTGGTTTCTTGAACATGACAATGAGTTCACTGTACTAAACTGGCCCCCACAGTCACCAGATCTCAACCCAATAGAGCATCTTTGGGATGTGGTGGAACGGGAGCTTCCTGCCCTGGATGTGCATCCCACAAATCTCCATCAACTGCAAGATGCTATCCTATCAATATGGGCCAACATTTCTAAAGAATGCTTTCAGCACCTTGTTGAATCAATGCCACGTAGAATTAAGGCAGTTCTGAAGGCGAAAGGGGGTCAAACACAGTATTAGTATGGTGTTCCTAATAATCCTTTAGGTGAGTGTATATATACATACTTAAATGTCACAAATGGACAAAGGGATTCTATATACTTTTGTATTTTATAGTGGGCACAGTTACACATTTTTCATCACTTGCCAATTCGATTTTTTCCCACTATATCCTATACATTTTCTCTCAGAATGAAAAAACTGCATCTATATGAGTTGCTTTCCTCTTAATTTTAAACTCTGCAGTAAATGTGACCTGATAAGAAAACAAATACAGTGCACACATATTGTTTATTAAAGCCTCTCACAGCTGCAAAGCATGTTATTTTTCCTGTATTTAATTCCATTCATAATGAATGTCTTCATTTAAATATACCGCAAAATGTTAAACTTGGGAATGAAAAGGTAGGAACCGTTCATCTTGAATGTTCATTCAGATTGTATAAACACAGCTGCAACAATGCCCACATAAAACAGCCAGAGTGGTTTTACATTACAGGCCAATACAGAGCACTGGCTTTGTAATGCCTCTGGCAATTTTGCTTTCATACAGAATTTTATTGGTAACAAATGATTGAGAATCTTTTGAAACTTCAGACCTCTGTTGCACAAAAACAAAACACCTTTGTTAAGCTGTATAATGACACTCTTTTTCATTTGCTATTAAATAGGAGCCACTGATGCAAGCAAGGCTTTACTAATTAGAATCCTAAAAGTGGGAGGAGTTACCAAACACATTTGCTGTCCTTTTCTTCCTCCCATATCTAAAGAGGCTGCTGTCCATTGAAGCAGAAAACAAGGTTCAGTGGCGCACATCTGTGTCTGCAGGGGCTCCAAATGGCATGAGCTCCACGTCGAGCTGCAATCCCATTCGCTGCGCCCCAGCAGCCCCATTGTTTCCAACCAGCCAGTGATGGCTATCACAGTTGTGGCCCCTCTGTGACTTTTCAGATCCTTCCCATCTCCCTTCTAGTGATGAGGGGAACAACAGTGAAGTATTCCCTATTATTGAGATTGAATCTCTGTGTCAGCTGCACTCTGCGAACACTTAAAGCAATAACTTGCACTCAAAATGTGCAAGTTGATTTTCTCTGCCAGATGTTTATGGAACATCATTGTTCCTTTTTAATTCAAGCACTCAGAGACCTGGCTTTGACACTGAATACTCTGCATGTGGATTCCCACTCAAATCCAATGTACATAAGATTTATTTCCACTTTTCTTTGTTGAAGGCAAGGGGTTTGTTTCTTCTCACATCTCATCTCACTATTTTACTACCCATTTCCTACTAATGGTCAAGTATAGCCTTTAGAAATAATGTGTGCTAGATTAATATACTGGGTACATCATCAACACAGAATGCAGTTCCTGTTGTATGAGTTTAGTGGGGGGGGTGGGGGGGATCAGTATACACCTGCCAAAGAAAATATTGTCAAACATGAGATCTGCAAGAGAGAACCACAATGTATGGCACACATCCGGGTTTGTTAATAGCAAAAACAAAATCTCAGCTTATGATATTAAATATTGGGGTCACGACTTCAGAAATGTAAACATTGTGCACAGTTACGTGTGTCGAAAAACAGCTGGATATGCTCTCAAAATGATAAAACATCTGTGACTTGATGCAGAGTTTGCCCTCTTCGTGTAACAGTGTGAGGCAGACGTGCAAAATATCTTTCAGAGGCCTCAGTTGCATGGTTGATTGGAGCTATACTCGAGATAACTTGTTTATACAAGGCAATGGAAAGTAATGGCTGTCAAATGCACTAATGATCAGGGATGCTGCTTAATGTTCTGACAATAAATAAAACTTCCTCAGAAACCCCGGAGAAATCCGTTAATGCATGAGTGGGAAGCATGAATATCTTAACTAAGAATGCATGAAATACCAAAAACAACTAAACAAAAAAGAAGAAATAAATAATAGTGTTAGTACTACTTCTAAAATCATCATAAGCATCACCATCATCATCTGCCTGATGAGGCAATTGTATCTCTATGTGAGAAAATACAAGAATAAAGATTTGAAACATCTGTATGATTTAGGGCCGGATTAAATCAAAATTTTGACCCATCGGCTAATAGCACTACAAACCTGTTCATCATAATGGTGACATTTATGATTAGAAGAGAGCATCTTAATGAAAATGAAGCCACAACAGTAGAGTTCTGTAGTTTTTGATTAGCGGGTGGGTCAATGTTCTGATTTAATCCCAGCCTTAGTCTGTTCTTTAGTCCGACTGACTGTCAGGGTAACCAGGCAATTCATAAACTAAGCTTATGTTGTGGACAACATTGTGACGTCACGGTGTGACATCGTACAGTTTATGATAAAGGGGCGTGGTTAACAATACAGGCCTCTTCCTCTTCCACAATCCCAGCAGCCCTTGCGGCAGTCCTGCATAATCATACATATAAGGCACATATATAAATACACCACTGATTACTACTTAATAGATTTTTTTTGTACATCAGACAGGAAAGTTTTCCAAATAATGGGAATATATTCAAAGGGGTGAATAGTAAAATGCATGGTCTTTTCATAACATTTTTCATAAATCATACCTAAATAAAGACATAAATACTGTGGGATGGGCTAAAAAGAAAAAAGGCTGTATTAAATGTAAAATAAATACACATTTAAAATATGTTTTCACACATATTTACAGCTTTTATTATAACTGTTTTATATTCATGAAACAGATATATCATTTTAAAAATGGTGTGGCACCCATCCCTCATTGTGGTGGATTGTCCCAACTTCTGCAAATTTAATGTAAGTCATGCGTCATTATATAATTATTTGAATATCAGAAAAGTCCATCTAAATTAGAATATTTTCTAATAATTTTAATTAACAATATAGTTATCAAAAGACTGGAAATGAAAGTTTAAATGTAATGTGTTTCAGAATTAGAAACGTTTGGCCTTTATTTTGACTGTTCTCAGTTAAAGTAAGTTATTAGAGGACCCTGCACATCTGCACATGCTTAATAAGTCAAAGCGCAAGAAAACATATTGTAAGCCCACTTTCAACAATGAGGCTTTATTTTTTCACAAACAAGCTGTGTTTTGTCAATCATATTATATAATTTCAATAATAAACAAAAATTCAATTTGACTCAAGGGATTTTGGAATACTTTCACAGAAGATCTGATAACTATCTGCACTCCCAAAGTCTCTACGGGGAATTGTCTTTGACTAGCCCCTGTCAGTAGACAACATTGAAGACCTAGTTACACTTAAGTTATTATAAGAAGAAAAACATGAAAATAGGTCACCTACTTCAAGTAATTTATTAAAGGTGATAAATAAAATGTGGTCAGACAGTAGAAGTATTCAAATTCCAAATTAATTACTTTAAAGTAATCAGGACCCTAGCTTGTGAGAATTGCTTCCCTTGTTAGGAACATTCACTCCTTTTTTAGATATACAACTGTAATAGTGTACTGAAATACTTCAAATAGCTTGGCAAAATAAAAGCTTGTCAAATTAATTTGTACTGTAATGAGTGTGTATGTGTGTGTGAATTGGACAATGTGTTATCTAGACATAAGTTAGTAAAAACAAATGCAGGAAATATGGTTTTCAGAGTTTGCTCTCAATCTACAACATGAGTAAACAAAGGTTGGACTTGATGAATATGTATAGGTCTAACGCAAGCAGGGTTGAAGGGAACTGTTTGAAAGTAGAGACTGTGATGTTTGAAGATAGACCTGCCCATGAAAATAATGTTTCACCTTCGCCTGGGTACATCTCTTCTAAGGTCATTTCAGATCTAATTCTTTAATGCTAGGCTAATTTTAGGGTGGTTATTATTATCGTAAAAGGTTGCATGTTTATAAAGCCTGATTTATTTTTTCTAATCATTTATGTATGTGTCACGGTCTCCCCTGCTTCTAACTTAGTTCACCACCAGAGGTCTCCCTCTCCCGAATACTAACTCTAGTGCTTCTCCTTTCCTTAGTCCAGTTCAACCAGTTCTTCCACATTCTTTCCTTCCAGGTGCACCTGTTCTGTCCTCCTCTCCTGTGATTGGTTAGTCTTTCATTCACCTAATTCAAACCCTCTTTGCTACACAGTATTTAAACCCCTCTGTTTCCTAGCTTCTTCGTGAAGACTTGCATTCTCTCTCAGATCAATGCCGAGCCTTGTTTCTTGTTTGCTTAACCGTGTATTTGACCTTTTGCTACCCTCTCTCGTTTACCCCTTTTTTGGATCTCCCTACTTGCCTGTTTGCCTGATTGATTGACCTTGGATTGTCCTTGTTATCTCTCTCTCGTTTTGCCCTTATCGGATTATCTGCTTCATATCTAAGCCTGCACTTGGATCCTTTCCTTTGGTCCTTGAGGACGTCACAGAAGACTTCGCCGTTAACATGGATCCAGCGGTTTTACCAGATGTTGCAGCAGCTTTGATGGCTCAGGGGGCATTATTGGGTGAACATGACGAAATGTTAAGACAGATCAACTCCACTTTGGAACAGCTACTGAAAAGACTGCCTGCTTTATTTGAGTCCACCAGACAGACAACACCAGAAGCACACCCCGGCCCTTGAGCTCCTCCAGTTCCCAACAGATCTGTACATCTGGCTATTCCAGACAAATATGACAGCTCACCAGACCGATGCGAGGGTTTTATCTTACAGTGCTCTTTGTATTTTGCCCATCTACCAACTTCCTTCCCTTCTGATGACGCCAAGATTGCCTTTATTATTACGCTACTTACCGGAAAGGCTCTTCGGTGGGCATCATCTGTATGGGCTCGTAGAGGGGAAATAACACGATCTCTCCCAGCGTTTCTTGAACACTTCAAACAGGTTTTCCATCATCCGACAGCCGGGAAGGACGCTGGTGAACAACTATTCTCTCTCCGTCAGGGTACTTCTTCTGCCGCCGACTATGCTTTGGAGTTCTGGACCTTGGCTGAGATCAGCGGATGGGGTGAGCCTTCAATAATCACTCTCTTTCGTCGTGGATTGCGTGATGATTTACAAGCAGAATTAGCTTGCAAGGGAGACTCGCTCGATCTGGAGCAATTGATACAATTAGCCATCAGACTTGATAACCTAATGAGATCCCGAGACAAACGATCTGTATCTACTACATCCCGGTCATTCAATAGATCATCTTTCAAGTCTAGCATTGACACAGATCCAGAACCCATGCAGATAGGAAGGACTCGACTACCTGCCAAGGAAAGACAGAGGAGACTTCAACAGCGCCTTTGCCTTTATTGTGGTCAATCTGGTCTTTTCCGAGACGCCTGTCCTAGTCTGCCAGGATCTACTTCGGCAATTACATGGAAACCAGTAAGTACCTGTCCCCTGATATCACCTGCTCAGTGTATGCTTTCAGTACGCATTCAACTCCACAATCAACACGTCTTTCTGTCTGCATTAATAGATTCGGGGTCCGCAGGAAACTTCATAGACAGAAGAACTACAAAGCATTTGAAACTTCCTCTCACACCGTTCCTACCACCACTTAATGTCAGAGCAATCAATAACCAACCCATCGGTTCCAGTCCAGTTACACAGAAAACCAAGCCAATCACCATGTCCATCGGAATCCGGCATTCTGAAAAACTGCCTTTTCTAGTGATCGACTCTCCTGGAGCTGATGTAATACTTGGACATCCTTGGCTCGTTCATCATAATCCTGTCATTTCTGGGATCAAGGGGACTATTATTTCTTGGGGAGAACATTGCTTTATTAATTGTCTTACTTCACCTTGCAGAGCCACCCACATCAAGAGTCCGTTTCTGTAAACTCCGCCCGAATTCCCACCGAAATACAAAGATTTGGCTGCCGTATTCAGCAAATCCCGAGCCTCCTCTCTGCCTCCACATCGTTCTTGGGATTGTGCCATTGATCTTCTCCCTGGTTCTACTCCACCTCAGGGCAGAATTTATCCTCTCTCTCTTCCAGAATCGCAGGCCATGGAAGAGTACATTAAGGAGGCTTAGCACAAGGCATAATTCGGCCATCCACTTCACCTGCTGCAGCAAGCTTCTTCTTTGTGGCAAAGAAGGAGGTTTAAGACCCTGTATTGATTATAGGGGACTTAATGCAGTTACAGTTAAGTATAGGTATCCTTTACCTTTAGTTCCGGCTGGCTTGGAACAGGTAAGAGGAGCTCGATACTTCACAAAACTTGATCTGCGTAGTGCTTACAACTTAATCCGAATTCGAAAAGGTGATGAGTGGAAGACAGCTTTTATTACTAACACTGGACATTATGAATATCTAGTCAAGCTTTTGTGAATGAGGTGCTACGTCCCTATCTTCATCGCTTTGTGATTGCTTATATTGATGACATTCTGGTTTACTCCTCTACTCTCTCGGAACATATCTCCCAGGTTCGACAGGTGCTGAAATGTTTGTTGCAAAATGGACTCTATATCAAAGCCGAGAAATGTGAATTTAATTGACAGCGAGTGGCCTTTTTGGGATACATCATCGATGCCAGTGGAGTTCACATGGATCCCGAAAAAGTAAGAGCAGTAACTGAGTGGCCGCAGCATCAAACAATTAAGGAGTTGCAATGTTTCTTGGGTTTTGCTAACTTTTATCGTCACTTCATCCAAAACTTCAGTTCAGTCGCATCTCCTCTAACCTCTTTATTAAAGGGCTCTGCTCGTCGCTTATCATGGACGGATTCTGCTGAGGTCGCCTTTGAGAAACTTAAGTCCCTGTTTACCACTGCTCCAGTCCTCAAGCATCCAGACCCTAATCTCCCTTTCGTGGTAGAAGTAGATGCTTCTAAAAACGGCGTCGGGGCAGTGCTCTCTCAAAGACACGGTCAACCACCAAAGCTCCATCCCTGTGCGTTCTTCTCAAGGAAATTATCACGTGCGGAGAGGAATTATGACATCGGTAACAGGGAACTCTTGGCAGTAAAGTTGGCTTTTGAGGAGTGGAGGCATTGGCTGGAAGGATCCAAATATCCATTTCTAGTACTCATGGATCATAGAAATCTGGAATACATTCGAGGAGCAAAATGTCTCAACCCCCGTCAAGCACGCTGGGCATTATTTTTCACCCGTTTTAAATTTACTTTGACTTATCGCCCTGGATCTAAAAACACCAAGGCAGACGCTCTATCTCGCCAGTTTGACTCGGTTCATGAACCCCTATCCAATGATCCAATTCTACCCTCTTGTATTGTTGCCCCAATCAACTGGAATTTCTTGGATGAACTTCAAAGGGAGCTTTCCACCAATCCTGCCCCTTCTACGTGTCCTTCCAATAAGATCTATGTACCTACAGTGGGGGAAAAAAAGTATTTGATCCCCTGCTGATTTTGTACGTTTGCCCACTGACAAAGAAATGATCAGTCTATAATTTTAATATTAGGTGTATTTTAACAGTGAGAGACAGAATAACAACAACAAAATCCAGAAAAACGCATTTCAAAAAAGTTATAAATTGATTTGCATGTTAATGAGGGAAATAAGTATTTGACCCCTTCGACTTAGTACTTGGTGGCAAAACCCTTGTTGGCAATCACAGAGGTCAGACATTTCTTGTAGTTGGCCACCAGGTTTGCACACATCTCAGGAGGGATTTTGTCCCACTCCTCTTTACAGATCCTCTCCA
Source organism: Amia ocellicauda (assembly GCF_036373705.1). Classification (NCBI taxonomy): domain Eukaryota; kingdom Metazoa; phylum Chordata; class Actinopteri; order Amiiformes; family Amiidae; genus Amia; species Amia ocellicauda. The sequence continues at coordinate 14,378,274 of NC_089860.1, forward strand.
AGTCATTAAGGTTTCGAGGCTGACGTTTGGCAACTCGAACCGTCAACTCCCTCCATAGATTTTCTATGGGATTAAGGTCTGAAGACTGGCTAGGCCACTCCAGGACCTTAATGTGCTTCTTCTTGAGCCACTCCTTTGTTGCCTTGGCTTTGTGTTTTGGGTCATTGTCATGCTGGAATACCCATCCACGACCCATTTTCAATGCCCTGGCTGAGGGAAGGAGGTTCTCACCCAAGATTTGACGGTACATGGCCCCGTCCATCGTCCCTTTGATGCGGTGCAGTTGTCCTGTCCCCTTAGCAGAAAACCCCCCCCAAAGCATAATGTTTCCACCTCCATGTTTGATGGTGGGGATGGTGTTCTTGGGGTCATTCCTCCTCCTCCAAACACGGCGAGTTGAGTTGATGCCAAAGAGCTCGATTTTGGTCTCATCTGACCACAACACTTTCACCCAGTTCTCCTCTGAATCATTCAGATGTTCATTGGCAAACTTCAGATGGGCCTGTACATGTGCTTTCTTGAGCAGGGGGGCCTTGTGGGCACTGCAGGATTTCAGTCCTTCACGGCGTAGTGTGTTACCAATTGTTTTCTTGGTGACTATGGTCCCAGCTGCCTTGAGATCATTAACAAGATCCTCCCGTGTAGTTCTGGGCTGATTCCTCACCGTTCTCATGATCATTGAAACTCCACGAGGTGAGATCTTGCATGGAGCCCCAGACAGTTATTTTGTGTTTCTTCCATTTGCGAATAATCGCAGCAACTGTTGTCAACTTCTCACCAAGCTCACCAAGGTCTTGTAGCCCATTCCAGCCTTGTGTAGGTCTACAATCTTGTCCCTGACATCCTTGGACAGCTCTTTGGTCTTGGCCATGGTGGAGAGTTTGGAATCTGATTGATTGCTTCTGTGGACTGGTGTCTTTTATACAGGTAACGAGCTGAGATTAGGAGCACTCCCTTTAAGAGAGTGCTCCTAATCTCAGCTCGTTACCTGTATAAAAGACACCTGGGAGCCAGAAATCTTGCTGATTGATAGGGGATCAAATACTTATTTCCCTCATTAACATGCAAATCAATGTATAACTTTTTTGAAATGTGTTTTTCTGGATTTATAAAATTATAGACTGATCATTTCTTTGTCAGTGGGCAAACGTACAAAATCAGCAGGGGATCAAATACTTTTTTCCCCCACTGTACATCCAAACGTTCTACTCTCTTGCAATGGATACATTCTAACCCCGCTTCTGGACATCCAGGAATCCATCATACTATTACTTTGATCAAACAAAAATTCTGGTGGCCCACTCTGGTACTGAGTTTGTTAATGCTTGCTCCATCTGTGCCCAGTCTAAATCTTCATGACATCCCCTCTCTGGTCTCCTGGAGCCTCTTCCAATTCCACGACGACCCTGGTCTCATATTTCTATTGATTTTGTTACTGATCTTCCTAGCTCTCAAGGTTATACTACCATTCTTGTAGCAATTGATCGTTTTTCTAAATCATGTTGGCTTATACCTTTACAGAAGCTTCCCACCGCGCTTGAAACTGCTGAACTTCTGTTCCATCATGTGTTCCGCCCTCAATTCACCTCCCGCATCTGGTCTGCTTTCTTCAAGGCTTTGAATATTAAGGTCAGTCTCACTTCTGGTTGCCATCCACAATCTAATGGTCAGACTGAACATCTTAATCATGAGATCATATGCTTTCTTCGTTCTTACTGTAGCACCTCCCAAGATGATTGGAGTCGTTTTTTGCCATGGGCTGAGTATGCCCAGAATTCCCTGACCAGTTCTTCCACAGGCCTCACCCCCTTTCAGTGTGTCTTAGGATACCAATCGCCTCTGTTTCCTTGGAATGAGGAGTCTACAGACATCCCAACAGTCGATGATTGGTTCCATCGCAGTGCAGATGTCTGGAATGCTACACACGTCCGTCTCCAAAGAGCTATTCGCCGTCAAAAGACCTTGGCTGACCGACACCGACAACCTGCTCCACAATACCACCCTGGACAGTTGGTTTGGCTATCTACTAGGGATATTAAACTTAAACTCCCATCCAAGAAATTGAGCCCTCGCTTTATCGGTCCCTTTCCTGTCCTCTGCCAAATCAATCCTGTTACCTATCGTCTCCAGTTACCTCCTCACTACAAGATAGCTTCCTCATTTCATGTTTCATTGTTAAAACCTGTACGCCCCGATCCCTCCTCTCCTTCTGATCTTCCTCAGGATTCTTCTTCTTCTTCTTCTCCTCCGCCTCCTGTCTCCCTTGGATCTAGAAGACGGTCCAGCCTAAGCTGTCAGCCCTGTTACGGTCTCATCGCCACAGAGGATGCATGCAGTACTTGGTCGACTGGGAGGGGTATGGTCCAGAGGAACGTTCTTGGGTTCTAGCCTCGGATATCCTGGATCCGTCTCTCATTACGGACTTTCACAGGGCTCATCCCACTGCTCCTGCTCCTCGGCCTCGTGGCTGTCCTCGCCGCCGTCTTCATTGCTCTGGTCCGGCCGAGGCCGATTCTGGGGAGGGGGGTACTGTCACGGTCTCCCCTGCTTCTACCTTAGTTCACCATCAGAGGTCTCCCTCTCCCGAATACTAACTCTAGTGCTTCTCCTTTCCTTTGTCCAGTTCAACCAGTTCTTCCACATTCTTTCCTTCCAGGTGCACCTGTTCTGTCCTCCTCTCCTGTCATTGGTTAGTCTTTCATTCACCTAATTCAAACCCTCTTTGCTACACAGTATTTAAACCCCTCTGTTTCCTAGCTTCTTCGTGAAGACTTGCATTCTCTTTTGGATCAATTCCAAGCCTTGTTTCTTGTTTGCTTAACCGTGTATTTGATCTTTTGCTACCCTCTCTCGTTTACCCCTTTTTGGATCTCCGTACTAGCCTGTTTGCCTGATCGATTGACCTTGGATTGTCCTTGTTATCTCTCTCTCGTTTTGCCCTTATCGGATTATCTGCTTCATATCTAAGCCTGCACTTGGATCCTTTCCTTTGGTTGTATGTATGTATGTATGTATGTATTTATTTCTTGCTTTGTTGTTAACCTACATACAAGTACCCCCACATGTGCGTGTGACTGGTGTGATTCCTAGATTAGGTGTAAATTTGACTAAATTAGGTTTAACATCAATATTATTTGTCGGTCTGTCATTTACCTGTGAATAATGATAATGTATTACTATAATAATACTCAGACTTTTCTCAGTTTCATATTTGTATGACTTTTTCACATCTTTGTGTGCAGACCAATTATACAAAAACAAAGATCACATTTTATATATATAGTAGCAGCATACTCTCAATATACCCATATGTACAGACTTGTGTATGACACATGAGGACTCACCAATCAATGAGAAACTTGACCCTGTCTCTCACTCATAAGCTTGGTCAGTCTTGGGGGCAGTGTGGCAACAGCAGTCATCAGGGTTTTCTCCAAGTAGAGTCTGTTCTTGTGCTTGGTCTTGATTATGGTCATGGATGAAAATGTCACTTCACACAAATATGTAGATCCAAATGGCAGCAGTTGATCCAGTGCATGTTTCCCGAAATCAGGATATTCCTTCTCCACATCACACCAGAACTGAGACAGTGTTGTCTCGGAGTACCTCATCTTCAGGCCATGGTCTGAGGACACATCCAGCAGATTTTCCTGTAGTCTGGTAGGAATGTTGTTATTCGTACTTTCAGTCACGAAAGGATTACGCACCCAGTCTAGTTTGGCAGACTTGCTTTCAATTTCAGGGAAGTAGGAGTTGAACTCACTGTTGAGTTTAGATAAATGTTTTGCTTACTAGGATTACAATTGTTTCCACCACTTGATCAACAATATCAACGCCCATGTCATCGATCCTACGGCACACTGTGTTACTTCAGTGCATCAGCTGCTTTCTTATCAATCATTGTTTCTAGGAGAATAACAGCAGCAGGCAATATGAGCTCCTCAGCTAGAGTAAATGGCTTTTTGGACTTAGCCACAAGTAGAGACACAGCATGAGGCCTCCAATGCGTTGGTTGACACTGTAGTCGCTTTCTTTAATTTCTCTTGACTTCTCTTAAATTCTGATAGTTTCCTTTGGAAAAACTCTGCTGTCTTACCCATACAGGAAAGATGCTTGTTACTTAGGTGCTGTTGTAAATGGGCTGGTTTCATGCTATTATTTGAGAGCACATCGCCGCAGAGGAAACACAGTTGAGGTGGCTCCGTAGGTGTGGACATGAAACCGAAGAGGACATACTATTCATGAAATTGACAGTACTTTGATTTATCGACTTTCTTTCTTTTTCCACGGGTTCACTTGAGCTGCCAGTGGCACTGCTGCTGCTTGGAACGGCACGTTTTTTCAGCCATTGATCCATAGCTAGTGTCTTTCTTCAACTGAAAGCTATCTGCCTGTTACATGAAATGGTGATTTATTTATTTTTTGCATGTTTTTGAAAATCTTCCCACATACCCCCGGTTGGGAAACACTGCTCTAGCTGACACTAGCAGTTTTTCATTCCCTTTTCAAAAAGCAGTAAGTGAACCCAGACAGTTCACAGAGCTTAATTTCAAAAACGTCCCTTTTCATGCTTTGTTTTGTACCAGCATCTAACAATCGAAACAAAATGAGACCAGGTGGATCATTATTCCAGGGATGCAGTATTCTGATTGCTTTGATAATAGACTTAGTGCAGGCTCTGTCTGCCATATTGTTTCTTTGTGTTTGTTTGTCTTTTGGCGAGAGGTCTTTAAATGGAACCAATTGACAGAGTGATTTGTTTGCGCAAGGATGGATTAGCAGGTACTGGAGCTCTAGCCTCTGTAAATAAACCATGTGGCATTTATTATCTGAGATGGGCATTTGCGCTTCTGCATGGATCAAGTTAATGTTGCAAAACATGATGCAACTTTCAGATCTTGTTAAACATTGTGTGGCTGTAGTGTCTCATTAATACAATTCATATTTAGAGAAAAGCCAAACACTGCTGTCCCACAAATGCATTGCCCCCACAAACCAAGCCCCTACATCAGCATTTTAATTGTAAAAGCCTATTGCCTAGCCTTTTCAAGCCTAAAACACACCTACTTCATTTAAAATTGTATGCACGCTTTTTCTCCTGCTTTTCATGTCCAATGATAGTGTACCAATCCTTACAACCCACGTAAAACTAAATATTCTATTCTTACACGAGTCCTGTGGAAGACAAACACAAAAGTCTATGTAAAGGATTACTGCAAATGAGCTGCAGAGATCTGTTATTGTTTCTAGACTTCTAGAATCTTCCCAGTAAAGGATATTTTCAGTGATCTATAAGGATTCAAGCCCCAATATCCTGCACTTTTTCTGTGTTTTGGTGGTGGAATCCTGCAGTAAATTGTTAGTTTGGGTGCAGCCACAGTACTTAGTGTAGAAATGTGTTCTGAAAGTGATGTTGTGACAGAGTTATAGCTTCAATGAATAGCCACCCACTGTTGTTTATTGCACTGTATACGGTTTAACATTTTGCTGCAATTAGCAGTTCTGTACCCTTTCAGGGATGACGAGTGATGCCTAATCTCTTCTGACATTTCTTAATCACACAGCTGGCGTGAAATTGTCATAAAACTAGCACTGTATCCTCTTCACACTAAAGGTTACACAGAACTGAAGCGCAACATGAAAAGAACATCACTGAGTCCTTGGCTTCCATATGGCAAATCATTATTTTGAGTTCATGTCAGTTTCTCTCTGCTCTGTGGCTCAATTCACTGAAGAGGGATTTACAGACAATATTCATGATCAGGGTCGTAAGCTAAAGAAAACAAGATATTAATATTTACATTGAATAACCAGAAAAGGACAAATGGATTGTACATGAAAATATATTCTGTGAAAGGTATTTATTAATTTATTTTATGAAAGGTATTGCCCCGATCGCCCATACATATTGTGACTTTTCATGACAGGGTGCAGTCCATTTTGATAAATTGTATGGATTTTTTATGTCTATGTAAAACTGGGTTCTTAACACAGCAGTTCAACAAGGATAGCACTGAAAACATCTAATGTCTTGTTCAGCATTCTGACCTAAGTCTCATAAAACACCTCTGGGATGAACTGGAACATGAATTCTACTTCCCTAACTAAAAAAAACAACAACTGCACTTCAGAAAGAACAGTATTCCCCTGTCTGTCTATCAAAAGGTTTGCAGCAGCCAAGCGTCGGCCAACCTGTAATTGAATACATTGTGAACAGATGTCTTGTATCCCAATATTTTCAATAGCATACTGTTTATTAAAGCTCTACGTTGTATGGTCTCATCCAGTCTTCGAGAATGTCAATAAAGACATAAAAAACTGAAAGGAGAAGGATTTCCCTTTATTGATTCCTATCTCTCTGCCATTTCTCGTTCTCCAGCATTTGATAATCACTTGGTAATTATAGATTGGTAATGTATAGTCCCCGCAAAGTATTCTTTATAAAATGCTAATGATTCTAATGGATGCACGTAATTAAATGACTCTTGTGTTGGATTAATAGGGGTTCACTGGTGTTGAGACAGAATGAATACAAACGATGATCTTCACTGTCTTTTCTCTTTATTGAATGCATCAGCAAAAAGCAAAATAAATAAATACATAATAGCATTATCCTCAATTAATGGAGTAGAACACTTTATTATTTATTGCGAAATGTCATAAACACCCCAGGACTATAGTACTATACTGTGCCAGTATTATAGCACTATAAGAAGGTGGAAAACAATGCACTTAATAAGTACACCTGACTTGCGATTCACAATTGTAATATCTGAGAACATAACAAAACAGGCATATAAGGATGGTGGGGGGTGAGGTTTTGTTAAAAGCCTGTATTTGAATAACCAAATAATCAAGTTCTCACTTCAGGAAATGTAATGGCTGCTTATTCTAGCAGCATTGTAGGTTACAGCAATTACTGCTTTAGTGCACTTACCCAATATGGTAAAACAAATTATATATATATATATATATATATATATATATATACATATATTCAGTATATATGTATATTTTAAGTAGTAATTAATACATGAAGGCCCTTTTTGGTTTGGTTGGTTTGGATTTGCTTTTTATGTTTTGTTTTGTTTTGTTTTTTAATATGAATTCAGCTTTTTCAGCTCAGACTATTTATTTGACTGTTATTTTATACTGCTTTAACAACAACTCTGTGTTAAGAAGCAGGTCGTCACAAAGAATGTAAAATCGAAGTTTTCTGTTTGACCCTTTTTGGACATCCATAGGCTTCAAATTCAGATTGCATTAGTAGAGATGAAATGTGTTGTGGATTTCACATCGCATCTGTCAGGTAGACTTTTAAAAATATACCTTTGGAACTACATTTTCAGAAAATATATATTTGTTGTGTTACTCCAGGGAGCACAGTACCATACATAGCTTTCTGGCTTGGAAAAAGTAAAAATTGTAAAGAGATGTTAGTTGGTATTTTAATAAACTGGGTAAGAAATCACTCTCCCCATTCCCTGTGTCATCAGTGTCTCAGATGACAAATACAGACAGAGAGACTGTTACCACTTGGAGCCTCTACTGTGATTAAAATTAGCCCAAACTGACTGCGGCCTATCTATCACTGAGATTACTGTTTCGTGGAATTGGCACACAGGCTACCCTTCAGCAGCTCATCATAAAATATTCAAACTCCTTTATTATACAATCAGCACTGTAATGCATCCAAATGATTAATATATGTCTCCCTTGCATTAACGTTGCCAGATCTGACAAAAAGTTTCAAACTTTCCACACCGACTTTTGTCTACATTGAGGTTTCATCTTTTCTTGCTACAGCTTCAATGGTTTTATAGAGAAACAAAAAAGTAGCCTTGTACAATGCCTATCACTACAGTCTTTTAAGGAATGCAGCATTTTTTGTTTTCACTTCTCACATGCCCATGAGTTTTTAAACTTTAAAGACATAAGTGCAGTGCAATTACTTTCCAGGTGTCAGCTTGCATCTGAGGTGTCTCCCCAAGGCTGTTGTCTGTCCAATTTATCTAGCCGCTGCTGGATGAATGCCAACCATACAGTAGGTGCATACAGTTTAGAGTAACTTATTTCTTTAGCAGCTGTGAGTAACATCAGATAGACAACAGCCCCAAGGACACCCCCCTGTGGCAAATGGAAGCTCACATGTTGAAAGAGATTTGCATTACACTATATCTTCAAAAACTCATCAGTGTGTGAACAATGAGTACATTTCCAAGCTATACCCCCATGGAAAAGAATAGATCAGTATAATCCAACCAAAATAATTAAAAAAAGCAGCTGTTCACAATATATTCAGGATCTGTATTCATATATTCCTTGGCCTGACTGTAGCAATCCTTTAGATAGATGTATTCCTTCTGCAGTCAGTGTTCCCAAGTGCAGTAAGAGAAATTGGACCCTGTGAACTGTACCCCTGTTTGGGTAGTCCAGATATGCTCCGGTATTGAGGTAAATTCAACACCAAACTCCTTGAAACTATTACACTGTCAGCTTTATGACATGGTTCATTATTGTATCATGGGCTGTCACCCTAAAGTGCCATGAATGTTGGTGGTCCAAAATGTCAGTATATCTACTGGCAGGCATGGTGCCCTTTAATATACAAAGAAAGGCCTGCAACATGCTGGAGTTTATTTAATGGAGGTACCAACACAGCTCAGCCATGGCCTTCCTGGGGGGTAAGTGCCCTTGACGACTACAACAACCACAACAGAAAAAGGAAAACGCATCTGATACAATAATGTCCCATTAAATCTGACAATATAGTGCTAATATCAGAACCAACTCTAGAGTGCTCCCACTTCTGATACTTTAATGATGTGACCGTATTCAATTACTTTGCTGGCAGTGAATAAATGATCAAAAGTGGATGAGTTCTCTTCTCTTCATTGTGAGTTGAACAGTCAGGAAAATGGGTGTGGGGGTGTACATAGTTCCCAGACCTATAAAAATGTGTTCTGTTTGAAGCATTATTGAAAGAGAGCAAGATTACATGAAATAGGTTATTCCCCCTATGTTTCTTACAATAACATTTAAGAGAAGGTGGAGGATGTCATGTAGAAAATAAAACTTTAATTTTATTGTAACACAGTATAGTGGAGGTGCACTATTTTTAACTCAACCCTCAGTTTGCCTTCTTCCCCCCATTGGAGATCCCACTATTAAGGAAATTTGATTTCCAGTCACAAACACGTGTGTAGTAAAGGCCTTGTTACTGAGAGTAGTCCGTGGGGGTTATGTTTGATGGAAACACTGTAGTCAAAACTAGGTATTTACAAGCAGGCATACCTCTTAGAAAACATTGCACTTTTCACATTAAATTGTTTTCCTTGGGGACAGATACAGGTCAGGAATACATTGAAGAAATACAGAATTCAAGTTCACACTTTCTCATGAATGACAATAAATAACAAAAACAATCCTACTAACATTTTCTGATGAGACTGACTTTTTAACAACTGGTTTTACTATTTAGTATTACAGATTAGCTCTAGTCTTGGAATACCCTAACTATAATTACAATGGGTAGTTTCTGACTAGTGCTAATCTAGTTGTTTGATATAAAATGGTACTTAAAGAAAATAAAATGTTACAGTATCTGTCTTATGATCACAGAATGTCTTGTTCCACAGTTGATGTATAGCACATTAACAAGCAGATACATTCCTGCTTGGAAACAGACCACTAATTCCATGATCGATTGCTATAATACATACTACATTGCACCCAGCAGTATGACAATTGACAGTCATAATAACATTCTATACTGAAAACTTGACACAATTATGCTTCGGTCTTCTATTCCAGTTCTGTTCTGGATCTTACATATTATATACCCTTTCTTTTTAAAAATCAGGTAAAATGCAAGTCAAAATAAATTCACTGCTAAATTACTCAGTAGGAATAAAGTCAATTCATAGCATGGATTGAAAAAAATAAGAGCTATCTGGGTGTAGACCAAACATCTCGTCTTGTATTATTTAATATGATGATTCTGTTGGTGACATCACAATTTAAATAACAATTTGCAGCCATAATGGCCACACTTTTGATTACGCATATAGTAGCTTTACAAATTGGTTGCACAAATGTTAGCAATATGTGACCTCAGGCTGGAGTGGGATTTACGGCTAGATCATCTCAGAACTTTGACCCACTGGCAAATCGCAAATTAAGAAGTTGTACCCTATCGTGTTTTGATTTAGAAATACATTGGCTTCTACCAATACATGAAACCGTGATAGGGCACAGATTTGTACTTTGTGGTTTGCGGGTAGGTCACGATTTTGATTTGGTCTAGCCCTTAATCTAGTTACCCTCTTCAGGAGTCACTCCGAAAATAGACAGGAATAGACATTCCACTTCTCACACATCCCTGGGTAGAACACTGCTGGCCCGCTAGTCATATTTTAAATTGTGATCGAATTTCTAGTTGCCAGAGGGTTTGCCTTTAATTAAAATGGTAATTTTGCTCTGATTGATGATGTTTAATTAGACCCCAACATAACCTCTACCACCTGAGCTCCAAAAAAGCACTGTGGCTTTCCAATGCAACTGGATGGGCAGCAGGGAGCAAGCACAGAAGCCCTTAGAGATTACATCAGATAATCAGGGTTGCTTGCAGAGCCCCAGCCAGTAGGTAAGCTGGGCTGCATTATTTAAAACAAGGCTAGTGAAAAAATCTGAAAGACAAAAAGAGACCCAAGCACAGTGTTAGCTAATTTAGCTACAATATAACAGAGTTGTGTTTTTATGTCAGAGCTTGATTCAACAAATCTCCGGGGACCTTTTCAGATGTCTCATCTTTGAAAGCATTTAATTTCAAATGAGCCGCATCTATTATTTTACAATGCTTTTATTGTATTATTATTAATATTATTATTATTATTATTATTATTATTATTAATAATAATAATAATAATATGTCTGTAGAATACATTTTATGAGTCTTATATGGTCCTAACAGCAGTTTGTGAGATTAGATTTTTGTATTTAAAACAACATCAGCAATAATACAAATAATAATAATACATTTACAAAATCTAGTCGATTTGTTTTTTACAAGGATATTTCTACAAATTACTCTTAAAGTTGAAAAATATTAAACATATTTACATATGTAAAAAGTTATAAAAGCAATACTGCATTAATGGTACCTTGATTAAAATTACATTACTACATTTGCAAAGTAAGCCGTTTCTTATTGATTTAATAAAATGTTTACAGTTTTTGTGCTATACCTTTCTTCTATTTTAAAATAAATGCATTGAAACAGAACCTTGTGCTTTTATTAGTTGCATACAATGTTTGTTTACTTCTTTGATTATATACACTCACCTAAAGGATTATTAGGAACACCATACTAATACTGTGTTTGACCCCCTTTCGCCTTCAGAACTGCCTTAATTCTACGTGGCATTGATTCAACAAGGTGCTGAAAGCATTCTTTAGAAATGTTGGCCCATATTGATAGGATAGCATCTTGCAGTTGATGGAGATTTGTGGGATGCACATCCAGGGCACGAAGCTCCCGTTCCACCACATCCCAAAGATGCTCTATTGGGTTGAGATCTGGTGACTGTGGGGGCCAGTTTAGTACAGTGATCTCATTGTCATGTTCAAGAAACCAATTTGAAATGATTCGACATTTGTGACATGGTGCATTATCCTGCTGGAAGTAGCCATCAGAGGATGGGTACATGGTGGTCATAAAGGGATGGACATGGTCAGAAACAATGCTCAGGTAGGCCGTGGCATTTAAACGATGCCCAATTGGCACTAAGGGGCCTAAAGTGTGCCAGGAAAACATCCCCCACACCATTACAGCACCACCACCAGCCTGCACAGTGGTAACAAGGCATGATGGATCCATGTTCTCATTCTGTTTACGCCAAATTCTGACTCTACCATCTGAATGTCTCAACAGAAATCGAGACTCATCAGACCAGGCAACATTTTTCCAGTCTTCAACTGTCCAATTTTGGTGAGCTTGTGCAAATTGTAGCCTCTTTTTCCTATTTGTAGTGGAGATGAGTGGTACCCGGTGGGGTCTTCTGCTGTTGTAGCCCATCCGCCTCAAGGTTGTACGTGTTGTGGCTTCACAAATGCATTGCTGCATACCTCGGTTGTAACGAGTGGTTATTTCAGTCAAAGTTGCTCTTCTATCAGCTTGAATCAGTCGGCCCATTCTCCTCTGACCTCTAGCGTCAACAAGGCATTTTCGCCGACAGGACTGCCGCATACTGGATGTTTTTCCCTTTTCACACCATTCTTTGTAAACCCTAGAAATGGTTGTGAGTGAAAATCCCAGTAACTGAGCAGATTGTGAAATACTCAGACCGGCCCGTCTGGCACCAACAACCATGCCACGCTCAAAATTGCTTAAATCACCTTTCTTTCCCATTGAGACATTCAGTTTGGAGTTCAGGAGATTGTCTTGACCAGGACCACACCCCTAAATGCATTGAAGCAACTGCCATGTGATTGGTTGGTTAGATAATTGCATTAATGAGAAATTGAACAGGTGTTCCCAATAATCCTTTAGGTGAGTGTGTGTATATATATATAAAAAAAAAAAAAAAAACACACACACGCACACGCACGTGCACACCAGCCATAACATTATGACCACCTGCCTAATATTGTGTAGGTCCCAAAACAGCCCTGACCCGTCATGGTATGGACTCCACTAGACTTCTGAAGGTGTGCTGTGGTATCTGGCACCAAGACGTTAGCAGCAGATCCTTTAAGTCCTGTAAGTGGCGAGGTGGGGCCTCCATGGATTGGACTTGTTTGTCCAGCACATCCCACAGATCCTCAACTGGATTGAGATCTGGGGAATTTGGAAGCCAAGTCAACACCTTGAACTTGTGATTCATCAGACCAGGCCACCTTCTTCCATTGCTCCGTGGTCCAGTTCTGATGCTCATGTGCCCATTGTAGGTGCTTTCGGCAGTGGACAGGGGTCAGCATGGGCACCCTGATGGTTTGCGGCTACGCAGCCCCATATGCAACAAACTGCGATGCACTGTGTGTTCGGACACCTTTCTATCAGAACCAGCATTAACTTTTTCAGCAATTTGAGCTACAGTAGCTTGTTTGTTGGATCAGACCACACGGGCCAGCCTTTGCTCCCCACGTGCATCAATGAGCCTTGGCCGCCCATGACCCTGTCACTGGTTCACCGCTTTTCCTTCCTTGGACCACTTTTGATAGGTACTGACCACTGCAGACCAGGAACACCCCAGAAGAGCTGCAGTTTTAGAGATGCTCTGACCCAGTCGTCTAGCCATCACAATTTGGCCCTTGTCAAAGTCGCTCAGATCCTTACTCTTGCCTATTTTTCCTGCTTCTAACACATCAACTTTGAGGACAAAATGTTCACTTGCTGCCTAATATATCCCACCCACTGACAGGTGCCATGATAATGAGATTATCAGTGTTATTCACTTCACCTGTCAGTGCTCATAATATTATGGCTGATATATATATATATATATATATAGCTCTGGAAAAAAATAAGAGTTCACTTAACATTGATTTCTGAACTGGGAGTGGTCTCTTAATATTATTTTATTTTGTTTTTCAAAACATAAATCTAATTTGGCAAAAATCTCCACTTGTGCATTTAAATCAGTTAATCTTTCCACAGCCAAGAAATTAGACTCCAGCAATTTAGTGCTGGAGGAGGATTTGCATAATTAACACTCATACTAAAGAGACTGGAACTGAAATTATCTAAGGGCATGATTCAAGCAGGAAATTGTGCTCTAGATAAAAAAGCTATGCAAAATGTATATTCTTTAAATCATGCATGGCTGACCCCAGTCCTCCAAGACTGAATTCCTAACATGGAACAGAAAACAGAATGCCCTGCTACACTGTGGGCATATGACTGCACACACCTGCATCTCCTCAGCCTGGTCATACATTTAGCAATTTAAATAATACATAACATAATTAAATACTTAAATCAAGTCAGAGAGTAGATTTTTTTTAGATAAGGGCAATACAGATTTGATAATAAATACAGTCAAATTGTGAAATTGGGCAGGATAATCAACAAAATGTATTGTGGTATATCCATCAGTAGTTCTCTGCCTAATTAGATTAGATAGTTCTGGCTCCTGATCAATCAGCGTGAGAATGTAATGGAGTGTCTGTTACCTATTCCTAGCCCAATCAGTCAATAAGCCACCCAGGGCAGACCATTCCAGCTATAAAAACTTTTCTCTTGATAGTGGATTTGCCTTTTACTGATACTAATATCAGTTTCAAACCAATGTTGTGCCTTGGGAGGGGGTTATGAGTCATTATTTCTGTAATGTAGGTTTTGTTTTTAATTTAAGCTTCTCACATTGTGAAAGGTGTCCCCCCATCTTTATTTTTTCTGTTCAATAATGAGCTTTCAGGACCTTTTGACCTCCATTTATTTGGTCAGTCCCTTTCATGTCACAACAAGCTATTAGGCTTTTTTTTTTTGCGTTTGTGAGTCTAAACAAGAAACCCGTTTCAATAGGATCTTCAGCAGAGGGGAAGGTTTTATTTTGAAATAGCAGCAACAAATCAAGGTTTTCATTTTACCTCTGAAGTGAACAACATACCCCAGATCTCATTTTGTGGCTATCCAGCTTTCCTGTCCAGTGATGGAAGAGATTTTATGAAATGTAAAAGGAATTGATGTCTTCAGCTTCCTCCGTAACTCGGACACATTTTATTAAAAATGAGGAGCATCCTAAGTACTATTGATTTCAGCTTAAAGAACGTTAGACAAACACTGAGATATGTTAATCAATGGGAAGAGCATTTAAGCTTTATATGCAGTGTCCAACACCATCTTAATTTGATAGTTTGGTGGCCATGCTTGGAATTTGTATTTGACATGATGATTATGTTGCCAAGGAGTCATACATAAATGATCTAATCAGTTTAGCAATACAGTTCAGTACAGTAAATTATATTAATTGGGTTCAGCCTGTTATTGTCATACCCACCCATCTTTGAAATAAAATGTATTATTATCCTATTGTTACTTGTTGAGTCTAGACCAGTGGGGATGCAGATATTCAATATTACAACAACTTACATCTGTCATTTTTTGTGATGGGTCATTTTAATTTACTCCCTGATATTAACAAACAATGTAGAAATACTTACAAAAATAAACCATGATGTTTAGGAGGAAGGGAAACATAAAAGAAGATGCAATTATTATATCTGTATGTATTTATTAATTTTTAACTGGAAATTACATTTTCCTTAAAAATAATAAAGATTACAAGATATGCTGTCGACTCAATTTACGATAATCTAATGACATATGTAATGGAAGTAACAGTAACAAATACATTACAATTCTTTATGAAAGCCAATTGCAGAAAAGTCACATTCACATTGATGTATATCTTTCATTATCTTGCTTTGTCCAGACATGAGTTGAAATGATTAAGTATTACTGTTTCATATCCTATAAATGAGTTTGGATATTGAATCATCATATTTTGTACATCTCAAGATCTCTTAAATTATTAATTTAATGCAGATTTCAAACAACTGAATGCAGCATAAACACTCAACATAAATAACTGGAACCTTGGAAGAAGATATTTGTAACAATAGTATATTCTAAGGTAGTATTTAATTATAGTGTTCCTTTAGGTATGATTGTAAGGCAAAGAGGAGTCTGGAATTGTGACACTTTGAAGTTGATATTCTAAAAACGTCACACCATTTTATTTCAGGGAGTTTAATATTATTATTATTATTATTATTATTATTATTATTATTATTATTATTATTATTATTATTATTATTATTAATACAATATGTTAAAGCACTTGCATGTTAAAGTCTGTTATGTGCTTACTTGTTATCTTACTCTTTGTGTAAGGGAAATTTCTTCCCATTTGTATTCATGGTTCTTATTCAAAATACATACATAGATCAATAAATAAATGGTTCCCTGTCAGCATGTGCTCCTTTCAAATGACAACTATTGACATCTAGTGTTCCTGATTCATTTGAACTTTTGTTAAACTTTTTGAAGGTATGTCCTGTGACTATTGTACCATCATATTGATCAATTGCTTTTTGTGGATGCAGATCTTAATACATTACATCCAAGTTAAATCAGCCTAAGGTGCATATTAAAATTAAATCTAGAGGATACATTTAATCAAGTTTATGTTTCCTATGCCATAGAGCTGTTAACCTTGGGCGCCTTATATTCACCTATCCTTAGGGCACATTTCCAGGTTATAAATTGTCTGCTATTGGCTAGCTGGAAAATTGAGCAATTTCTCCTATATTGTATGGCTATTTCCCTTGAAAATATGTTACATTTCACTAATTGAATGGCTGCCGGCCCCGTTCTCAACCCAGTTCCATTATTCACAATGAAAAAATAAAATAAAATAACAACCACTTGGCTTCTGGTCTTAATCATCACTCATTATACTTACACGGAAAGGATATCCCTTTTTTTGCATCCCAAATGCAGAGTGCCCTCTGAGCATATTCCAAGCTATGTAAATATAATTTACTGAAATGATAATTCACTTTTGTTTCTATGCCCATTCAAATTCTACAACTGTCTGGACAAAGAAGAATATAAGCACAACTGACTCAAATATAAGTCCTCTATCTACACATATTAACATTTCAAACATTATCATTTTCTTCTATCTGCACATGTATTTATTATCTTTGAAGCCCAAGATAAATATTATACCCTGGAGCTAAACTCCTTGTATAACATATATAAGGAGAGAATTTTTTTTTAATTTATTTTCTATTGATATTTGATATATAGAGAGCTTACTGTATTAATGTATTGTCTGCAGGGTCTGATTTAGTAATCTCTGCAAGATGGCATTGTCCCTGGCTTCACAAAATATTATCTCCTGTCAATTGCTACATCATTTCCAATATAAGAAATGTCTTTTTTAACATTTGTATAATATTCTACATGTACTTCACATTGTATGACAGGCAGTTATGAGAATATGTGATTGATGTACTAAGGCTTGGCTACTGGTATCGAATCCTGATAACACTTCAATATGTGCTGGCCATGTTACCATAGACTGTAGATGTAAAGAGATACAGTGGTTTTATTCCGAGCCACGGATTTAAAATTAAAAACACAAAAGAAGAAAAGGAAGATAAAATAAAAGCCGTTGCCAATAGGGGAAGCAAATCTCAATGCTTGACCAATGACACAATCCATAGTATGAGCAGTGATCAATTTTGTTCTTTTATAAAGCACACTTCGTCCGCAATACATTTTAAAAAGAGCCTAGGGTGAATGGACCTCTTTAATATTTCAGAGCCCAACCTTCAGCTCGGTATAATTACAGTCCCATTCTCTGGCATGAAGGCTGTTTAAAAACTCTCTTTTTCTTTGATTTCCTGCTAGGGCAATAAACCCCGGTCGATTTACAGCCTGAGGGCCCCAACACCAACATTTTCTACCCAGATGCCCCCCATGGCTTTAATAAATTCACACTAATGGAATAGGCAGCACAATAAGAAATACAAAATTAAAGCAATTCATTATTGGCAATTACACGCCATTATACACCATGGTTGGATACTGGTGGATAAAGCAGACTTAAATGGAAACCCAAATGGGAATTTAATCATATTAAAGAAACACTGAACAAATTCTTCATGTTTCCACATCGAAAAACATTTATTTGTTTCAATTTCCTTCCTGGCCAAATTCAGCACTAAAGTAGAGTCCCTGATTTTGGGGGAAACATCACCTGTGACATTGTTTGTGCCTAGAATAAAACTTTATTATTTCTTATTATTCCCTTTTATAGTAAACATTGATTGCATTTTTTATTGAAATGCTCTTTTATTCATCACGTTATATACAGACTGAAAGGAATTTCATTACATTCAAACACATGTATATACAACGATCAGCCATAACATTATGACCAATGACAGGTGAAGTGAAAAATACTGATAATAAGAACATAAGAACATAAGAAAGTTTACAAACGAGAGGAGACCATTCGACCCATCGTGCTCGTTTGGTTTTAGTCCTATCCAGTCTATTTTTAAATGTTCCCAAACTTTCAGCTTCGAAGTTCCCAAACTTTCAGCTTAATCTCGTTATCATGGCACCTGTCAGTGGGTGGGATATATTAGGCAGCAAGTGAACATTTTGTCCTCAAAGTTGATGTGTTAGAAGCAGGAATAATGGGCAAGCGTAAGGATCTGAGTGACTTTGACAAGGGCCAAATTGTGATGGCTAGACGACTGGGTCAGAGCATCTCCAAAACTGCAGCTCTTGTGGGGTGTTCCCGGTCTGCAGTGGTCAGTACCTATCAAAAGTGGTCCAAGGAAGGAAAAGCAGTGAATGGGCGAGGGGGTCATGGGCGGCCAAGGCTCATTGATGCACGTGGGGAGTGAAGGCTGGCCCGTGTGGTCCGATCCAACAAACAAGCTACTGTAGCTCAAATTGCTGAAAAAATGAATGCTCGTTCTGATAGAAAGGTGTCAGAACACACAGTGCATCGCAGTTTGTTGCGTATCGGGCTGCGTAGCCGCAGACCAGTCAGGGTGCCCATGCTGACCCCTGTCCACTGCAGAAAACGCCTACAATGGGCACGTGAGCATCAGAACTGGACCATGGAGCAATGGAAGAAGGTGGCCTGGTCTGATGAATCACGAGTTCAAGGTGTTGACTTGGCCTCCAAATTCCCCAGATCTCAATCCAGTCGAGCATCTGTGGGATGTGCTGGACAAACAAGTCCGATCCATGGAGGCCCCACCTCGCAACTTACAGGACTTAAAGGATCTGCTGCTAACGTCTTGGTTCCAGATACCACAGCACACCTTCAGAGGTCTAGTGGAGTCCATGCCTCGACGGGTCAGGGCTGTTTTGTCGGCAAAAGGGGGACCTACACAATATTAGGCAGGTGGTCATAATGTTATCGCTGATCAGTGTATAGTAGACCTAAATATCACTCCCAATACAATTGCTGCATCTAAATCTAAAGAGAGAACTGCTTAAGAAGTGCTCCTAGGTTATCTAATTGTATGCCACAATTTGCATACTTCGCATATACGTTTTTTTTTTTTTTAATAATTCTACTGTATAAGCCTAGGTGCATAATCTTGACAAATGTAGACTTCTCTACTGACTCGCTCACCGCTATCACCCCACCCCACCCCCCTCACCCAGCACATACAGCCATTACATTTCCTGTCTCCCTGGATACATTCAAGAATAAGAGGATTTTTTCTATTTTATCTGCAAAGCCAATTTTTTTATCATTCAGAAATGACATTCTCCTTTATATGAATTTGCAGTATTTAACCACCAGATGGTACAAATTTCATTGGAATCAATTGCAAAGGACAGTTTATTGCACTTATACTGAAGCTAAATCGAAACCCAATTGCACAGCTGCTGTTTCTAATAGTGAGTTTTATATTGTCCTGCCCCTAAGTAAACATGAAGATTAAACATCAAAGGGGATCTCTTCGCCCTGTGCCTGAGGTTAGTTTGCCATTTGTCTTTTCACCAAAATGTTGTTCAGTTCTATTTTTATCCCTTACAGTACTTTCAGATGAACCTTTGACTTTTCAACCCAGATGTAACCTTGATAAAAAATAACTATATATTTTAAATTAGGAGATCAAAGCACTGTGAGCCAGAGCAAAAAGCAAAAAACAAAAAAAATTACATTTGTGTGTTGTTTGTTAAGGTTTTTTCCCCATGTTATTTTGTGTTTGTATTTGCAATGTATTCCACCTCATGCAGGCAGAGTGGTCTGTGTGGTCTTCGAATGTGTGGCGGTGCACCCAGTAGGCAGAGGAAATAAGTTACCAGACATCACCACTGGAATCTAGATATTTAGCAAACAAGAAGAAGTGTGTTACCATTGGGTATTTCTCACAGCAAAGGTTAAGCTTAAATGCTTGCATTAAAATTAATTGTTTATTAGAAAACCACTGCTGAATGGGTAATTAATGAGGTGCGAACGAATCATTACAAGGCCAGCAGACCTGCATGCAAGGTGAGATCAACTAATTAAACAGCTCTTTCGTCTGGATCTTATTAGCAATCGAGAACCTGTTGAATTCCCTGAACTTCACGTCACACCTATTAACGTGACATGCAATGCAGATAATCTAAATTGTGTGGATGTGAGCCTACAGAATCTAATCTGCTTTTGATCTATGAAATATAGTATATTGCAGTTTGCAATCATATTCTTAAATGGAGGCAATTGTAATTATAAAATAATTCACTGGAAATGAGGAGTTATACAGCAATCATTTTCTAAGACTGATGACAGTAGCCTTCCAGTAATTTGTATGAAGGATTGAAAGCTCCCATGTGAAAAGATAGCAAATGACCTAAAAAAAAGTGTTGTGTAAAGATAACAAATGGAAGCTTAGTGTAAAATACTGAGAATAGGTAACCTATTGGCATATCTGGCAGTTTTGTATATATGCAAAGAGTCAAAACATAAGTAAATAAATGTCCTAACAGGTTTTCAGTTTTTTTCACACTGGCAACATATATGTGGAGTGAATAGGCTGTGCTACACTTTGTCCTGTGCAGCAAAGTGACTGAAATGTAATCTGTATCGGGGGTGGCCAGTGATTAATATGCAGTAGACTCTGTAGCTGGGATTGGTTGAGGATAGCCACCCATGTTCAATGGGGATAATTTCTGATGTATAATCAGGCCATGGCAGAGAAATGCTATGAGTGTATGCTATGACATACAAAGGTATAAATATGGAGAATGATTGAAGAGTGTGTTGAACAAAGGGGATTGCATTTGACTGTCTGTTGTCTGGAAATTGCATGGAGGCCTGTCATGTTTACCAAGGGATGTGCCTGGCGTAACCTTGCCTGCACTGTAGCATAGAAATCTGCATACTAATCTAACAATGAATAGTCTGGGCTATACAGATTCAAGGCATGTGGGTGGCTTTGATGGTAGAAAAACATTGTAACCACCTACTTGATGCAATACTGTATGCAATCAAAGATGAAAATAAGCTGGTGCATTTCACTACGACTGCTTGGGATTGAGGTCATTGGCCTTGAAGCTTTGATTTATCTTCATAATGTGACACTGTCTCCATTTCCGGCTGAGACACTGGGAACGCAATCACAATCTGGAGACCCTTGGATATAAAAGTCAAAAATGAATCGAGAAGGGTTCATTTTCTCATTGTGTTTGCATTCAGCATTCCCATTCTCAAGGCTTACTAATGGACTTGAATATTGCAGCATGTTTCAATATGAAACATAACCAACCATAACCATAATCTGGTCTGGTCTAGGAAGCAGGGTGTTTTTGAATTAATGGAATCATGTGACGAACCTTGCCGGATGTCCTCATGCATAACGTGGTCAAACTACCATGTCACATATAAGTAGTGTTGTAATATGAAATTCAAGGGGGTATGCAAAATCAAAGGATGTTTGTTCACTTAAAGGACAAATAAAATGGGATAGTTTGAATTACATTTAAAACATGCCAACCAGTACATATTCCTATTACAGATATATTATGTGTATTTACAAACAGAAGAGTGCCACCAGTCTGGAGAAAATAAAGCATAACATAATTCTTGGCATCATCCATTTTGTTAAAGCATTGGAGCCTTAGACAGGATATACAGTATACATCTGTATGACACATTCTATCTTCAGCAGCACAACAACCACTTCCTGAAAAACTATGAAGAAGTTAAATAAGAGTGAAAAAAATACACACCTACAATATCTATATAATGATATGATCAATACTTTTGGAGGTAAGGAAACCCTGCTTAACAACTAACAACGAAAGAAAAAACTGGATTTTGTGACTGTCAGAGGTGGACAAAGGAAAACAAGCCGTACATTTTGTAAGCCATAGGATTTTTTATTGTTGCTGTCAAAATAGAAAAGAACAATATTCCCCTCACGGAGGAGCCTTCAAACCCCATGAAGGGTTCTAAAATAACCACGTAAAATACCTACAACAAAAAAAGACAAAGGGAAGTAAAACAAGCATAGGTCGGCTTAATATGGCTGTTGGGGTTTGGGAGGGACGTTCCAAGACGTTCAGAGTTCAGGCAAGACACTCGCTGATGGCTGTCAGGGTCTGTGCTACTGCTCAGAGAGAACAGAGGGAGAGAACGAGAGAGTTAAATAGGATGAGGCACACCTGTGGGGAGAGCGCTAATTGTGATGTCAGCACTGACGAGAGGCAATCACGCTTCCCCAATCACACATGTTTTTCTCTACGCCTATCCGCATCCCTGAGTGGTGTGTGACTTCAAACGATCCTTGCCAGTTTGCCAATAACTTGGAGGAGGAAGTTGAGAGAAGCACCAGTACCTTATCCCCCGGTGACAATACATACAAACAGGCTCCCCTACTGTAACAGTTGTTGCTGTCGTTCCTGGGCCTTGCAGAGATTCGACTGTGACAGGTTCCCCAATATGGTTAGCTGATCCCGCAGGCCCAGGACATGCTGCATGACAGAGGAGCGGGACATGCGATTACTTTCCCAGTCCTCTTTAATTAAATCGAGGATCCCCCAGGGTTGTGTCTCATATAACAATTCAAAGGGTGAGAACCCAGTGGAAGCCTAGGGAACCTCTTCCACAGCAAACAACAGGGGCGCTATTCATTTATCCCTGATAGATTCTGACAGAGTGGTCACCAGAGCCGGGGTGAATGACGGTTTCCCCAGTAAGTGAATCACCGAGCAGGAGAGCTGGTTCTCAGCGAGCTTAACTGCTTTGTCCAGAGAGGTCAGGAGTACCTCAGGAGTCAGCCACCGGTGGCATGCATCCCTCAAGTCGGAAGCACTGCCCAAGGGGGAGGGGTTTCTGCACACTCCTGTAGGAACCCGATCGAAAACATCAGTCTATCAAAGCTGGCCCCTGCGCTCGTCACTCAGAACAGGTCCCTTCTCACTTCCTGTTCTATAAAATGTGACGTCAGTGCAGGTTCGTCCTCTTTTGCCATTTCTCTACACTCGAGAACGTAAGCTCTCTGTGTCTTGTCTGTGCACTAGACTTATTTTTATTATTATTCACTGTTTTTCGGTTGGTTGGCTTCATGGCTGTGTTGTTCACCACCGCTTTACTATGTGTCTCTATTTGTTGTTGTATTAGTTATTATTGATAGCTAATCCGAGTCTGTTCCGTCCGCGCACCGGGGCTCCGGCTGTGCTTTTGGTTTCAGTTTCGCTATACAAATAGAGCACTTTTAAAAATAATAGTCGTGTTTATATAGTGCTAGATATATTCCGACTGCTTGCTGTGTTGGTTTTTTGTCCACAGGGCTTTTTCCTCCACAGCAGGAGCATTAGCAGCGGCAGTAAAATCCAAGGCCCAGCTGCCCGGCCGGAGCCGCGGTGTGTCGTAAGAGATCTCGCCTACATGAGGGGCTCCTCCGCCGGCTTGTGCCTGCACTACAGCCTGCACTACAGCCTGCGGCTGTGGCTACAGGAGATATTGCTCTCTCAGATTGCTGGGATCGAACTCTGCTACCCCTCCTCATCCTTGGTTTTAGGCCCTGCTTCGGCTGGTGGCCTAATACCCTCTGCCCGGTGTCCCCTGAAACCCCGGCACACACGGTGTGGTTAAGCCTACGGGCCTACGCAGTCCTTGTATCCTGCACCTGGTGCTTGAAATATACAGCGTACTGTCTGGCAACAACAAGGTAGCGTCTGGTTGGTGTTGCGGTGCTCCCGTGTCCATAAACATTGCCGCATGAGGGGGCCGTGAGTTCTGGAGGGCGGTGATTCAGACGGCCGTGGAGTGTGGAGATGCACTTAAAGTGGCGAGCCCGCTCGGCACTCCACTTGGTGCATTGGCATTTCAGTTGTTGTGCGCCCCCACTGCACGTTTCCCTGGTCACGCGTGTGTGCACTTGGCGATGAGCTCCTCTTACCCCTGCCATTGCGCTGCTTGCGGCTGACGCACTTTGCCTGCCTGGAGTGGTGAGGTCCTTGCCGCGTCTGTCTGGGCACCGATAGCGGGTGTGAATTGGCCGTGACACCCGGGTTCGCCCGGCAGTCTCCCACTCCGGCGAGTAACGGTAGGGGTTTAGTGGCGCTGGATCTCCGCCTCTCCCCGAGCCCTTCTGTCTCCTCCTCCAGACATGCAGCTTCAGAGACAGCCACATCTCCCACGCCCGCTTCTCCGCCTGCGTCTGCATCCACGGATGAAGAAAGTAGACAGGCCACCTGGGAGGAGGACCACCTGTCTCATAGATGAGGAGCTGGTCTCACCCAACCCTCCCCCTGCATTTTGTGAGGACATCCCTCCTGCTCTTGCAGGACAGGACCATGAGTTCTGGGGGGCGGTGATTCAGAGGGCTGTGGAGTGTCTCCAGCACCCCTGGCCCTTTGATCCTGCCCTGCCACAGTCCAGGTTCAAGAGAGGTCAGCACTCACAGCGGCCCACATGGGCCATCCCGCTGCTTCCTGACCTCCTCGATGAATTGAGGACCACCTGGGACCATCTGGCAACAGCCCCCGCCCTAGACAGGAGAGGGGAGGCTTATGCCAGGACCCAGGGTGCGGCAGAAGCGGGCCTGTGGACTTCCCGCACTCGTCTCCCTATCTCTGCTGTCTGCAGAGCCCTAGGTCTCATTTCCTGGCTGTGCAGTTTCTGAATGGAGCTCAACTGCTACGGCCTCCTCGCACCCCTTCACTGCCCACATTGCGCCTTGACAGGGACAGTCGGCACTCAGACCAATTGTTTGTGTCTTCTACAGGTTGGATGTGGCGGGACCGGTCCCTTCCATTGGGAACCCGGTGTTGGCTGCAGTCGAGCCCCAGTAGCCTACGGGCTCTGGCTCCTGATTTCCTCTCCCAGTCTGCCCCTGTTAAGCAAACTGTGTCTTCCCTTCCACAGGACTATACCTTACAGTCGACCACTCACGCAAGCTGCTCCTGGACTTGCTGACAGTTCCCGTTATGTATATATAACATGTGTAAACAGCAGGACTGTGGCTCCTCTTTAGCTGATGGTGCTCAAGCTGTTCTCGCTGCCTCACTGTTTATATAGTTCCTTGGTCAGCAGGTCTGTGGCCCGCTCTGGCTGTGTGCCATAGTGCAAGAGACCGCTGCTGCTGTCCTCAGCGGTAAGCACCCTGAGCGGGCTCTCATGTTCCGCTGTGTACATAGTTCATTTGTCAGCACAGTAGATGCTAATGTTGCCCTGTGTTAGCTGGTCTATCAGCAGGCGTCAACTGCTCCTGTGTTTCGCAGATGGTGCATGAGTTCGTTCCTGCACCCCGTGGTGTATATATTTTATTTGTTCGACATTTTAAGTTGTCAGCACAGTGGAGCTCTCTGCTCTGTACTGTTCAGTTGTGTAGGATACTCCTCCTCTGTGCGGAGGCAGCATGAAAGTTCCTGCTGCCATGCGATACATATTGTTGGGTTTTCAGCTCGGCTGCTCTGTTGACTAGCCGGCCGTGTATTATGTTGTGTTCAGTGGGTCTGTGGCCCCGCTCTTATTAGAAAAGGGGTCCAATTCAATGCTAATGCGCGGAGGCTGCACAAGTTGCTTGATTGCCCGTGCCAATTGTGCAAGTAGATAACGGCCTCGCTCCTAGCTCTACTAGTAGAGTTAACCTCTGTAGCCCTGCTTTGTTTATGCTGATTGCAGGCAGTTCCAGGTAAGAGCGTGACTGCGGTCCTTGCTCCCGGGCAGCCCAGGAGCATCCCTATGGGACCCCTGATATTACTGTCTGGAGTTGTATTGCCGAGGCCCCCTAGCGGTACACCTCGGTGCAGGCTCCCTTATCAGCTCGCTGCCTCCTCCCTTGCGACGGTTTTGTTATACAGTAACCCCTCCCTCTTGGGCAGTGCTTACGACTTGAAAGATAACGATAGGTTGCAAATGCAACCCCGGTTATCTGAAAAAGGAAGCACTGCTCAAGGGTTGCAAGGTCACGCGGGAGTCCTGCTCCCAGCAAAAGAGGGCGAACCAGCGCTGACGTCATGCTTTATAGAACATGAAGTGGGGAGGGACCTGTTCTGAGTGACGTGCACAGGGGCCAATGGCAGTTTTGATAGAGTTTTGGATTGGGTTCCTACAGAAGTGGACAGAACCCCCCCCCCCTTGGGCAGTGCTTCCTTTTCCAGATAACCAGAGTTGCATTTGCAACCCATCATTGCTGGGTGAAAGCCTGACATTGGGTACCATCGGCCATGAGTCCCACTCGGTCCAGTATGTTTGTTTACAGTGTCTTAAAATTGAAAGCTGCTTCTGGACCCAGGGCTGGACCTATGAGAAGGGGACCTCTGGCCAACAGCAAGCCGTGTGTTGGAAATGGTGATGAACGCTTCAGGATCATCTTCCAGTCACATCTTGGGGATTTTCAGGCAAGCCCAAGCAATGTCTCTTGTGGTCACCTGGACCAGCATGTCCAGAGTCCGCTGTTGCTGATCTTGCAACTCAACAATAGACGCCTCCATCTTTGTGCCCCAGGGAAGGTAAGTGACTGCCTTGGAATGACCCTTTGTGGTTGCCAAGGTGTCACAGGTGGAAAAAGGAAAACACACCGGGACTTTGTAAGCTGTAGGCTTCTTTATTGTTTTCGTCAAAAAAAATTGATTGTGAAGCTGCTGCCAGGTAGGAGGTGTAAATGATGGAAGTAGATGCAGCTGTCAGCAATGACGAGAGGTAATTATTCTTCCCCAATTATTCTTCCCCAATTATTCTCCCCCAATTATTCTTCCCCAATTCTTCCCCTGGACAGGGACAACGTGTCACAGTGACAGTGATATGGGCGATAAATCGAAACTTGCTGTTGATGATATAGATATATTTGATATTTATTAGTCTCTGAGACATTTTAATTTTTTTCTCCGATATTTTGAAGGTCTGAACACAAACCTATATTCTTTCAGTTTTAAAACTCATAAAACAAATGCTGAAACTTACTTTACTGATTTTTTTTCAGATTTTGTCAATTTCCATGAAAAGGCGCACAGTGAAAAGGTTAGCCGTGCCTTTTTCAATTGTTAAATATACCTCTTCAGAGATAATTCACATAATCTGTTTAGATATAAAGTCTTAAACCTCTGTCATTCAAACAATTGACTTTAGCTGATCTCAACATAAAAAAATTATGGGATGGTAATTGTTTTTCCAAAACAATAATAATAATCATTAGAAGTGGAATTCATCATGTTTAAATCCTGATTGCTGATTGCTGGTTAACCTAGGGAAAGCATTATGTACAAATGTTATTACATTAATAGATGGATAATTGGCAAGGAAGTTGTTTTCAATCGTCTCCTAATTTTTGACTGCCAGGGTCAATGGATCAAATCCATATTCACTGTGATTAATGTGATCCCTAGCTTATAAATTAACAATTATATGATGTTAACTGAAAACTTGTTTAAGTGTCACTTGCACAAAATAATTACATTTGAAACATATATTACTTATTGTAGGAATTAAGAAAACATTCACTCTGTTTTATATTTTTCTTTCTTTCTTTTATCTAGAACTGTCAGTTGAACAAATGTCAACAATCACTTTTTCTGTAGGGACATCATAGCCTGAGGAACACAGACTTATGAATTATGCTTTCAGAAAGATATGAGTTCAAAATACTGTATTATGTATTATCAATATTACCATGTATTGACATAATTAAAATACATGATGTGGACTTTTACAGATTATGGTGATGTCAAGAGTTTTGCATTTGTATATACCCAATTTATCTATATAATGTATTACCTGTTTCTCTATTTATAAGTGAACCCACTTAACATGAGGCTTGGGCCTGGCCAAATCAAAACTTTGATCTGGCAAATGAAAAAATACAAACCTGTATTCTATAGCATTCTAATTTGACAATAAATAAACTGTGATAGGATTGTAGCTTTGTGGGTCAAAGTTTTTATTGGATCTAGGCCTTGGTTAGTGCAGACTTAGTGAAGGTCAGACAAGGAATTACATCTGCATAAGCATTTTTGATGAGGGCCATTTCCAGCAGCCAGTGAATCAGATATTAAGAAAGTAAACAGTGAAGCAGTGACCATATGCATGGCCAAATCATCCCAGGATCCTATCCAGTCTGTTTTTAAATGTTCCCACATTTTCAGCTTCAACCACATCGCTGGGGAGTTTGTTCAGATTGTGACAACTCTCTGTGTGAAGAAGTGTCTCCTGTTTTCCGTTTCAAATGCCTTGAAGCCCAATTTTAATTTGTGTCTCCGGGTCTGTGTGTCCCTGCTGATCTGGAAAAGCTCCTCTGGTTTGATGTGGTCGATGCCTTTCATGGTTTTGAAGACTTGAATCAAGTCCCCACGTAGTCTCCTCTGTTCCAGGGTGAAAAGGTTCAGTTCCTCAGTCTCTCAGTAGGACATTCCCTTCAGACCTGGAATAAGTCTGGTTGCTCTCCTCTGAACTGCCTCTAGAGCAGCGATATCTTTCTGGAAGTGTGGAGCCCAGAACTGTACACAGTATCCAGATGACCTCTAACTAGTGCATTGTACAGTCTGAACATTACTGCCTTTGAGGAAATGTACTATACACTCAATACTGTTTATCCATGAATGAATGGAAATGGTTCACTTCTGAGACTGTGTCACCCACCACCAGTTCCAATCTGTGGTTTAAACAGTGCCAAACTACAATATCTGGGTATAGTTCCAAAACTCTGTGAGCAACACCTGATTTGTTACCAAGCATAATACTGGTGCCATCACAAGTGAATGCCACAGGGTGCTGTGAGTCATCAAAACCGTATTTAGCTAGACATTCAATTAGATGTGTAACTATTGTTTCAGCTTTTTGATTGGGAAGTTCAATGTCAAAGTCTAAAAACATAAAACGTGGTTTGTGTGTTTTATCA
This sequence comes from Amia ocellicauda, assembly GCF_036373705.1. Classification (NCBI taxonomy): domain Eukaryota; kingdom Metazoa; phylum Chordata; class Actinopteri; order Amiiformes; family Amiidae; genus Amia; species Amia ocellicauda. The sequence continues at coordinate 14,407,149 of NC_089860.1, forward strand.
CCTTCACATTTATGGTACACAATCATTGCTGTTTTGCTACTGAGACTGGTAGATAAGTACTGATAAGTATTGAAATCTTAAATGTCTTGAATGTGTTTACAAATTTTCCTCAGCATTTCAGAAGACATGTGGTCGGTAATTTCTGCAGCACTTTTACCAGAGCCGGATTTATAGATTTGCGGGCCCTGGGCTACAGCAATTTCCAGGGCCATGAAAATTAAGTAGACAAAATATGATTACAGGAACCATTAACCATTACAGGAACTTGTAGCTATGTTTACATGGATCTTAATAATCTGTTATTAATCCAACTAATAGATCAATCAGAATACAATACCCACATATAAACACCTGAATTGGATAGACTAATCAGATTGAACTCAATCCAAATAAAATTTCGATCTGATTGAAATGGGTGGTGTAGATCTGTTCAGGGTTTTAGCCATGTAAACACTTTAATTTAACTACTTTCACAATCGGAAACTGTGGGTTCTTTCAGCGCATTTCACGCAGTTAAATCAAATAGAAGGGGAGTGGCAAAAATTGGTCTGCTGCATTTATTACATATTTGACAGACTTCAAAATGATAAAAATATCGATGGGCGAAAGGCATGAAGCTAATCTTTTGAATCAAATTGGCATTGCAGTGCACTAATTCTTGTTCTCGCCTTCCAAGTGCATATATATAAAGGAGTATATTTTGCGGAGCCTGTAGAATTGTAAATAGTATTAGAAATACAAGTGTTGTGTACAGCATGCGATACATGTTACCGCTACCATTGGCAAGAATGGCTTGAGCTTTTTTTGTCATAGTAACCTTGACGCTAAAGGGCGCTCTACGCATGTGCAAAATAAATATTCCGAATATATCCCTTGTACATATAAATGAATGCCTCCAACGGATTGCCTCATGTTAGTGTACATATAAACAGTTAATTCTGAATCTTCAATCGGAACGAATTCATTCGGATTGACGCATTTCTCTGCATGTCAGCATAGCCACTGAACCAGTTTCACCCAAAGGGTTTGGATAAAATGTATTGGTGAAATATCACTCATGTCCTTTGTGAAATTGACAAACTGACACAATACTTAAGCAAAGTCATCATGTATATCGTAGTGATACCTTTGTTTGTACTTTGTTTGTAATTCGGGGCAGGTTTCCTTACCTACCAGTCCACTGCCCTCCTCCCTTGCAATGGTTTGGTTATACAGTAACCCCTCACCTTTAGGGTAGTGTTCTTGGATTGAAAGATAATGATAGATTGTGTATGCAACACCATGAAAAAGATAGTACTAGTTTAAGTGTAAAGGGGCTCATCAGATATATGAGCATATTACAAATAATGTAACCATGGGCGTCGCTAGACCCCTTTTACTGAGGTACGTGCCCCAGTAAAATCTCAAGTTTACTTTAAATCTCAATTTACGTTATTTGTCAGTGCATTCATTAAGATTGATAATCCTGGAAAAAAGAAATGGATCTAAATCCAACGCAGTAACCCAATCAATACTTGTAAAAGAAACGCAGTTTAACCGAAAACACAAACTGATGCATGTGCACAGAAATACATGCTGCTATAATAGCCACTGCAGCATTCACAGAAGTCCAGGTGTCGGCACACAAGTCAGAATTGAGGTAGGTTTTGTTATTTGCATATACAGTGTATGTCTTTTATGCCAATAAATATGTTGAGAATGTTCATGTACAGTATGTTGAAGATATTTAAATCAATATTTTCATAAAGATTAATATCTCTACATGTTTACCTTTCCCAGTACTTGTTGCAGTATAGTTGGTTAAGCAAGGGAAGTTTGTATAGTGCATTGCGTTGCACACTTCTTGCACGCAGCAGACTTTCAAGAAAGAAAAGCAATATGAGTAATGGGGGGCCTGTGCCCCAGTAGAGCTTTATGTCTAGCAACGCCCCTGGACGTAACCCCTCTTAACAGTCTTTTGGCATAGCCGGCTTGTCACTCTACTGGCTGGAGCTGCTGTGGTGTGGAGTGCTCAGAGGAGCATCTATATGGCATGAATCGAATCACGATCAGGAGTGACTCAGGAGTACAGTCAACCGGCAAAGAGGAAGTTCTGTTGTGTGCGTCACTAGTTATACAAAGAGGAAACAGGAAGGGTCTGTTTGAGTGACACACACAGGCCTATAGGCAGCTTTGATAGAAAAAAAATGAATTTAAAACAAACAAATTAAAACATCCTAATTACCCAAGGATAATTTTCTGACAGTTTCATGTGATTCTATGTGATCTGGTCTAAATCCATACTTGGAAGGGTTATTTAATTTGTAGGATTTAGGGTGTTCAATTGATAGTCATTTCTTTTTAAATGAAAAATTAACATAATTTCACAAACCAATTTCCTTTCTTCTAACAGCCCTGTCTGCTATGTTGGAGTGTCTTCAGTTGAGTCACTCCTTAATGTTTAATTATGTAATTAGAGCTGCAAATATTCATCCAATTATTGACCTCATTCTGTATTCTTGACTTCAGGGAGTGGTAAAAGGTCAGAATTTACAGTCTATCCCACTGCAAGTTCAAATAAATGCAAACAACTAATTACACTGCTGAATTCATTATCAAATAATCACACAATTAAACATGTTTTTGAACCAAAATCAAAATGGATTTGGGGGAGGTTACACTTTTGATGTTTGAGTATTGTTTGTTTACACTTAATCTTTTTAGTTTTGGAACCAAATGTAATTTGTCATTTTTTTAAATACATTTTAGTAACCATTTGAGCAGTTTTTTCTCCCTAAAAGTAATTAACACATGCACAGATGACCCTTTAATCAACACCTCTTTTAATTGAATTCACTGATATTCCCTCCAGGTCTGGATATATTCCTCTCAGCTCTCACTCGGTGCTGTAAACGTTTTTAATCATTTGTTGTTGATTAGTTTCGCTTTGATTTAATTAAGTCTCTATTTCTTTTAATTACAGGTTAGTAATGAAGAGTTAGGAAATATGGCAAGATGGCAGTATAAGAAGGGTACCTTGCAATATCTATCTATCTATGTATTAAAGATTCTGAGAAGAAATATCACCCAAATATGGCAAGCTACTCACCTTGCTTACTTGATTTACTTATATGTTGGTTAAACAGCAGACTTGGGTATCGAATATCAGACCTTGATGTCTTAGAAACAAATGAAAACCAATCTGAATTAATTACATAAATAAGCATACTAGCAGCTCTGGGCCCCATTATACATCTCAGTTTTCACCTGTGGCTTCTTCTGCGTAGGAGTTGCATGTTAAGAGATTGTTTTGTTTTTATATTTTTAAGAAGAAAACCAAGAAATATGTATTATTAATGCTTGCATTCTTTTGTTGTAAAATATAACATTAATTAGCAGGTTCAGTCTCAATATTATGCTTCGAATGCCTCATCCGTGGAGTCTGCACAGGTTAGCTTGAGTTGTGCATCCACACCTGTTCATATATCAGATGCAGCACAGGTGTTGGGCTAACAATAGTGTAGTTAGTTGGCATGGTTCAGAAATCCTCTTCCATTTCATAGTCTTACTGCTTCACAGGCACTTTGGAACCCTGCCAGTGCCTCATTAGCACTGAATCTGTTTAATTTCCGTTCAAGTGAGAAATGATATCACCACCTTTAATTGTTTATGCCACCTACTACCTGCAAGGCTCGTACACAGTGCACAATGCAGCTTGTTTCAACTAAATAGCCATCTTAACATTTGCCTTCATCTTTTTTTTAATCTTTGGCGTATGCTTTTTATGTAGAAAATTATTTATCATGATCATCTCTCCAATGCTACTGACATTCAACAACACATTGTGAATGTAGATTGAGTTTTATTTAAAAAAATGCAATCTATCCTTCCATTTTCAGTAAATGCTTCATCCAGTTGCAGTGAGTTCTACCTGGAGGACACAGGACACAGTGCAGGGTACACCCTGAATGTGACGCCAGTTACAAAAGTTGCATAATGTAAAGAGATTATGCAATAAGGGATGTTGCATGCAGCTGAAGGTAATAACCTGTTCACTAGTAAATATCTCATTTGCTTTCTACCAAGCTAGTCTTTAAACTATGTATTCTTACTAAAGGGTGGTACCCTGACCCCAGGTTGTATTTTTTAATATCTGCGCTACACCCTTTTATTGTACTTTACATTGTAGGGATCCAATGCTTCTATCAACAGCTCTGCTATCCCTCACCGGGAGGAAGCACTTAGTGATTCCAACAGCAGCTAATCAATATTTCAAAGCCGTTTAGAGTGTCTTAAAGCATTTCAATAAATTTCAGCTACACCCTTCAGTCTTACATAGGTATTGGCAATCAGTTTTCTGAAGAGTAACACACATTTCCACTGCTTTAAAGAGTCATAAAATATGTTAATGTTTCCTTTTGTAATACAGTGTGCTTCTAATCAGGGTCTTTTTGTTCCCAACACATAGTAAAAATATTCAATTTCTTAGCCTGGATATACTCACTGCATATGTTATCAGTGTTGTCAAGGATCACCCAATTACAATCAAGGATGATTTATATATAATATTAATTTAAATAAAAATGCAAAAAATAAATAAATAAATAAAAATAAAAAATCAAGTGCTTTTATGCAAAAAATGTAAACCCTTCCAGTTCTGATGTTAAAGATGTGGCTAAAAAGGAACATATTTAGTAAAACATTTATTCTAATAAAGCCTGCGTTTAAAATGTGATTTTTATCTAATCCTTTTCATGTAAAAAAGCAAAAAGCATCAGAGACAGATCTACATTCTATGTACTAGATTCACTTCATACCTTTTGTGTCCTTGAAATTAATTCTTATTGGTTAAATTAATGCAATGATGTTTGGCGTGTATAGTAGATTTTTAAAGGTAGAGGCGTGGTTGAGTGGATTAATTTCTTGACCTCTCACTTTTGTTGTTTTGGATTAGAATCAGGTTACAAATGCAATGATTTTAATAGTCTCACTTTAAGCCACCATTGGAGATTAATCCATATCACAGAACCAGATGTCATTTTCACATAATTTGTCACAATCCAGCAACCCCAACAGAAGAATGAGAGCCAAGCACAGTTTGTGAATATACTGATATGTGTGCTGAACTTAGAGCTTCTCTTTTCTGACAACTGTGAAATCTGATTATATTAAAAAAAACTCCATCTCTTTTCAGCATTCAAATACTATACACCTCAAAATTCAAATGATAACAAGTACACATTATGATCTCGAAAAACAAACCAACCGAAAAGGATATTTTCTTTAAAAACAAAATTCTGGGCTCGTCACACTCCATGACTGTTAATTGTTCACAAAAACAGTAAGCTGTAGAGAGTGGGCTCTTCCTAGACTAAATCCCTAAGTACACATTCAGAGCACGACTGAAGAACAAACACTAATTTAAAACACAAATACCTTGCCTCATTTGTGTTGTTTTGCCACGGCTCCTAGCCAAAGGATTAATACAGAAGCAAAATCACCAAACCTTGACTCTCCATTATGAAATAATACAGTAATTACTTTTGTGATGATAATAAAACAATTAGTTTTGAGACCCAGAGTGCAAGAAAACTCAGGTAGTGAGCGATGTGAATACAAAAGAGCCCAGTCTTTTGTTGAATCCGAGGGGAAACTCAGCACAAAGATGTGATGCGTAATTAACCCCCTCGCGCCTATTTTAAATGTAACCCACATTCTGATGAAAGGAAGCTATTCCATTCTGCTTCTGACTATGAGCTGACCTTGTGCTGCAGGCAACAGTTGATTGGATATGTCATTCTCCATCCTAATTTTATTACACATCATAAGCTATGAAATGCCAACCCCTTGCCTTTATTGCCTAATGAAAGAGCAATATTATGAATGTGTTTAACAGGAAGTACCTTTCTCCAGATGAAGAAAAGGGGATTGAACATGCCCTTGGGACATTTACATAAGGAAATTGAAACATTTGGGTGCTGCGGTAAAAAAATCCAGGTTTCTGTTTATTAATTTCAAAAGGATTTTTGATGTTCTCCCGTTTCAGTGTCTGATGTGATTCCTCTGTTTTGGCGTACTAATTAGAACACAAATTAAACATTATTACTGTTCTAACCTTTTTGTTTGTCCAATAATAGTGTTCTTGCTGAATGAACAAAAATGCCACCAGCAGTATCTATTGTTGTGTGTGATGCAATTGTTGAAAGGCAGCATCATTCAAGTTCACTCCGCACCCACTTCCACACTTGACACCCCCATTTTAATTCTACTGTGCAATTAACAATCTCTGTCTGAGAATATGAAAGTGCCTCCAATCACGATAATGAAAAATTCAACGGAATGCAACAGAAGCCCCTTAGACATATAATTATAACTTATGGTAAGAACAGCATGTCAGAGTGAAAAGCTCTACTCCACAATAGCTTTGCATATGCATCTGTTCATTGGAGGATGAATGATTACTGCGCTACACTAGACCATAAAACTTTGCCCTATGTACGCACAATTGAATGATATTGTGTCCAATGTTGCTAGCAGCATTGTTTCTCCAGATGCTCCAGATATGACCTTATTGATCCCAAGTTAAGACATCAGATCAATATGCATTTCCTGTAAAACTGAATCAGTAACCAAAACCCAGGTGAAGTATGACTAAATACAAAATGTATCCTTGTGCCTCAAATGCTTTAGTGTCTGCCAATTTTCCAGCAGATAAATGTTGGAGCCATACTTGGTAGATATCAGCTAGTACACATTTCAGTTTCAAGAGGAATATGACACACCAGCTGTTTTTTGACAGACAGAATCTCTCTTACTTAACAACATACACTGTTTCTATTAAATGATCTACTATTTCATCACTTACATTTCTCTCACTGAAAGCTCCAACATAAGCAGGCTCCTATGATTTGAGCTTACTCTCTTTAGCATAGGGACATTGCAGTAAGAAGAACAGGACTTTGAAAGGTAGTTGACAAATTATCTAAAATAGATTGAAGATTAAACATCTCCACTTCAAAGCAATTGCTCTTTTCGGGAGACTGGCAAACCATTTCCTGTCTCTTTTAAGATCTGTGTAATTTCCATACTTCCATGTATTATGTTATATTTTGTTCTTGTTTGTTGTTGTTGGTGGTGGTGTTTTTTTGTGTGTGTTTTTTTTTTAATTGGTCATTTAGCAGAAGAGGTAGCCTTCGCTAGAATTGTCTGTATGTTAGAAGTTTTATTTTCAGGTAGAATTAAATGACAACAACTGACTTTATTATTTTTCTTGTTGATTTTGTAAACTCTCTCTCTCACACACACACACACACATTAGAGTCAGCCAAAATCTTATTCTAATGTCAATGATATTCTGCTGTCGTATTGATTTATTGTGTAATAGTCCTGGATGTAAGTTAAAAGGAAAACCAAACATGAAGACTGTAGTATTAACATGAACAGCAGTAAAAGCATTCATGAGACGAGTGAGTCTGTCCATGCCCAACAGATGGCCCAGCTGAGTTCTGCCGGGCATGCAGGCCAGGCTTGGGCCATTGAGGGATGTACCGTAGCGGTTCTACCAGGAGCCAGTATAGGGAGAGCCCTGCCAGGCCTCCCGCAGGCTGCAGTAGAAGGCAGGTCTGTGAGCAACATGAGTCCAGGTCCAGCTACAGGGGTATGGCACGGCCCAGCAGGGCACAGGCCAGGCCCCACTCCCTGTGAACACCCGCTGCCCCCAGCCCTCTCTACCCCAGCGCTCAATCTCCCTGGCTGTGGGCTCATCTGATCGGTCTCACTGCTCCTACAGCCCCCCTCCCCTTCAAGACTAAGAAACAAATAGAAGAACTGAAAAGAAAACCTAAACCAAAGCAAAGCAAAGCCGGTAAAAGCAGCAGAAAAAACAGGAGAGAGAACCAGGCCTGCAGCCACTCGCACTGGCTCACAAGTTTTTTCTCCACAGAGAGAGAGAGAGAAATCGCCAGTGTTATTACTGACTGGATACCAATATTTCGATCAAACCCAGAACCTGATTTGGCAACCGGCTCGGACTGGATAACGAACATGATTACATATTGCTTCCGAACCACGACCACGGGCTTCACAAATCAGAACCCTGCTTGATTGTTTTAATCAGGAAACCCTGAGTAGTGTCCCGAGCCTAGCTAGGGATCGACAGGGTTAGCTAAACACCCAGATCCCGATTTCTTTTGCGTTTAACAGTCTTTTTAAAGACCCCCCCTTTTGTTTTCAGTACCCACTTCATAAAGACTCAAGAGGCTTGTCTGAGGCTTTTAACCAAGATCCACAGATACACACGTCCCACAAGCCACTCAGTGTCATAATATACACATAACTCTATTTATTTATATATGTATTTATTTATGTCCTTATTTATTTTCTCAAGTGTACATTTAAAGACCAATCCCCCGGGTTCCTTAATGTATTCGCAAAAGAAACAGTCACTTTCATCAAGGCAGCATTTTTAATTTACAGAGCAAGAAGTTGTCTGGCAGAAAACCAACCACTTTGTCACTGTCCTCCTACCAATCTGGATTGCAACCTAGGGGTGGCTAGTGTTTTAAGGAAAGCAGTGTGGTCTGCTGCTGTGCTTTTCCACAAGTGATTGTACCTTCTTTTATGACAAATTATTGGGCCATGCCAGTATCAGATCTGGCTCACACTGCTAAATTATTCACCTCTGCAAACATTAATCAAACCTCTGCAGCTACCTAGTCTTCATAGACCCACCATAAATACTGAGTGTTTGCTGAAACAAGCACCTAGGGGCCCTGGCTGGATCATGATCAGAAATGTCAAATCTATAACCGTCTTTGTTTACAGTTCTTGACTCTTATGAATCAGTTTCCATGGATGCTGAACTTTGTAAGTGCTGGGCTTGTTTCAATGAAAGGAGAAATATCCAGATGTTTCATGTGTTCTGATGATAATAATAATAATACAAATAATAATAATAATCCATCCATCCATTAGTTTTCCATGTGGGTCGCGTGGGACGCCTGAGCCGATCCCGGCAAGTACAGGGCGCAAGGCAGGAACACACCCAGGATAGGATGACAGTCCATCGCTGGGCACACACACACACACACACACACACACACACACACAGGACAATTTAGTGTGGCCAATTAACCTAACCAGCATGTCTTTGGATGGTGGGAGGAAACCAGAGTACCCGGAGGAAACCCACGCGGACACGGGGAGAACATGCAAACTCCACACAGACAGACACCCTGAGCCAATAATAATAATAATAATAATAATAATAATAATAATAATAATAATAATAATAATAATAATACCTTAAAAAATGAATAACTGATTATGTTTAATTAATATATTCTAAAACTGGATTATGTCTCTTTCAACCAGTTTTCAGTTCTTAGACTTTACAATGGCATTCAACTCATGCTCTATTAAATCTTTAAACCAACTTCTTTATGCAGTGGGTTTACTCACAACTCATCTACTTAATGTAATAATAACACCTGTCACACTAAGATTGCAAATAGCTGCCATAAAATTCAGCTAAACTCTTGTAGAGCAGACTCCTTACATTTCTCCAGCACTAAAAACAGGTTTTGCAAGAATAGGAGCACTTCCGCTGTCATATAATTAATGTCACCCTATGCAAAAAATTGGATAGGTAATAATAATAGTTCAGGGAAAATGTTATTGAATTTCCTGCCAGGTGAATAACGGAATAACGGTAGACAATACCCTAATAATTCTGAAATGCATTTATATATATATATATATATATATATATATATATATATATATATACACTCACCTAAAGGATTATTAGGAACACCTGTTCAATTTCTCATTAATGCAATTATCTAACCAACCAATCACATGGCAGTTGCTTCAATGCATTTAGGGGTGTGGTCCTGGTCAAGACAATCTCCTGAACTCCAAACTGAATGTCTGAATGGGAAAGAAAGGTGATTTAAGCAATTTTGAGCGTGGCATGGTTGTTGGTGCCAGACGGGCCGGTCTGAGTATTTCACAATCTGCTCAGTTACTGGGATTTTCACGCACAACCATTTCTAGGGTTTACAAAGAATGGTGTGAAAAGGGAAAAACATCCAGTATGGGGCAGTCCTGTGGGCGAAAATGCCTTGTTGATGCTAGAGGTCAGAGGAGAATGGGCCGACTGATTCAAGCTGATAGAAGAGCAACTTTGACTGAAATAACCACTCGTTACAACCGAGGTATGCAGCAAAGCATTTCTGAAGCCACAACACGTACAACCTTGAGGCGGATGGGCTACAACAGCAGAAGACCCCACCGGGTACCACTCATCTCCACTACAAATAGGAAAAAGAGGCTACAATTTGCACAAGGTCACCAAAATTGGACAGTTGAAGACTGGAAAAATGTTGCCTGGTCTGATGAGTCTCGATTTCTGTTGAGACATTCAGATGGTAGAGTCAGAATTTGGCGTAAACAGAATGAGAACATGGATCCATCATGCCTTGTTACCACTGTGCAGGCTGGTGGTGGTGGTGTAATTGTGTGGGGGATGTTTTCTTGGCACACTTTAGGCCCCTTAGTGCCAATTGGGCATCGTTTAAATGCCACGGCCTACCTGAGCATTGTTTCTGACCATGTCCATCCCTTTATGACCACCATGTACCCATCCTCTGATGGCTACTTCCAGCAGGATAATGCACCATGTCACAAAGGTCCAATAATTTCAAATTGGTTTCTTGAACATGACAATGAGTTCACTGTACTAAACTGGCCCCTACAGTCAACAGATCTCAACCCAATAGAGCATCTTTGGGATGTGGTGGAACGGGAGCTTCGTGCCCTGGATGTGCATCCCACAAATCTCCATCAACTGCAAGATGCTATCCTATCAATATGGGCCAACATTTCTAAAGAATGCTTTCAGCACCTTGTTGAATCAATGCCACGTAGAATTAAGGCAGTTCTGAAGGCGAAAGGGGGTCAAACACAGTATTAGTATGGTGTTCCTAATAATCCTTTAGCTGAGTGTATATATATATATATATATATATATATATATATATATATATATATATATATATATATATATTCCATGCTAAAGAAATGATGGAACCTTACATGTTGGATGCATTTTTAATGTGCATGCATTAGATTCTAATAAAATATTCAAATATGTGTGTAACTGCCCAGACTTTGTACTAGGCAGAATCTTGCAGAATCTTATTTTACAACCGTGCTCATGCATCTGATTTCACATTCAGTGATTATGCACAATAGGGATTTAAACTTCACCCCTCTTGCAAATATTGTGTATCCTGGTAATTCTGAGGTCAACTGGGAAACAACACCACACACAGATCTGAAATATGCCATCAAAAATATTGCCTCACCCACATTGTCTCAACAACACGGGCAAATGGAGTTATGCAGTGTTTCAATAACATATCAAATAAACCTATTGTCACTGAAGTGTTATCCTGCACAGACTGATGTATTCAGTACTAGAACACATACACATACAATGGCTGGATAAAACAAAATAAGTAAAATGGCCTTGTTTATTTGTGCAGCACATGATTATATAGTATTATTAGTTGTATTAATATGTATCTGATTGTAAAATAAATATTAAAATGCTGAATAGCTGAAATACTTAAATGTGCACTCAGGTTAAATGAAAAAGGTACCATATGTGTGACAAGTATACATTTTAATATGAAATTCGAAATATGACATCGAAATCTCCAACTTCTCTTTTGTGCTTTTAATACATGGAACAATATATTCTTCTGTGTTGTTGTATAAGGGATGTTGATATAAAAGTACTTCCTATGCCTACTTTGGAGACAGGTTACCCTCAAGGTATGGCTTCCTGAAAGTTTAATTTGTTCTCGCTCGCATCTTTGATGTACATGAAGCCCTCTCGGGGGCTATAGGGGTACAAATCTATCAAATTTATAGACGTGCCAGTTGCCTGTGGGCTTTGGTGCTATTTTTAGCAGCTTTCTCTACAAAAGCTTGAAGTGGTAGAGCGTAGAGGAAGAGAGAGAGAGAGAGAGAGAGAGAGAGAGAGAGAGAGAGACGCGCACTGAAGGAACACCAGAATTCAGCACATTAAGGACGTCAGCACAATCGCTGCCTCACTTTCGGAGCACGTTGTCTTAAGGTTTGTAAAGCGAACATGATTATTATTTTATTTTTTTCTGCAAAGATTTGTGGTCTATCTTGTAGTTTTGAGCAGCGTGGGGAATCAGTGCTTCAAGGCCCCTGTTGCAGATCTTAGCTAGAGCTGTGCAAACTCAGGCGCTGGAGAAGAGGCTCGCCCAGCTGGGGAAAGGCGTGAGCTGCTGCTTTCAGCACCATGTCGTAAAGACAGCGCCGGCGCGGCCAGGGCTCCGGCGGATGTGGTGTCTTGAGAAAATGAATGTGAGCGCACAGGTGTGGGTCCTGTTCACACACACAGTCCGCCCCTCTTTGCATTGTGTTTGTGGTGTCCATTGCTCTTGAGGTACCATCTATTCAGCTGGCATTATAGTAAGCAACAGCTCCTCAGTCGTGAGCAGAAACCGGTTATGTGTCAGGCTTTGGTTAAACAAATATATAATATATATATAGCCCACGAATAAAGGCATATTGTTTAAGAAGTAAGCACCATTTTAGGTTTAAGGCAATGATAATGAAAAGGTTATTAAATTCGCGTAAATGTGTAAAGAGTGTGATTGTTTTTTTTTAACAATTTTCCATGTAAAAATCAAACCAAAACAAAAAAGCACTGCAGTTAATAGCAGATTTCTTTCTTTCTTTCTTTATGTTGCCTTTGCCGCGTCCTGTCATGCGTTTTGTGACAGAAACGACACATAGTTTATTATCCTAGCAGTGTTTTCTCTGGACTGTTGTTACAAGTTGCACCTAGTGTCTGCATGTTTTTATTTATTATTATGTTTGATGCATCTAGTGTATCAGATTGTATTTGATCATTTCATTTGCTGTCATGCTAATGCAATTTTTTTAACAGGTATTATAGTATTCTGTAAAAGTAGGAAAGTCACAGGTATCTGAAAAATATAGTGATACAACATTCGTGGTTAGCCCTGCAAACCACAAACACGAATAATTTAATTGATTTCAAGGTAAATCTATGTTTTATGTTACTTCCACTTTTAATTTTACTGCATATGTATTTAGCAAAAAGTATTCATATCTTTGAGCTTTAATGTGGGACATAGCAGGGTATCAATTATTTAGTTGGTCAGTTGTTTTACTTTGACCTGTGGTTTTGTCTGAAACTTAAGACCTTTTTCCTGAATCTGGGGAGTGATGCATGGTTGCAATATCTGTTACAGTTGTTAACGTATTCTTTGATCTTGGATCAGAACATCCATAGTTTATTACTGTCTTTGCAACAATATTTTTTTGTTATTTTTTTAGGTTATTCGATGCATATATGCTTGCATTAGTCATTCCAAAACCTACCTTTGTTTCTCCTTCCTGCAACTGTATAGGCCTTCAACAGGATGTTAAACACGCTTGGCAGGTTAATTTGTGGTAGAGGAAGTCATTATACAATGTGATACAATAAAAAATAAATGAAAAAAATCCCAGTGTGGGCTATGAAAGCTGATTTACCTAAAGAAAAGCTCTAGAATAACCAGGTGTTTTGCTGCATTTGGTGACACCAGTTTTGCTTGGGCACTGTTATGTTGTTGACCTCAAGCTTGATTGATCAAAATTTGGCTGAAAACATCCCACTGTTGTTAGCATCAAACAGAATTCAGAAGTGTGTCTCTCCTTTCTGCATAATCCCATAGGCATTCTCATTATCATATTTTGCCTTGGTTCTGGGCTGGGGTGGCCAACCCTGGTCCTAGTGAGCCACAGTGCCTAAAGGTTTTTGTTTTATCCAGATTGGTAAGTGGGTAATTGAGACAGTTGTGGGTCTTAATTTGGCACGATGTCCCTATGTTCAAGGTATCCAGTGATTGTTGATTTATAGAGACCTGGAGGAAAATAATGTGGTATTACAAACTTGTTTCAAGAACTAAAAGATTGAAGTAAAGGTAAAATCTCTAGGTTGAAAGATAACTGCAAGGGATGTATTATTCTCAGAGATTAGATGTAGTCAATAGTAGGTTATATAATTGAATATTGGATAGCACCTTTAAGTTGTGTTACAGATATTTTCAGCAGCACGTAACTTTTCCACAGAGATAAAGAATTATTAGGAAGACTTGTTTGCCATATACCCCAATCTACCCCTGTGATACTGTATGTTGGGCCATTAAAATAAAGGAGAGACATTCCCAGGTAAACAGTTTAAGAGTTTTAGATGCTTTTTTACAGTGACTATTGTGAGTTGGCAGTAGATTTGATAATGTAAATAAGCTCTTAAGATAGAAAAATTACAAATGCTGTCTAGACCTTCACACGCTTTATAGACATGCACAAGTGTGTGACATTACTACTATTTACTGATTTTCCTTATCTGTACTGTAGTCTGTAGGCTTAATATTTAAATTACATTGTTTACTTTTTAGTGCCTACTATATATATATGTATATATATATATATATATACACTCACCTAAAGGATTATTAGGAACACCATACTAATACTGTGTTTGACCCCCTTTCGCCTTCAGAACTGCCTTAATTCTACGTGGCATTGATTCAACAAGGTGCTGAAAGCATTCTTTAGAAATGTTGGCCCATATTGATAGGATAGCATCTTGCAGTTGATGGAGATTTGTGGGATGCACATCCAGGGCACCAAGCTCCCGTTCCACCACATCCCAAAGATGCTCTATTGGGTTGAGATCTGGTGACTGTGGGGGCCAGTTTAGTACAGTGAACTCATTGTCATGTTCAAGAAACCAATTTGAAATGATTCGACCTTTGTGACATGGTGCATTATCCTGCTGGAAGTAGCCATCAGAGGATGGGTACATGGTGGTCATAAAGGGATGGACATGGTCAGAAACAATGCTCAGGTAGGCCGTGGCATTTAAACGATGCCCAATTGGCACTAAGGGGCCTAAAGTGTGCCAAGAAAACATCCCCCACACCATTACACCACCACCACCAGCCTGCACAGTGGTAACAAGGCATGATGGATCCATGTTCTCATTCTGTTTACACCAAA
Source organism: Amia ocellicauda (assembly GCF_036373705.1). Taxonomy (NCBI): domain Eukaryota; kingdom Metazoa; phylum Chordata; class Actinopteri; order Amiiformes; family Amiidae; genus Amia; species Amia ocellicauda. Next base: position 14,422,245 of record NC_089860.1, read on the forward strand.
TTCTGACTCTACCATCTGAATGTCTCAACAGAAATCGAGACTCATCAGACCAGGCAACATTTTCCAGTCTTCAACTGTCCAATTTTGGTGAGCTTGTGCAAATTGTAGCCTCTTTTTCCTATTTGTAGTGGAGATGAGTGGTACCCGGTGGGGTCTTCTGCTGTTGTAGCCCATCCGCCTCAAGGTTGTACGTGTTGTGGCTTCACAAATGCTTTGCTGCATACCTCGGTTGTAACGAGTGGTTATTTCAGTCAAAGTTGCTCTTCTATCAGCTTGAATCAGTCGGCCCATTCTCCTCTGACCTCTAGCATCAACAAGGCATTTTCGCCCACAGGACTGCCGCATACTGGATGTTTTTCCCTTTTCACACCATTCTTTGTAAACCCTAGAAATGGTTGTGCGTGAAAATCCCAGTAACTGAGCAGATTGTGAAATACTCAGAGCGGCCCGTCTGGCACCAACAACCATGCCACGCTCAAAATTGCTTAAATCACCTTTCTTTCCCATTCAGACATTCAGTTTGGAGTTCAGGAGATTGTCTTGACCAGGACCACACCCCTAAATGCATTGAAGCAACTGCCATGTGATTGGTTGGTTAGATAATTGCATTAATGAGAAATTGAACAGGTGTTCCTAATAATCCTTTAGGTGAGTGTATATATATATATATATATATATATATCTGTTTAACTGAGCAATAGCTATAATGCCATCAAAATGTGTTTATGGTTGACTGTCTCCCTTCCAAATATCACAGTTAAATAAAAGTTCCCAGCAATCTATATAAAGGAGAATGTAATTTCAAGAGAGATCCTGTAAAAATGAGATTCCATACTGTATGTTTTATATGTTAATGCTTTAAAATGTCAAATGAATATGAAGCCAAAAATCACACGAGCAGCTACCATGTCGACTGTGTGACTGCTGTATTGCAGGCTCATTTTCCAAACTTAATGACCAGACATTATTAAATCAGTGTGTGCTTGCCAGTAAATGAGGCCTGTGATACACAGAAAGTCTGCAGATTCCGTGCCCCCAGACTGAGGCACAGCTGGCTAGTTGAGCCACCATGAGGACTCTTAACTTTGAACTTCTTACTTTTGCTGCACATCTGTGCTACTCAATGGCTCCCAAGAGACAAAAAGGACGCATTGAACAAACATTAAACGGGATCCACAAGTCGGGAGAATCCCCAGCTGTGGCAGCCATGAATCCAGATGTACTGTGTTGTTAAAATAGCTGTTTGTAATTGGATCGTCCCCCTAATCCTGCAGAAATGGGATGCAGATAATGCTCTTAAAATGCCAGGCTTGCTGTAAGCGTGTTAACTGCAGGCTTATCTTCTCTCCCCAGACTGGAATATGCTTATACTGCTGTTTGCTGGGCTGGCACACATGCTCACACTCTCACACACATACAGGCTGAGATTGGACATTGAATCCTCAGAGCTTGTTTGTGCTAGCGACAAAGGCTAATTAGTAATTGCAGGAAAGCCACTTTCCTACGGTGCCCTGACCAGACTTCAGCTTGGCTTCTCTTGCATTGGGTTGACACTCTCTACACAGGGAGTCTATGGGAATTGGACCACATGTGAATTGTGTAACAGGCAAACCCAGCAAAGCTCACCATAAGAGGAACACATCAGGCCTGCAGAGATTGCAGTTTGGACATGTTACCAGTGACAGGCAACATCAGTGGTTAGTAGAATCATGCAGACATATTAATACAGGTGCCAAGAAGATCGGAAATCTTTGCTTTATTAACTGAGGTGGTCTGAATTTTTTAAGACTATTTTTAGGGCAGTGCTGTGTCATTTTTAACTAACTTCCTCAATTCTAGCATGACATTTTTGATTGATGAATTCATTGATCTTCTTCTTCATCTCTGTCGTTCTGTTTCATGGAGTTTTGCAATATAAGTCATTAAAAAAGAACAGTACGCAGAATTATGAAAAATAAATACAAAACTCGGTAATGGGCTAGAGTAGATATTTGTAAGTGTTTATGAGGCTGTTCACGTAAACACAAGAAAAAAATGTATTTAAGATCAAACAATATCCTCTGTATTCCTTAACTCATCTGATTCCTGTTCCCTTGGGTTCTGCTATCAGCAAGGGGAAATGTGTTTTGTCCTTGTAAAGTGTTAAGCTTGTCTGTCTCACTACTAGCAATGTTGAAATTGCAAACCTCAAAAAGTTAGAACTAAGCCCTAAATCAATGCCTTTTTTATGCACACTAAATTCAAAATATGTTTTCCCCTCATCTCTGAAGCTTTGATCTTGACCTGCTGTACCCTATGAAATTGCACTGTTGCTGCACATCTGAAAGCACAGAGTCTGAGAGTACCAATCACTAGCAAAGGGGACATTATTAAAGCTTAAATCTAGGATCACAGACTTGAGACAGGCTCTCTTCTTATTTTGCTCTTTAGTTTATTTCTCTGCACACAAATGTCTCTTTCCATCAAATATAATAATAACATTGAAATAAAAATATCCCATTATGTTTTTTTTTTTTTTCATATCTGCGGAGCCCTGCAGTATTAAGGTTAAATTAGTAAAAATGGCACTATTTGTTTGAGATTTCTACTTTCTCATACATAATAAGGTTCTTCTCTTACTTACAATTAATCTATGATTGTGGCCCTGTCTGAAATACATTTGATAATGCAGAATGTATCTAATAAGATATGTATTAAATAGAGTGCGTGGAACAGATCATGCTTAACCAAGTAGGCTTGTACTAAAGAATCTACAAGTTTCACATTCAGAATGTGTATTAAAATAGTCAGCAAAGACCTTTTATTACAAGTTCTAAAACAATCCAATATCAAACAAGTTTTTGTATTACTGATGTCTGGTGAATGGCCATATTTTAACAGCTTTATTTATTGATACTGTGCTTTACGGCTTTATCTGTAGAGATTTGCTTTGGATTTTCAACAGCCTGCAACAGCTTTATTTTGGTAAAGTTCCAGTACATTCTAGAACCAAATGGTGAATATAATAATAATACAAATTAAAGATGCCTATATATATTATAGTACTTATAGTACCCCAGGGGGTTAAGTTTGAGATTATATGAGATCGAAGATGTTTGTGTTTGTGTGTATGTGTGAGTGAGAGAGTGTGTTTGTGTGTATGTATTTATGTGTGTGATCTGAATGCAAAAGCCATATTTCATTGTCTGGAGAGATCTTTGAAGTGTCAAACTTGAGTCACAGTTTAACACAAACAGAGCAGGGCTCCAGCCTAAAATGTTTTGAGAATCTGGGATGTTGCCAAGAGAGATCAGGCAGAGTTGAACAAAGAGCCGGGATGAATCCAGGAGAGCCACTGTTCCCAACACAGCCAGCAGAGATATATACTCCCTGGAACACCGGTCCTGGAGGGCACAGAGAGCAGGCAAACCAAATTTGCTTCCTATCCTGCCGCTACGGATTTGGGGAAAGTGTGCAGGTCTGTGTTAATGGAGCGCTAATTCACTGTGTATGCACTGCTGGGCTTCTGCGCTGCTGTCTGGGCTACTGCTTGAAACCAGCATTTTTCATAATGAGAGGTTGTCTTGGAAACGACTCCCTACACCTGTTGCTGTAATGCCTCTAAATTAGTCTCAGCCAACTGGGGAAGGATGTAAAGCCGGTAAATGGGCAAGGTGTTTGAAGCACAGCTGGGAGCAGGTTCTGTGAGTTTGAAAAGCTAGTTCATCCTGATCTCTTTGCTCCCCCCTCCCTCACTTATCCCTCCACTTCCCCCCCCCACCCACTTATTATTTTCAGCTTCTGAGGCTCCTAAAATTCCTCTGAGGGAAACATTAAACATGCTTCCACTTGAATAATTTGGTAAGACTTCAGTTTCACCTGGGCGGAAGCAAGTTGTTGTTCTTCTTCTTTTTCCTAAACATTTTAACCTCTGAATTATAATTTCTTCAGCCCATTTAAATAGTTTCTCTACCCTCTACCCTGGACTTTTAGTACCTTCTTCAACAGTTTGTTATCAAGTGATCTCTAGTGCATGATGATTTTATCATCTTTTTAATATTTTAAAACAATCAAAGCCAAGCAGAAGAAAAACACGTATAGGCAAAGTACGGAATATCATATTATATGATCCAAAATCCAGAAACAAGGGGCAGCTATAACAGCAATTCACAATTTTAAGGACCATTCAGCTTGATTTTATTACCATATAAGGACTTCCACACAACAGTGAATGTGACAAAAATAAACATCTATTTTTATATTTGAAAACAGGGTGTCTGACTCTGCTTAGTCATACAATGCATTTAAGCCACATGCAAGATAATGCATAAATTGATGTGGGTTTTTAGAAAAGAACTCACATTCCAAGTTCCTGCAAACATTTTTTGTTCTAGAACTCTATTGTGTACAGTTTGTGTAGACATTTGGACTGCAGTAGTTTTCTAATTGCAAGATGGTATCTATACTCCCCATTGTTAAACCATGCTTGCAGTCTAATTTGACATGTTTTTGGAATATCCTTTCCATATGAAACAACTCGGACTTAGTGAAACTGTGGATGTGCCCGAGAGGCTATCCTTTCACAGCAGCTGTCATCCCATGCTGACCTGGTGTTGCTACCCCTCTCTGATGTCCACGGGATGCCACTGACTCACTGACAGGAAACACACTTAGGAATGACCTACTGCGGATTTGAACTGGCTGCAAGTGTATTGTGTATTGTCTATTGTTTGTTTTTTTGTCCTGTCTTGTCAGTAATGGATGTTGCACTCGTTTCCTGAAGCGCCAATTTGGCGGACATTATTCTATTTGCTTTTCCGAAACCAGTGGAACGCAAACATTTGTACTTTTCAAAGCCCTAATTTTAATAATCTGTGGCCAACTCAAGGAGTGTTTCTGTTAATCATTTTCTGTTTGGTTTCTGTGTTTGTTAGTGTCACGATGTTTGTCTAACTGTGGTGGATATTGGAGTGCTCCAATGCATGTGGAATATATTTCTAAATACACATTTATTTTCCTATTAATCTACACAACCAAAGCATTAACAACATTCATTTGTACATATTTTGTCAGAAAAGTAATGTTCTGGTGGTATTATTAAAGTATTTTGTCTGTATTTAAATAGCTGGTTTTATAGGGAAGGCAACCACAATTCTGTGACAACAAGGAGATTGACAGCTTTGGTGAATAGGGCTGTGTGATCTGTCTCACTGCCTGAAGCTGTAGTGATAACTGGGGAACTTGTTAAAGGCGAAGAACACTTTATACTGAATGCTAATATTTTCTCATCAACTTTAATACAAGAAACACAACAATGTAACATAGCAACACAAATACTCCAGATAAGAAGAAATATACATTTGTTTTGCCAGAGGAAATGTTCTAAGATAGGATTCCTTAGAGCTTCACTTGGGGGTGTGTGGAGAGATCTGTTTTATTGATTTGTTCTCAAACTTAAAATGTGTATTCTGTTTTAAAATTCTTTGCCTAAAAAATGTCCTCCAGTATTACTCCCTGCACATAACTCTATGTGCCCACGGATGTAACTAAAGTTTTCTGTAGATTATTGTATGATAAAAGAGTCCTTTTTTCCAACCATATCTAATCTCACTGCTGGTGTCTGAAGTGGATTGGGGAGCCACCTAGTTTGTCAACATATGATGTCCTATTGCATGATGGTGTTCAACTTCTCAATCTTCTTCTTCTTCTCCATCTGTGTGATTCTGTTTCATAGTTTCGCAATATAAATCGTCTTCCTCTCATTATCAATATCATTATTATCACAGTTACTGTTAATATCTGTGTAATTGTTGTTTTCTAGAAATTAATTTATGTGTATGATGTTGTATTTTCCAAAAGTGGTCAAGTGGTTATTGTCTACTTGTTTGAGCTACTTCTTGGGTCAAGCCTTAACTCTGGCATTGTCTTATTGTGTTTTACCTCATTAAAGTAATTGAACTGCCTTGGGCTCTGTCCTCCAGATAAGTGTATAACTCACAAATGGAAATGAGACAGAACTAGGGCTGGAACTGGACTGGAATGGGTCAAACATAGGATCTTATCAAACAAAGAAAAAAGGGACAGCAGGATAGACTCGAGAGAAATGCTGATAAAGAGGATAGAGGAGGTAAAGGGAGAAGGGATAAAGAACACTTATGATTTGGACAGGTATCATTTGAGGTGATGTGAGTGCGTCCAGCAGTAGGAAATACGAGAGTTAAAAGATAAAAATTAACTGCCCTTATATAAGTACAGTATAACTCAATACAGTACACAACACCATACAAAGAGGGACATTTCTCTGCTGTGATGGTGAGAGCATTATTAATGACTTTTACAGCAAGAGGTTTCCATGTAGTAGTAATAGGTTTCTGTCTGACTGTACGTGCCTTGCTGTTGCCAAGAATTTACTTCAGTGCCCTAAACTTATTCTGCTAGAGGTGGCTCTATTGTCAGATTCTGGTATTATTCCAGGAATGGCTACCTCTACCAATATGTACCTTTGCCTTTATGAAGATAACAAAAACTGATTTGAACTCCCTCCCAATTGTGCTTTGAATGAAACCTTAACTTAATGAATGTGTGTGTATAGATAGATAGACAGATAGATAGAATGATAAAATGGAATAATCTCTTTCAGATGGAAGGTCATGTGATCTGTTGTGCCAGCAGGGCACTAAACTGCCTACTTTAGATCATTTCCAGAATGTTCCATTCAGTGATGGTTTACAGTCCTTATCATGCTCCCTGCTTTACTAATTGTACAGTTATGGATGCCCAGAACACCCTGAGTAGTCAAAGAAAGTTGATGGACTCCTATATCACAGCTTCTCATGTGTTGATTGTCTAAATGTGGTACGTTGGCCTGTGTTTAAGACCTATGTGCTGCAAGGTTGTTTGATAACTGTGGCTTCCTGTAATAGATATTGTTGAGGATCTAAATGAAACACTTATATTGTCCTCCCTTCAGCACTGTTAGACCTGGAATATCAGTGATTATAAAGCCCTGAAGAAGTCCATACACAACCATTATATTAACTTATTGAAGGCCAATTGTAGATATGGGCAAAGTTCCCAGGCATTATTACTTGTGTATTGCGTATACCTTCGTCTTAAAACCCTACCCTCAGGTTTTGAAACAAAACTTTTAAGTTATTGTCATTTGCAAAGTCTGAGCCTAAGATTGCTCATTTTCAGGCTTTAAATTAGGAGAGCTCTAATTTCTGTTCCTTGCAGGTGACCAGCACCCTAACCCCCCTGCATGCAGTTGCAGTATTGAGCAATGCTCCATTTGGTAATCTAATTACCCATTAGGGGCTTGTGTTTGCTGTCTGAGTTACTTTGTAAAGCAGGCAGTGTTGTATTGAGCGCTGTCTAATTAGTCTTCCTCTCTTTCCTCTCTCTCTCTCTCTCTCTTTCTCTCTCTCTCTCTCTCTCTCTCTCTCTCCTATCTCTGCCTCTGCCCCATCACCTATTTCATAACCCCTAACCTTTATCCTTCTCCTTTGCTTTACCTCACTTCATCTCTCTTCTTGGAAGGCCAATTAATTTAAAGAAGAAAGTTGCATATACAATTATTCACACTCCAGTAATTGATGGCACAAAAACAGCCTCACAAAGCTTAGAGAACAATGTTTAAATAAATACATACAATCATCAAAAAAAAAAAAAAATGGCTAGCGTGCATGCATGTTGTGAAAATGTCATTCACTGTATGCTCCAGAAATAGATATTAAATGCAAACTATACATATATTTTAATTATTTCAAGTTTATTATGGCTCTTGTCACAGACTAGTAATTTGGTGATTGTGTGAAACTGTCTCCTTAGCATATAGCTTACACTAAACAGAAAGTAATCTAGTCTTGAGTTCTTTGTAATACCCTGAAGAGTCCTGCTATAGTAGACGGAAATAAATGTGATTTTAATTAATTGTGTTTGGCAGATAAGTGCTATTAGAATGTGGAGAGTTAGTAGACAAGTAGCACACCAGTGTATGCCTTGTAAGCTTTCCTTTGGAATGGCTGCTTTGCATGCCTCCAATATGACTACCGATACCTTACTCTGTTAAATTGAAAGCCAGATACAGAACAAATGACACCAGGAATTTAGATATTAAATTTAGAAAATGTAACACTGCAAACTGCAAGTGAATCTCCATCCGTTTCTTGTCAATTATTATTTTTATAACCTGAATACAATCTTGGCATAAGACAGTGGGTAAGTTCCAGAAAGAAATGGTAATATTTAAATGGAAAAAGGTGTGTGTGTATGTGTTGGGGGTGGGGGGTAGTCACCTGCAATGAAATGCTTTAGAATAAATTCAGTCACAATTAGTGGCAAAGCCTTAGGCATTTAGGTCAGACAGGTCATCTATGAGATGGGTTGATAATAAATTCCAAGCTTTATGTCAAGTGGTTTATTTAGGAGTATGAAAACCAATTAAATGTGAAAATGCCAGCGTTGGGACATTGGGTTATTAAAATAATGTAATGTGTAAAACCTGACTGAAGGTTGAGGCTGTGGTAGTTCTGGGAATGTGTTGGGATAATTGACATCTGCATCTTCCTTACAAACTTTGGGAGTGCTCAGCGTGTTTGAATTTAAGACTACATCTGAGAGAGAGATGACAACTTTTGTTACTTTTTTTGCCTTGAAAAAAGTATATGGCTGAGATGTGCTTTCTGGAAATATAATGAGATAACATTTGTTTTATTTTTGAACAGGGCCTGGGTATTAAATAGTATGTGCAGAAGTCTCCAGTAAGTGCATTAGTGTCTTATATATTTTTGTATATATCTATGCTCTGAAAAGCAGAGCTCAGGAAAAAAGCAAGATAGATAGTGCCAAAAGTGTTTATGATTCACAGTGCTCAAAACAAAATGATGTACAGAAAAGGTAAAGGCGTCCAGCTCCCCGACAGCACCTCTTCCGTGCTGTCATCTGGTGCCTGTAGTTCCTCCTCCCACTCGAACCCCAAAGAGTCCAATTGCCCCTCTTTCTCCTTATACGCCATTGTGGGAGGGTTATCTCATTCTCCCACTCAAGGTCTGGCAGAGTCTCTGCTTCCAGAGCTGCTGGTCAATCGTTTTCCTCTCCATCGATCTCTGGGGGGAATACCTCTTCCACCCAGTCTAGTGTTGGCAGAAGCACTGCCTCAGGTGCTGCTGGCCATTCATCTTCCCAGTCGAGCTCTGGTAGTCCTGCTTCCTCTGGCAACGAGGATATCAGCGGCTCCGCCTCCGCGTGGGAAGCATCAGTGGTGTCTCTCTCTCTGGCTTGGGAAACCCCCTCAGGTCGGCTGGCACCTTGCACTGATACGCTAGGTGTGCATTGGTTGTGGCCAAGTAACGCTGCAGAAGTGCCTCCATATTCTTTTTCTGTTGTTATTGTGAATTGTCTTTTCGTTTCCTGGCCCTACAGCTTTCCCACATTCTCCACCACCTGTGGCAGTGTGGGCGGTAGTGCCTGCACTGCTGGGACTGTGAAAGGTGGATGGATAGTGCCAAAAGTGAATTTATTATTCACAGTGTTCAAACCAAAATGACATACAGAAAAGGTAAACAAAACCCTATCTCCTATCTAAAAGAAAACACACTAGGATCAATAGTCCATAATCCGTAAGAACAGTCAAAGTCCATAAATCCAATCCATACTATAGTTGTTGTTGTTGTTGTTCAGTTTCACTTTGTACTCGCTCACGCTCCATCTCCAAGGCTCTCCTCCTGCCTTCCCACAACACAGAAGTCAGGTGCTGCTAGTCACGGGGGGAAGAGCAGGTGAGCTGTACCCCCGGTAATTTTCCTCCCCCGGGGTCTGTGCAGATGACTATATGAATGTATTGGAATATGTATATGTATACAGTGCCTATGGAAAGTCTATACCGCCTTTCAAAATATTCCTGTTTTGTGGCCTTAAAATGCAGTAAAATTGTTTTGGTTTTGTCTTCTGTTTTTCACTACCCACCCTACCACACAACATCCAAGTGAAAAACATATTCTAGAAATGTGTAGAAAATGTATTTAAAATAAAAACTGAAATAGCTTGGTTGAATAATTGTCACCCCCTTGTAATAGCAATCCTAAATTTGCTCAGGTATAAGCAATTCCCTTCAAAATCACACGCCAAGTTAAGTGGCCTCCACCTGTGTTAAATTGTAGTGAATCACATGATTTCAGGATTAATTCAGCAGTTCCTGAGGTTCCCTCTTCTGGGTTGTGCATTTGAAAGCAATGACTCAACCATGAGCAACAAGGACATTTCAAAAGAACAACTTTTGTTGAAAGGCACAGATCAGGGGATGGGTATGTAAAATATCAAATGCCTTGAATGTTCCTTGGAACCAGTCAATATTATTAATAAGAAGTGAAGGTGTATGTCACCACCAAGACCCTGCCTAGATCAGGCCGTCCCTCCAAACTGGATGACCCAGCAAGAATGAGACTGATCAGAGAGGCTACCAAGAGGCCAATGGTAACTTGGCAAGAACGACATGCTTTTATGGCCAAGACTGGCCACGTGTGCGTGTGACAACAATATCCCAAGTGCTGCACATATCTGGCCTGTATGGTTGGGTGGAAAGAAGGAAGCCATTTCTCAAGAAAGCTCACCCGAGATGCTCAGGAGATTCTCTAGCCATGTGGCAAAAAGTTGTGCAGTCTGACAATACTAAAATGGATCTTTTTGACCTAAATGCAAAGCGTTATGTTTGGCACATATCCAACACAGCGCATCACCCAAAAAATACCATCCCTACTCTGAGGCATGGCTGTGGCAACATCATGTTATGGGGATGTTTGTCATCGGCAGCAACTGGGCCACTTGTCAGGATAGAAGGGAAATTGAATGGAGCAAAGTACAGAAAAGTCCTTGAGGAAAACCTGCTGTCCTCTGCAAGAAAGCTGAAATTCACCTTTCAGCTGGACAATGGCCTGAAGCACACAGCCAAAACTACATTGGACTGGCTAAGGAACAAAAAGGTAAATGAGTGGCCCAGTCAGAGTCTTGACCTAAATCAAACTGAAAATGTGTGGCATTACTTGAAGATTGCTGTTCTTTAATGCTTCTCAAGGAACTTGAGAGAGCTTGAACAGTTCTGTTAAGAAGAATGGTCAAATATTGTCATATCTAGGTGTGCAAAGTTGGTACAGCAGTATCCCAACAGAATCACAGCTGTTGCTGCCAAAGGTGCTTCCACCAAGAATTAACTGAAGGCGGTGGGGACTTATCCAATTATGATATTTCAGTTTTGTTTTTGTAATATACATTTTTTTCAGAATAAAACCTTTTCCCCATAGCAGTGTGGAGTATGGTGTGTAAGTGGGGAAAAAATCCAAATTTATATGCATGAAACCCTGAGGCAATGACACAAGAAAATGTGAAAAAAGTGGGGTGTAGACTTTATATAGACACTGTATATGTATACATACCAGTCCGAGTCTTTCACTTTTTGAATGCTAGACCCATGGCACAAAAGAAATACAACTTCCATCAGACACCTGTGGAGAAACAGCTCCACTCAAAGAAAACAGGTGTGTCCCCCACAGAGAGTATAAAAGGCTGCATGTCCTAATTACAGGCATCTCAGTATAAGGGTGTGAGAAAGAATGAGGAGGGCGCCGGCACTAAGGAATCTAACTAAAGAAACCTAAAGGGAGCAGAGTAATTGGACAGCGACTCCACTTTGGAATTGGACCACACATTGAACTTACAACCCCGACTGCATGAGAGCTCTGTCCCTGGAAACCAACTACTGTCTGAACCCCGAACGAGAGAGAGCCTAACCCTTTAAACTACAAAACAAGCCGGTCAAGACCAAAGGAAGAGAAAAGCTGAGTAGGTGGGAATGGCTAAGGGCTTACACCACAAATAACCCTTTTCACCTACAGAATATACATATATATATACTATAATGTACATTGGTGTGAGTTAATGGCAAGTCAAGCAAGATCCTTATTTTCTGAAATTGCCAAGAGCCTTTATAATTGATGTGCTGTTAAAGGAAACAGCATTATTGCTTATCTCTGTCCAATAACTATGCAATCTCATAATCCCTCTTATTGTGAAAGTAGCTTTGCACTGAGGTCTTGCATTAGCCTTTTTCAAGAACGATGGATCCCAGTCCTATACTTTGCTCCTCATTTAAATGTGTTCATTTATTTAAAGATTAAGTGATCTTCATGAAGTGACGTGTCTGCAAATACAAAAGATAACAACATCTCTAATTGGAAAACAGTCATTTTCAAAAGACAGTTGAGAAAACAGCCTTCGCTTTACTTCTCACTTAATCATCCAGGAAGTATAGAACAACAGATTACAATGACACAGACTATCAACAGCATTAAAGCTGTTATGCTTAAAATATGTCTCACTGCCCACAGTCTACACCTCGCATAAGGAGATCATGTCTGTTACATAGTTGCATCATTCAACACAAAACAAACTAAAAGATGCACCCCCCTACAGAACAATGTCTGTAAATTATTATATTTGTTTTTGTTTATTAATAACATTTTAAAATAATTTTAAACAATGACAAAATAAGAGCCTTGCAATCATTTTTGGCACCATTAAAAGGTATTACCACACTCAAATCAAATCACTTGTATGTATTGGTAATATGTTTAAAAGAAGCCAGAATCGCTCATCACTGTTTTGCTGCTGTTGTTAGTTTTGGTACTTCCCTGTATTCAATCATAGTTCTGATAGATAGCTACATACCTATATAGATCTAAACCACCGAGGTCCCCACCTCATCTGATTACAAAATAAATGTAAAAAGGAAAATGAGAAATCTTGCAATAGTCACATAGATTAATATGTTCAACCAATCCAAAGAAAATAAATGCAATAATTTCTCTGGAGGGCAGAAGTCATTTATTAAGCAGTGCTGTTGGTTTGTGTAATAAGAATTCTACATTTTCCAGTCTTGCTCACATTTGAACTGGGTCTTTGGGACCTATCTTTGGATCCAGAACAGAATAATCAGCTTTAAGTATTGTATATTAACAAAGGAACTATTTTTTATGCTAATATCTGGTGTTCCAACACAAAGGTTGATGGGAAGATTTGACTACAGCAGCAGTAGCAGAATAGTAGGATTACCCATTGCACTGAAATGACAAGTCTTTTGGAGGTAACAATGAAACATTGCTTAAGTTGCCAGATGGTTATCTTCATAGTTTAAGTAGAACATTAAGACTATATGTAAGGCTTAGGGATGTGCTAATCTGTTTTTTACAAAAATCTTAAAATATAGTCTTCTTCTTCTTAACTTACATGATTTTTAACTCTTAACAAACAAATCAAATGTCTAAACACAAATTGAGGTCTGCAAGTTCTTCAACATATTTCAGACTATAGCCTCCTGATGTAGCTCTGGAATTATATGATGAAAACTGAAATTTAAGACTGAGAGTTGACAAAGTAAAATACAAGCAATACAAGAACAAACTTGGCCGATAAAAAAAAAAACAATCAGCGTTCTGAGTTATAATTCAAATTGTACTAGATTATAATATATCTATGCATTTCTAAAATAAGGTTTAAAAGAGGATCAAAATAGAATAATTCACTATATATATCTCTCCCTAGAGCAAGAAAGAGAGTACAGTGTATATATACACTCACCTAAAGGATTATTAGGAACACCATACTAATACTGTGTTTGACCCCCTTTCGCCTTCAGAACTGCCTTAATTCTACGTGGCATTGATTCAACAAGGTGCTGAAAGCATTCTTTAGAAATGTTGGCCCATATTGATAGGATAGCATCTTGCAGTTGATGGAGATTTGTGGGATGCACATCCAGGGCACCAAGCTCCCGTTCCACCACATCCCAAAGATGCTGTATTGGGTTGAGATCTGGTGACTGTGGGGGCCAGTTTAGTACAGTGAACTCATTGTCATGTTCAAGAAACCAATTTGAAATTATTCGACCTTTGTGACATGGTGCATTATCCTGCTGGAAGTAGCCATCAGAGGATGGGTACATGGTGGTCATAAAGGGATGTACATGGTCAGAAACAATGCTCAGGTAGGCCGTGGCATTTAAACAATGCCCAATTGGCACTAAGGGGCCTAAAGTGTGCCAAGAAAACATCCCCCACACCATTACACCACCACCACCAGCCTGCACAGTGGTAACAAGGCATGATGGATCCATGTTCTCATTCTGTTTACGCCAAATTCTGACTCTACCATCTGAATGTCTCAACAGAAATCGAGACTCATCAGACCAGGCAACATTTTTCCAGTCTTCAACTGTCCAATTTTGGTGAGCTTGTGCAAATTGTAGCCTCTTTTTCCTATTTGTAGTGGAGATGAGTGGTACCCGGTGGGGTCTTCTGCTGTTGTAGCCCATCCGCCTCAAGGCTGTACGTGTTGTGGCTTCACAAATGCTTTGCTGCATACCTCGGTTGTAACGAGTGGTTATTTCAGTCAAAGTTGCTCTTCTATCAGCTTGAATCAGTCGGCCCATTCTCCTCTGACCTCTAGCATCAACAAGGCATTTTCGCCCACAGGACTGCCGCATACTGGATGTTTTTCCCTTTTCACACCATTCTTTGTAAACCCTAGAAATGGTTGTGCGTGAAAATCCCAGTAACTGAGCAGATTGTGAAATACTCAGACCGGCGCGTCTGGCACCAACAACCATGCCACGCTCAAAATTGCTTAAATCACCTTTCTTTCCCATTGAGACATTCAGTTTGGAGTTCAGGAGATTGTCTTGACCAGGACCACACCCCTAAATGCATTGAAGCAACTGCCATGTGATTGGTTGGTTAGATAATTGCATTAATGAGAAATTGAACAGGTGTTCCTAATAATCCTTTAGGTGAGTGTATATCATTCATCATTGTGTGGGACAAAAATTGAAGAAGCTTCTGGGAATTTTCATTGGGGAACTGTACAGATAAACAGAACCGGATCTGGTATGAGATGTCATATTTCAAGCTTCTCTTCAATGATTTTGCCTGAAATATTGAAAGCTACTGTACTTCACTTGCCATTGGTGCTTTGTGACAAAAAGTATGAGATCCGAGCGTAAGTGGGGTTTCTTCACTGAGAGTTGATACTGAATGGCATCTCAGCACCCTGTTAACAGACTCCGTACACCTGACAGCAATGATGGACTCCACATAAGGAATCTGCATCTGCCTTCAATAAATTACCCCCCCACACACACACTATTCCATTAAGCTGCAGTCTAAAAACGGCAAGTTGCAGCAGATGATATCTTCCATAAAATACAACTATTTATTCAACTTGTCTTTGAGTTTTTATAGAGTATATTGTAAGGATTGTCCTGAAAGAGAAACAGGCTTAATAATACATTTTATTGGAGACACAAAATCAATGTACAATACTTGCACGTTCTCCAAAGATCTCTGGTAAAGATCCCTAATACACACTTTTACACATGGAAACAAACACACACAGACAAACACACATCCTGTTTGCTAACAAGTCTTGGGCCTCAGCAGACAATTCTCTGCTGAACAGTTGGCTCAGAGTTTCCGCAACACGTGTTGGGAGCTCTCCACAGAGATACTCAAATTACTGTTGGAAAACTCACATTTACATATTTTCCTTTGGAATCTAAGCACTCTATCTTTAGTTTTCTACCAATCATCACTAACCTATGCTTATCTGTGAAGCTTGTTAGTGTTTTCTTTCTTTGGACGCTTTTACAAACTCATGAATCTATAACTGCAATTTAAATACTTCACCAGACTTCTTTGCACTTTTAAATCATAGATCACCAATCAAAGGGAAATATTCAGAGAATTCCTCACAAACAATTTGAAACACAAAATACATATTTAATTCTTGATTTTCTTTACAAAATATACAGTGACACATAATGTAATACAAATGCCCAGCTCCTCTCTAGAGACCCCAAACTGTTGCAGAAACAGACAGGAGAGAAGGCAAACTGATGTATGTTTCTTAATTTGTTTTCAAATATATCAATGTATTCAATGTATATATCAATTAATATATTCTCTGTTACTTTTACAATTAACATAAAATACCTGAAGCGAGTCTTTAAAAAAGTGACAACAGTTAATCAGCCAAATTCATAAATAGCAGCCACTCACACACCACACTGTTGTTTCTCAGTCTTTTATTTGATTTTCTGAAAATGCCTCTTTCCCTCCTTCGCTCATCACTCGGAGGGGGGTGGAGGATGCGATTGACAGAACTGCTTACTTCATTTACTTGACAGATTAGCAGTTTTTTATAGATTGAGTCCTTGACATCCTTGTTTTCTCCTTGCTTCAGTCAACAGTTGTTGAAGTGAGCAGATCAACCTGCAGCTGAAGGAAGCCTGAAAAGAGAGATTGTTTGCTATCGTGTGGCAGCTGATCTGAAAAGAACCTGGATGAGGGGTGTCCCTCGTAGGGCTTATATTCTGTTTGTTATTTGAATTAATACTTATTGGATTTTTATTATTATTATTATTATTATTACAATTATTATTACTATATATATATATATATATATATATATATATATATATATATATATATATATACAGTGAGGGAAAAAAGTATTTGATCCCCTGCTGATTTTGTACGTTTGCCCACTGACAAATAAATGATCAGTCTATAATTTTAATGGTAGGTGTATTTTAACAGTGAGAGACAGAATAACAACAAAAAAATCCAGAAAAATGCATTTAAAAAAAGTTAAAAATTGATTTGCATGTTAATGAGGGAAATACGTATTTGATCCCCTATCAATCAGCAAGATTTCTGGCTCCCAGGTGTCTTTTATACAGGTAACGAGCTGAGATCTCTTAAAGAGAGTGCTCCTAATCTCAGCTCGTTACCTGTATAAAAGACACCTGTCCACAGAAGCAATCAATCAATCAGATTCCAAACTCTCCACCATGGCCAAGACCAAAGAGCTGTCCAAGGATGTCAGGGACAAGATTGTAGACCTACACAAGGCTGGAATGGGCTACAAGACCATCGCCAAGCAGCTTGGTGAGAAAGTGACAACAGTTGGTGCGATTATTTGCAAATGGAAGAAACACAAAATAACTGTCAGTCTCCCTCGGTCTGGGGCTCCATGCAAGATCTCACCTCGTGGAGTTTCAATGATCACGAGAACGGTGAGGAATCAGCCCAGAACTACACGGGAGGATCTTGTTAATGATCTCAAGGCAGCTGGGACCATAGTCACCAAGAAAACAATTGGTAACACACTACGCCGTGAAGGACTGAAATCCTGCAGTGCCTGCAAGGTCCCCCTGCTCAAGAAAGCACATGTACAGGCCCGTCTGAAGTTTGCCAACATCTGAATGATTCAGAGGAGAACTGGGTGAAAGTGTTGTGGTCAGATGAGACCAAAATCGAGCTCTTTGGCATCAATTCAACTTACCGTGTTTGGAGGAGGAGGAATGACCCCAAGAACACCATCCCCACCGTCAAACATGGAGGTGGAAACATTATGCTTTGGGGGGGGTTTTCTGCTAAGGGGACAGGACAACTGCACCGCATCAAAGGGACGATGGACGGGGCCATGTACCGTCAAATCTTGGGTGAGAACCTCCTTCCCTCAGCCAGGGCATTGAAAATGGGTCGTGGATGGGTATTCCAGGATGACAATGACCCAAAACAAGGCAACAAAGGAGTGGCTCAAGAAGAAGCACATTAAGGTCCTGGAGTGGCCTAGCCAGTCTCCAGACCTTAATCCCATAGAAAATCTGTGGAGGGAGCTGAAGGTTCGAGTTGCCAAACGTCAGCCTCGAAACCTTAATGACTTGGAGAGGATCTGCAAAGAGGAGTGGGACAAAATCCCTCCTGAGATGTGTGCAAACCTGGTGGCCAACTACAAGAAACGTCTGACCTCTGTGATTGCCAACAAGGGTTTTGCCACCAAGTACTAAGTCGAAGGGGTCAAATACTTATTCCCCTCATTAACATGCAAATCAATTTATGTTGTGTTTTTCTGGATTTTTTTGTTGTTATTCTGTCTCTCACTGTTAAAATACACCTACCATTAAAATTATAGACTGATCATTTCTTTGTCAGTGGGCAAAAGTACAAAATCAGCAGGGGATCAAATACTTTTTTCCCTCACTGTATATATATATATATATATATATATATATATATGAGTTATGAGTTATGAGTTGAGTGAACAGGTTTAAGTAGCTTAATAAAAAGGTTGAGGACAGACTTAGTTTCCCTCAATGGTCATGTTAATAACAAACGCCAAGCACTGTATTTCTGAAAGGAAGGACTGAGAGCAGAAACAAGCTAGGAGAGAAGCTAATTAATTAAATAGTTTAATTAAGTGCTAAATAATTTTAGGCAATTATGAGGTTGGTTATCCCAAGGCCAGAATTGGGAAACTCTGATTGAGAATATCACATTGCACACGTGAGTATTTTTCATTATAAGTTTATTATCATTCATTATAATCATATTTCTGGAGGGAAGGGTGCTCCCAGTCTAGGAAGTGGGTTTTATTTTCCACTGAATTTCTGGGAGGAAAATCAAGCAGCCCACTAGGCTTCAAGGTCATTGAGGGATGTTAAACACCAGGGTCTGGGAAGCAGAGAGCTATGGGTTCAGTAGGCTACACAGTCTACAGAGAAAACAATACTCACGATATCAGGGAAATAACCGTATGCAGAAGAAATACACAAATTAATCATTTATATGGCACATCTGAGCTGTGCTTTTTAATTTTAATTATTTATAAATGTTTTAGTTAATTATGTTGACATTTTCAGTACTGGAGTAACTGCTGTGAACTGAGGAAACAAAAAATCATACATGTCAAGACTAGCATATGAAAAACACAGGGGACCGCCGTGTAATATCAAGTGCTGTATTTCTCTCTCTGTATCTTCAAAGTCTTTGCTTTGCTTTGGGGGGTTTCCAGAAGTGCTTTTTCTTTGTCAAAGTATTACCTTCCACACTTTCCTTTTTTGTAATTTCTGACTTGATTTGTCCTGCACAACTCTGGGTTGTTGTTTCTGCTAGAGCTTTTTTATTTTCCATATGAAACTGACTATTCCAGCACAGCCTCTGGCAGGGCCTGTCAATGCTGAATAAGAGGGGGTGGGGTGGGAAAATCTATGAAGGGCTGAAGAGCTTAAGAAAATGATAAACACATGGACTTCAGATCTCTATGTAAAGCTATGTTTACTCTCCCTGCACACATCTTCTGCCCTTATATTTCCTGTGAGGAGTATGTTTAGTTTTCCTCCCATTAAACAGCACATAAATCTGAATAAGAAACTAATTAATCTGAATACGAATGAAATCAGTTTATAGACATTAAAAAGAGAACAATAAAGCAAACAATAAAAGAGTTCATGAGTTAAAAAAAACTAACTAAAAACTAAGTGTAGTACAAGAGAGGTGACATGCATTGGTTTTTAAAAAGCTGAAAATAAATGTGCAGTGCAGAAGTTTATCTGAGGTCTTCAAATCATGTGGGAGACTGACAAAGTCTACACCAAGCGTCATCTCTGGTTCAGCACCCCAATCAGGACCAGAGGGAGCTCAAGCACCACAAAGCAGAGGTATAATCAGTCCTGAAGACAGGAGTCAACAAAAGCAAATGGTTATTGCTGTAGACAGAAAATGTCTCTGAGTACTGTCTTAGTAGTAGTAGTTTTCTATTATTTGAGTAAACATGTTGTTTTAATCTGTCTTAATTAGGTTTATCAAGGGATCAAAGGTACTTGCAAACAGGAAGGACTTTTCTGTGCTAAAGCCATGGCTTTAAATATTATTAAGCCATCACTATAATCTATAAGGCAAATCTGAGTGTAGATTTTGGTGAATGGATGTGTTCATCAGGGCAATATAAACCAAAATGTGACCACACCGAATAAGCCAGGAAAGCTATTTTTCTTATTTTTTGTGTTTTATTCCTGTTGTTTTTGTTTTTCCCCACAGGACTTCCCTGAACAGCATTACATTCATAAGTAAAATACATTTTAAAATAATGAGAGAAAAAAAGCATTTGATCTGGCATTGTAAATATGGTTTTATGTGTCTTTATTTGTTTGTGTAGCAACATGTATATCACTCTTTCATTTTGATTCTAGCATATAAACAACAAACAATATATAAAACAATCCCAAATAATGGCAGATGTCAACCTCAGTCTTGTATGCTCTTTCAGTATTCTTGGATGTGCTCTGACATAACTTTTTTTACACAGTATTGCTTTACTGCTTTAATTATATTTTATATTGTCATATACGCCATGTTCAATGCATGTTTTGTTGTTTCTTGTTTTTTGTGTGGTTATTATTAGAATATAGAAATGTATGGCAAGCCAATTTACCATTCAGTGATATATGCACATTATTTAAAGATATCTAGAATAATATCAAGATACTTTTCAGATATCTTGAAATATTTTAAGATATTTTGAAATGAATTTGCGATATCCCTGAATTACTTTCAGATATCTTTAAGTGTTACCATGTTATCATCAAATTTACTTCAAAATAAGATTCATGCAAGTCATTTTAAGATACCCAAATAACTCCCTGTACAATTTAAGATATCGGATACATTTCAAAATATCTCAAAATAACTTCTGAATGTTGCAAGAGATTATCACTTCCTGTTCAGTCATTCATTTAATTCTGTGTAACAGAAAGTGATATTCTCCGCAAATCTACAGGATGTTTCTATTACATATTTCGAAATAACTTTCAGATATCTTAAAATAGACAGGACATTATTTCGAGATATCTCAAAATGTATTTCAGATATCTTTACATTTATTTGAGATAGCTGTAAATAAAGTTAAATTAGATATCTGCAATTCTGAGATATCTCTAAATGTTAATTCTGCTTGCCATAGAAATATTTTAAAGTTCAGAAATCAATGTTAAGTGGTCTCTTAAACTATTAAAATACAGCTCAGGAAAATAATAACACAAAGGTACCTATAGAACTGAATGTTTAAATTTCAATTTGGACAAAACTAGAAAAGCAATAATATCTACAAGCAATATTTATGATAATTATTTTTGTTTTATTTATGTATTTTTTGTAGGTGGCATAGTCAGCTCAGACTGGAATGTTAGAATGGCATTTATATTAATACCCTTATTATGACAAAAGGCAAAACAAATAACTCAACGTTTACCTTGCGAACACATACTGCAACATACATTAGTGTACATTAGCCAATCATACAAACCAGCGTAGGCATGATTCAATGATCATGGAGGATTGCTAATTTGTTTTCCCTTTTTTTAATGTGGGACTGTTTACTTGTACTAACAATCTCCACTCCGCATTAATCTGCTCTGTTGTTGGAAAGGAATTACTCCATCTTCACTGTTTATCCTGCAGCCATGGACACAACAACACTTCATGTTGTTTATGGAAACTATAATTACTATCAAGGAGCAAGACAGTGAGACACTAATACTCATCTGACTTGATAATAATGAGTCAAGTTGCCACAGGGAAGTCAGATTTGGTCCTTTTGTAGTTTTGAAGTTGTGACATGACTCAGTGAAACAGTGAAAAAGCACATATGCCAGTTTGACATTCTGCCGTTATAGGTTTTTCATTTGAAGTTTTAAGTTGCTTATTGATTCTGGAAAAGTGGTATACATCTTACTTATACACTATAGAAACATGTAAAAGATGCATTAAACCATATTTTGTTGTTGTTGTGCATGTTTCCATTTAATATAACTTAACATCTGGAATATAGGAGGTTAATAATTTTTTAATATTAATAAAAGGTGTCAGTTAGTCTGTACATCATGGGGTGTTTGGCTTTGGATTAGTATAAGCAACTTATCACAATACTTTTTTCATAAGTGTTCATTAATGAGGAGAAATGCCTCAGAAATGCAAGATTTGCAATCAGCAATCAATAGATAAGATTAGGGTAAGTCACTTCAGTATCACTTTATGGGTTGCTTCAATCAGCTTCTGCAGAGTTGTAAAAAATGCACATTCACCACAGAACCATTACTTTGATTCATTACTGATGTTTTATCTCTGAATTTAAATCTTTCCTTTTCACCATACTTTTATTCCCATAGAATATTTGAGCAAGATACTTAGATTCTCACATATCGGCATTTATGTTGTGTACTTGAGAATTGTTTGTGAGTGTTATTGTGTCTTTACTACTAGCCCCCTGGCATGCATATTGATCATTCAAAATTTAGATGCAACAGATGTGTCTTTTTTCTTCTTTTTTTGTAATAAAACCTTTAGAAGTATTATTTCTCTGCTCTTATACCTTGTTTTGACACAGTGGCTAAATGGGTTTTAATACCAAATTGCCAAGAGCTATTGGATTCCAACTTTGCTTCCAACAGCAGAAATATTGAAGTAAATTGTCCAAGTTTATCTTGGGCTTATAAAGTTGGATACATTTTGCTTTTTTCTTAACAGCAACAGAGAAGCAGTAGAATTCAGCCTTGGGGTCTATATTTCACATTCTGCTCATAATTATATATATATATATATATATATATATATATATATATATATATATATTCATGTAATGTTTATTGTTTGTAATTATAAGGATAAGCAATAGGACTTTCCTAAAACAGTTGTACAGTGTAATATATTACAGTACATAAGATAATTTGTACATAAGATACAAAACTAATACTGTAGCTGGAGGAATTGAGCAACCCATGATGGAATAATTAATTTTAGTCAACCTCTAAAGCAATCTATAATATGAAATCCTTATTTCTAGTATGCACTGTTCCAACTCTAACCAGGGACACCAAGTGTATTGCCAACTCCTGCGTATTTGATCCTTGCCTGTTTCTTTGAATAACCTCATTCATTTATAATTTATTTCGCTTGTAGGGATAAATAGATTCCAAATTTCATTGCCAGTGTGTACTGTGTGGGTGTGATGAGGGAGTAGTGCACATTTCTGTGTCTCTGTGGTTTAAGAGTTTCACACTAATAGTAAACAACAGAACTCCAGAGTAGTTCAAATGTTGGTTAGTTTCACAAAAATGCCACTGCAGATGTCGTTTTGATATAACTTTCACCACAGAACTGAAAGAGTGAAGGTGTAAATAATAGTATAAAAGCTATCACATATACTATGAGGTACATTCCACATATTTTAGTACGAGTGCTCACTATATAATACAAGTTTAGAATTTAATAGCAATGTAAATACATTGTGTAATTTGTGTTCTCTTTTGGTTTGTCCTGTTTAAAACATTGAACAATAGTAACAAAAATAGCAAAGCAATATCAATACAAGAATCAGACAAGTTCATGGCTTTGTGCAGTGACTAAACCGGCATTCCTGTTGATTAGAAAATACTATAGAGTAACAAGTATTGAACATTTCTTCAATGGACTATATATATATATATATATATATATATATATATATATATATATATATATATGGTCTGAAGGTAAATGTAATAATAATAAAAACAATAACAACAAAAACAATAAATGGTCCCCACAACTGCTCTACATTTCTCCGTCTCTAAAAAATCCTCAGTAGCTCAGGGCTGTGTTACAAATTTGAAAACAGTTGTTTTGTTGCTTTGTTTGACAGAAAATAATGAAAGTTGAATTTAGTTTTCACGGGTGAACAATTACTTAGTTTAAGGTTAAGAACATGTTCTGAGTTTCCTGTGCTTTGAAAGAAAAGAAAAAGAAAAAGAATGAGTCCTATGCTGCCTGGTGCTCTCACAGGGACTGTCAGATTTTAAGGTACTCAGGTAGGGAAATGCTGAATATGGTTTTAAGATGGAAACTCAAGAGGTTCTGCATAAAGGATGAAAATGCTAAACACACAGTTCCATTAAGGGCTTTGATTATTTGTAGTTACTATATCCTGAAGACAAAGTTTGTAATTACATCTTTTGACTAAACTTTATCCCATTTTCCACCCCCCGCCTGGTCAACTATGTAATTTCGAGTAAAAACTACTTACATTTCTAGATGGAGAAATCTCTTACCACAGCGGGATGTTCAGTGGCATTTCACTGGAACACCAGAAAAGTATAACTACTTGAACAGGAAGTATTTTCATCTATCAAGATGCCCTTCAGAGCCTTTTATTAGAAGCTGCAGGATTTCTGTATTTGGTTAACATATAAAAATGAATGACTCAGGCTGGGATTAAATCAAAAGTTTGACCCACCCGCTAATAGAAAACTAGAGCACTGTACTCAGTTGCGACTTATTTTTTAGTAAGATGCCACTTTATTCTAATCATAAGTATAACTGCACTATGTGCACTAATGTGCATCTAGCTCTTTGGTGAAGTAGTGCGTGGAATCATGGAGAAAACATGCAGTTTCAATAAATTATGTATTATTTGCATGGAGGTTCTGGGCATAATTAAGCAATTTGGAAATGTCTTCCTTGTATGTATAATACAATGAATGTAACCTCGTTGGTGGTATAACATTAATTAAGGTGTATTTGTTTAAATGCATGCATGCATGCATGCATACATGCTCTAACATTGCTCTATTTACTGACACCCTATTACGAGTTATTTAACAAAACGTGCTACTAAGGTTATATGAGGGAGCTGGAGGTCAGGAGTGCACTGGTATTAGCCAGAGATGTCTGGCGGGCTGGTTGTATAAGAATACAGCCACTGCCTGACAAGTGCACTTACACTTTTACACTGTGCCTTATACTGGGTATTTTCTTCTTATTATTTGGTTGTTTATTTATTCATGTTGGTGGAGGGGGAAGTAAACAGTGACCATTAGAAAGGTGAGGTTTGAAGGTTAAAACATGACCCCGTGTTCCGTGAGTTTATCGACCTAACTGAAGTGCGATTGATGCGTATTTTCTAAATGGAAGGAGAAAGGGGGAGGGAACACACACACACACACACACACACACACACACACACATACACACACAGAGAGAGAGACAGAGAGAGAGAGAGAGAGAGAGAGAGAGAGAGAGAGAGAGAGAGAGAGAGAGAGACAGAGAGAGAGAGAGAGAGAGAGAGAGAGAGAGAGAGAGAGATTGTGGCTAAGGTTAGTGATTGGGCGAGTTTGTTTTTAGGAAGCGATTATTATCCTAAGCAACAGAAGAACTTCACTGCTGCTTATTTCTGTTCAGGGAACCTTGCTTTTTAAAAGACTGCGAATAGGAGTGACTGAAAAGGACCCAGTTTAAGGTTAGTACGGGCAAAACGAAACATGGTTCATGATTAGGTCCTTTGAGTTTGAATGCAACGTGTTTTGGCTTTTTCTCCCCAATCGAAACCTGTGGGTTTCTCGGTTATGTGCATGCTTTTGTTCCCTTGTCATTCACACAAAAAACGTCTACACTTGCCACGATCTTGTTATAAAGATTAGAGAAGCTGCACAAAATAGCAAACAAAGAAAATGGGACGTTTTCTATAGCACTTACATATGCATGCAATTTCAAGGATTTGTATATGCAATACTATTAAAAGAGATTCGCATATGCATGTACACAATATATATAAAATCCTAAACGTGTTGTTTCAATCCTGTAGAGGTGTTATGCAAAGTTACCACATATTTATTACCATGTACATTTCCACACATTACATTATTGTCTTTGTGAAAGTGAGAGATTAGCGTACAACTGGCATAATGAGAAAGTATGTATTGATGTATAGATCTGCATTTTTTGCGTATATATTTCATGGTTGTTTTTTTTTGTGTGGCATTTATTTAAAAATGTATTATTTGTCCTATTTAAGAATCAATAACAAGTACAACACGTGTAGAGCAAAGCGATACGTTTTTTGCACAAACTGAGTATTGATCATCATGTTCGGCATATGTGGATAACATACAAAAGTTTTAGATACAGTCGCTGTTTGTCAATGGCTTTGACTTGGGAGCAGCTAACGGCTGTGAAAGGAAAGCTCATATAGGACCCAGAAGGAGCTGTCCATTCAGCACCACAAGCACTGAGGAGCCGGTGGAAGAAGAAGCGTGTGTCTGAGGAGGATCACCATGATTCATAATAATCTCGTACGCAACGACCAGTCAATAGTCTCCAGAGCAGTTATTAATAATACGTTAGTGCCAGTGCATAGACACTAGATTCACAAAATAATAATAATTACAAAAAAATCTATAGACCTCTTACATTGATTCTCATTTCATTGTGGATCTCGGTTCCTGCGAATAAGAAAGGGGTTTCTTGCTACCGGGGAAACGACTCAATGCCCGGCGCTGATAGGGCGACTTTCGGATCCTCTGGTCGTGCAAAGACATCTTATTTTTGTCTTTTTCCGTTTTACTACTTTCATTACAGCGGACTGAGACAGGTTAGTCAGTATCTCTATTCACGCCCAATGTATGTATTCATCCATGATTTGCAAAATTATTATTATTATTATTATTATTATTATTATTATTATTATTATACAAACGATTGAGTTTTTTAATTTGGACAAATACAACAGAAGCACTTTCTTATTCTAATAAATACATAAACAAGCGTTTAGATTAGTTAGGAAATGCACTTTTGAATCTTCAGGTTGCCGGAAGACAGAAAGTTTGCCTTATTGCATTGATGCAATTATGTGTCAACACATGCAATTCTTCACTAACGTGTCCCCTTTTTTCCTTCAAATATCACTTGATGTTAATACCGATGGTTTCGATATTGTTTTCATTTGGCTTCTAGGCAGGTCGCTGCGAATTTTGATTAGGGCGTCACCGAGACTCGCTTGTGTTTGTGTGCTTGTTTTATGTTTATTTTGTGTATGTTTGACGACTGTTCACGAACTTTATTTGACTTCTGTGGTCATTACCCTGTCGTATTTCTCCTGCTAGCCTAGTTTGTGAGAAACTGTCGTGCACTGCACCTCCACGCATTTTTGTGCCATAGCCCGGGTGTTTGTTATTGTCCTTAGGTGTTACAACAACAACAGACACTCAGAGATTTCCGAGTTTCACACAGTAGACAAAACACCAAACAAGAAATCAACAAGTGTATTATTATTAGTGTTGTTGTTGTTGTAGTATTTTGATTCCTTGCCAGAGTACATCAAAGTGCTAAAGAGCACTGAATAATGTTTTCCTTTCTGGTTCTTCATATAGGCGCAATTGCAATTATATTTCATGGGCATGGAATTATTTAAATACATGGGTGACTTCAAATGATTTGTTGTTGTTGTTGTTATTATTATTATTATTATTATTATTATTATTATTATTATTATTATTATTATACTCATTTCCATTCACAATATTGATAACCGAATACAAATGTTCTCGTCGAGACCGTGCAGTTTAGAAAATATTATATCGCAATTCCATAGTGTTTGAATAAAGTGATTGTTTTGCAGTGGTTCTGTTGTTTTTTTATTTCTGGACACAAATATTCTGTATTTTCATGCTTGGTTCCTCCTACAACAACCAAATGTTGGTTTGACTATTTTAATTATTTCCACTGTCTTAGGACATTACTATAGGGGATTTTCAAAAGCAGATAAGCCTCATTTTGTATATGTATGTGAAGTATTTATGTTATAACCAACAACTGCAGGTGTTATCTAATGTATTTCAATTCTTAAAAGTGCAAAGCATTTTATAAAAGAAAAACAAACCTGGTCCTTTATGTCTCCCAATATGAGGCATTTACCGTTTTACATTTAGCAAAGGTAGTGTGTATTCTATAGATATGACATATTTATGTTTATTGTGTAATTCTATTATTGAAAATACTTCCCTGTGGACAGGGTTAGGATTAGATTTTGTAAAGATGGGAACTAACTACATAAGGACAGTCCCATTATATTGACATTGTTCAGTTGAATATAATTATAAAGCTAACATATTGGTTTTTCAATTTCAGAGGCTTTTTCTGTCTGTAATAAAGGAACTGTAGTATGTGAGGATGAATTAGGAATTTCAATTTGTTCAACAATCAATGCAACAAAAATATATCCTGATAACTGAAGTTAATGGAAGACAGTAAACCTCACCTACAGATGTAGCAAAACAAAACAGTGTGACCTTCAGTAATCTCTGAAGAATATATGAAGGTTGTAATTAGAATACAGAGACTTTTCCGTTGAGAGGAAATTTCTCAGTACCAGAAGTATTTTGCTATTACACTTGAGACATTAACATCTTGAAAATCCATACAGGCACATCAAAATAACTTTCAATATATACCTATATTTCTTTCTTTCTAACTGTGTATCTCTCTTATATACACTC
Source organism: Amia ocellicauda (assembly GCF_036373705.1). NCBI lineage: Eukaryota > Metazoa > Chordata > Actinopteri > Amiiformes > Amiidae > Amia > Amia ocellicauda. The sequence goes on from NC_089860.1 coordinate 14,450,416, forward strand.
TGGTTCACACTTGACTCAAGTATGATTTGATTTGCTTAAGAAAATATTGAGAAACAATAATTCATGATATATTAACATTATATATCTGAAAGTATAAGCACAAGCCTCCTTCTGACAGTAATGGATATGTGGTATTGTAGTGCAGTAGTACAGACAGCGACAATATGGAGCATGTAACAGTGCTGGCAGCAGTGTGTTTTGACAGTTTTTTGGCATATCACATGACTGACTGTCCTCGTGATAGTACGATTAATCAATTATTAATCATCTGTCCTTCAATCATAAAAGTTCATAAATAATGGTATGATAATCAATTTTTTACCATCAGCTATGGAAAAAACCTTGTAGCAAAGAGGTCCAACACTAAATAATAGCTGTTTCTGTTTTGTTTTTTGGTTAAAAGGACATCATGACTGCCAATATGTATTGTGACATCCTTGATAACTTTGTGCTGCCCATATTGAGGGAATTATATGGTAAAAGTCTGTACATCCCCAAAACAGTGTAATGCAGTGACTAAAGAAGAACAGTGTTGACAATAGTTCATGGCTTGCACAATCCAGTAGAAACCACAGAGATGAAATGGAACCAAGAATCGGGAATAGACAACAGTGACTAACTTATCTTTCTGCTGTAGGAATCAGGATTCAATGACGATCTTGTGGAAATTGTCCCTTTGTAGAACCCTGAACTCTAATACATACTTATTTATATAACATTTATTTATTATATTTGATAACATAGTGAGTGCCACTGAGTTTTAGTCTGTGTTTAGGCACACATATAAAATAATGTATTGATATTGATCTGGGTGAAATGAGCTGCATGTGTATACAATAATAGTATATGTAAACACCTTTTTTTTTTGACAGGTGCAATTTAAATATTACTTAAGGGTACTGTGCTCCACAGATGATAAAAGCGTTATTGAAAATAACATGCAAATCTAATATAGAAATTTGCCATCGTACTGTTAACCTAATAAGGTCAAACTCATTGAATTATGCACTATGCAGAATGTGCCTTTCATCTTGCTAACAGTCCTTTAAGTTTGACCCAGACAAGAGCATTCCATCCTAAGACAAATGTATTACACATAATTACTTGGACAAAATGAAGCCTGCTACTAATGTTCAGTTTCTAAAGAAAAAGCTTTCATCAATTGTTATTATCTGTAACTGATTATTAATAACAGAATTATCATGCAGGTTTGCCACTGTAAATGACTTGTTATATACAGATTATATTATTATCTTCTTTTGGTTTATAATTAGTTTAAATTACGCATGAAATATAGCATTGACAAACTGATCACATTATTAAATAAACACTTTGTGGTCTGTGTTTATTGATATGCATGACTTGGATTTGGATGAGTTATTACATTTGTAAGTAGGCACCTCAAAACTTTACACTGTAAACTTTACACTATTGAAACATGCTGTGCCCATATGAGGATTCTCCTTTAAAAGAAAGAAATGAACATATTGAAATCCATATTGTTGTCATGTGTTGGTGTGAATGGCAAATACCGTGGAAAATTCTGACCTGAAGGGGTTTTAGAAAAGATTCCGCGGAAAACAGGAGGATAGAAATGTAATCTAGCTGGGATTAGGTAGCTTGTTGATGTGAATAGCTGAAGGATTTTCAAGGAACAATGAAGCAGCTTTGAAGTCTTTCACAAATATATTGGGGACATCAAATACTCTAAGAGGCTATTGGCAGTGCCCCTGTTTTTGAAAATAACTAGTTATTTAATAAGCAACATGTAGACTAATTATTTACAATTTGCATGTGTGTGTGTGCTTTCTGCTTTGTCTGTGTGTCTGCATGCTGGTGGGGCAATCTAATACACATGATATTCACTTAGCGCAGTTTTAATAAAAGGGTCCCTTGGACGGCAGGAGGTGTTTTATTATATAGAAATGTATCGATATGTACATCAACGTGTGCTATATATTCACATCTGGGGATTACGCGATCTCTTTAATCCATTAGAGAATTATGGGGCTGTGTGAAACTCAAGCTCTTACATGACCTACTGAAAACCAATATCCTACAGCCTCTGCAGTCAGTAGACTTCAAACATGAATGCTAAGTATTTATATAAGGAACCCTCAGGTATTGCCCATGTGTTTTGGTGGAATGGTTCAGGCAGAGACCTCACTTTAAACTAAGTACTACATAGAATGATTAAAGCATATTCATGACACATTATATCATGCAACACTGCATTGTGTTCTAGAAATGATGGCCCACAAGGCAAGAACCAAATCTAGTGCTCTGTGTGATGGAGAATATGCAGAAAAGTTGTTCACTTTTTCGCTCCTGACATTTGAAAAGCAGACGTGATTTTCTCAGCACTGCCCAGTTAGACAAAAAAAGGAGCATGGATTCATGTTTGATCCAATAATCATTCTGCACTTTGGTCAGCGTCTGTTTTATTGGAAATGATATATTCTCTAGAGATGGATAATATGATTACTTATGAAACCTGCAATTAATCACTGTTCAACATGGATGGACAAGTGGTGATTTGCATCCTTGCTATGGATTTTCATGACCTACTTACTGGACTGGGCTATACACACTAATGATCTTGGTAGAAGTCATCATTAGTTTACATGTTCTGTTGATGTGGACTTGAATTTGAGCATGTCTACTGAATCCAGGATGAAAATGAATGAATGGGCTTCCCTTTCATCTGAAGGCTTGTATTTGATTGCAGATTTAGTCACATTAATGAGCAGCAGCTATTTAGCCTATAGAAAACCAAGGGAAACAAGGCCATCATGTAATCTAAAGTCAGTGGACTGGATGCCATTTAGTAAGCAATGTAAAAATAGAGACAAGAAAGGTTTAAAGCATTAAGTGTTCTCTGTCACCCTCCAAGATTGTGCTTCTTCGGGCAAACATCAGTTATACCATTTTAAACTCTAGTACTGTGAGAGAAACAGAAAATACTTTTTTAAGCACCCGTTGATACACATTTCACAAGGACATAAATTCACACTAAGAAGAGCAAATTAGAAATAGGTTCTCAGCATAGTAAAGTGTTTTCCCATCACAAAGCGATTCTCGGGAGATCAGTGTGTCTGCTGAAGAGAGCAGTCTGTTTTAAAAATGTTTGTTCAGCAGGTTTAAGCAGGAGGCTCTTGCAAAATCTCTTTTAATGATAAGGTATTGACATGGACTGAAGTTGCTGATCGTCCACTGATTGATGGGATACTTAGCAACGTCTTCAACTGACAGTCACTTGGTGCTGTAGCTGTCTTGCAAGATGATCTCCTGGAGTTCTGCTAATCCTCTCTCTTTCTTTCTCTCTCAGGTGATAAATCTTTCACAAAGACTCAAAAGAAACTCCCTTTGGATAGTGGGGTGGCTGCATGCAAATTTCTCATCAGCTTTGAAAAGACTTGAGCAAACACCATGGATTTTGTGATGAAGCAGGCTTTAGGTGGTAAGTACAGGAGATAAACATCTTCATTCCGCCTCAGATATGTTCTTACTCAGCACCGTTTTAACTCTTGGTGACACTCTTTAATACAGACTTGTGCTCTGTGTGAGTTCTTGTCAAGGGAGGAATGATGCATTGCAGACAGAACTGCAGTAATAGGGGAAGGAGTGACCCAACAGCAATGACTGAAACCAGCTGAGCCCTTGTGAGATTGCTAAAACAAGACTCTCCAGTCTGTGTCGAAGGTGACATCACAGTATTTCAACACACAGTGTGATTCAGACTACAGCAGGTTAATGATCTCAATTACTGGAGAGTAACAGTGTTTCTGTCAATGTTATTTGCTTAATTCCACACACACACACACACACACACACATATATATATATATATATATATATATATATATGGAATGAAGCAAATAACATTGGCATATATGTAATTGTGTACATATATAAGGACTGTTTATATAAACCAACAGAAGGGAGCTTAATCTTCAGGTCACTGAAACTATAAATCAGTTTTCACATTTGAATGAATCAGTCAGATGACTACATGTAATAAAAGGGGATTTATATCCTTACCGTAAATTCTCTTGACAAGCTCAAATGCATTAAATGCCCTGCTCTATAGTTGCCGTGGCCATCTGATAACCTTTTATGTACCTCATCTTGGCTTGGTACAGATATTAATGGAAATGAGCCCCATCTCTGGGATTCTCTGTCTCGGTATTCATGATGCGCAGTCATTCAATAAAGCATATTTAAGCACAGGCTCACAAACTCAATTTTATGTATTACAAAACATTCTGATTTGCTGCAACTTGAAATGTTGTCACATTTAATGTTAAATACAGAGGTAGCAGGATTATTCAAAATAGTTTCATTTAATTATAGAAAGAGACATATAAGACAAAGATAGTTATATTTTACTTGAATATAGCACTACGTAGGCTGGTATTAAAACTGGTATTATATAGAAGCTGTTTTTCTGGAATCCTTACAGGTTTTCGCATTTACATTTTGAATGCTTATATCTGCATTGAAAAATGCTAACTAGACACAAAAGTGCTTAGAAAATGTGATTACTGTAATGTTCTAAGCATTATTGTACAAAACTGAAGTTTGTGGCAGTATCTCAAGCATGGTTGACATGAAAATGTATGCCATTTGCACATACAGTATGTGCACACAAAACAGCTTCCAAAATAAGGTGATTTTTTGGATGCTTTTTCAACTTATGTAAGAAAACATAATTTTCTCCAATGTATAAACATAAACACAAATAAGGCATATGTGTTGCTATGACAATGCTTCCCACTGGTAAGCTCACATTTAAAACAATCAGAACGTACAGTTAAAATGAGCAACCGTGAATGCTCCTCACAACCCAATCAAAACTGTGGCATGACAGCTTTTGGATTAAGGAATAAACCCAGAAAAGCTCTTCTCTGTTTACTGGAATATTAGGCAGCAATCTCTGTAGCACTCATGGTTGCAGTACAAACATGCCTGGTGTTTCTTGACAGCATCATTTTGTACTGGAATACATTTTTTCTATGAACATCTCTGCACACAATCTGTATTACGTCTGTTGTCAGGATAGAGAAAAAAAAAATCACGGAGATATTTAGTTTATTGAAGAAGGCTGGAGAGAAGATCATGTTACAGTGAGCACAAAGAAACCTGCAGAGGCTTGTTGGGTTTGTGGTCCTTAAAGGCACAGCAATGGCTAATTGAGCAAGATTACAATCAGTCTGAAAATGGCAGAAGCAGTACATCTAATTAAGACCCTTTTGTGTGTGGGTGTGTGTACAGCATTCAAACAATGTTCCTGTTGCTGTAGGGAAAGTATTATATGCTAGTTTAATGATGCTTTTTCCACCTTCCTTTCTGAGAATCTCTACTTTTCATTCACCCATTTCGTCAAAATATATAAAGGGACCAAAAAAAAGACCTCTGCAGTATGTTTGACATTTGACTTGGAAAATGTGGTTGTGTATCCTTGGCATCAATGAATAATACAGTACATTTACCTTATTAACATTCTGGTAAAGCAGTAATTGTTATTGATGTCTCACAACACCAAACGGGTTCTAGTCACCAGCAGATTGTGTAGCAGAGTATTGCTCCAAAGAATGTAAATCTGGGTACAAAATATGTCTTAAATAGAACTGAAATAATACTAGTGGTTCACAGACATTTGGTTACTTTTGCTATGTGTATTACAATTATTATTAATAATATCCACTTTATTGTTTTTTAAATGCATATTTCGAAAATAATTGTGTTATGCTTGTTTGTTAACTGAAGCCACATGCCTCGAGATTCTGGTTGATATGCTGCTGAGCTCCGTTTGACTTAATGGGCCATGTTCTCCAAATGAGCTCCATCAATTATTCACTGGTTCATGTTCCCCAAACTTCCTCAGCACGTCCACGTTTCATTTGCTTGCTACAGTTAAACAAGGAAATAAGGGCGATTTCAACCACATTTACATAGCTATCTACAAATTATTCAGAAGCGTAGCCACTCTAGCGGATGTCCTGTGTATTAAAAGGCCGTGGCCTGCGCGCCCATCACCCTGCTGTTTAGTAGCCTAAGCAAACTGGGACATATGCTGTGCAGGTAGATTGTGTGTTTACGTGTGGGCTTGTTTACTGCTCCTTGTAAGGAAAAAGAAGAAAATACAAAGCTGGTGTCTTGTTTTAAGATCTTGCTCTTTATCAAAGGCAAGAAAAAGTTCTGTTTGCGGGAGAATATATTTATTGAAGGATGATGTTTTTTTTTCTTGAAGAGATGTTGGTACATGATTCTGCTTCCTTGCTGCACTGAATACAAATGAAATGTGGATGGAGATGAAGCTTGTGTTGTGAGCAGTGCAAAGTGTGAAAAGTGGAACTGAATTTGCCTATGCTTACTATGCATCCATAGGAACTTGATGCTTTAAGTATTGTGTGTAAGTTATGTTTTGTAGAAAAGAGAGTAACTGAACATGATTTTGCAGTTTATTCGTTTATCAATGCTGTTGATTTTATGAATGTGAAGACATTTTTAGGTATTGCGAGGTTTGTTTCAGATTTCAAACTAACAGGAATTACTCTGAGCTTTGTTGTTTCCTGCTCCATTTGAGGTATTAATGGCAGAGTGAGTTCTTGCAAGGTTAAAGTGAAGTAAATAATATAGGAAGTTTGAATATAATGATTTTACTAACAACGCGATCCAGGCATAATTAGTCTTGCCAATGTTAGTTGCCATAAAATGTTATTTACTTCTTCCTTTACATAATGGAGAATATTCCTGTTTATGAAAATGTAAATATTTATGACCATGTGTGTTTCCAATTTCATTCCATCTAAGTTTGTTGCATAAATCAGATTTGTTATGCCATTTAATTTCCAACACTGAATTAGTTGTAGTGTGGGAGAGAGCTTGACTGCAATCTGTATGATTTTTCTTCTTCAAATGAAAGAAGAACAATTAGAAGAAAATATGCACAAGAAGGAAGTTATTAACTCTCTCAGCTCCAACGTATCACATACCTCCCAACATTGCTACATTTCACTGGGACTCAGTGTGTGACTTCTCTCACTACCCCAGATACATTATTTTTAAATTGTCAAGGTGTAATAACTGAAACACACTTGTTTCATGTCATATGAATTGCCACACCTGTGAGCATTGCTAGCGTTCATTAATTAGCAGCACACCTCAGCTGTTAGGATGGTTGGTGGAAATAGAACGTGGTGCAAGTGTTATATGACATGTATGTGTTTTACATAATTGCACAGAAGGGCATCGTAAATGGGAACTTGAACAATTCCACTTATAGAGGGATGTGCTGTCTGTTTTTTGCAGGCAATGCATATATTTGATGAAAACCAGACATTTGTGTAGGGGAATATTCAATCACAAAGTTCTGTACAGCATAGGCAATTAACTAATTAAACTATGAAGTGTCTGAGGTTTCATGATGATCTACTGTTATGCTGCAAAATTAGCCAATGGACCAAATCTTAACTAAAAGCACAGTGTTTGGGCTGGAGGAATATTTAGATAGGAGCTAGGAATGATGGGGATTAGAATGCTAAAACCATTTCAATTTGATTTTGGAGAAAATGCTGGAAAATAATCAGATTGAAGTCAGAATACAGACAAAAGAAGTTTGTTCAGTACAATTCCTAAATACAGGCAGTTTTAACTTCTATCTACTTATTTTGTTGTAATGAGTGGTATATGAATTAGGGTGAAACGTATATGCATGTGACTGTATAAAATGTTTTATTCTTCTACTTTTCCTTTGCCCCCGTGTGTTCCCTGCTACATAAGTTGCTATGTGTGTTTTGAAAAAGGTTTTGTCTTATAGAGTCAATGTGTCATTAGTAATGTGCTCCGAGTGCACAAATGAAAGAAGCTGAGACACCGTGGCACTTTGCGAAACTGTAATACTCCTTCTGAGTAGAGAGATAGCATCCCACTGTAATAACTTGAAATGTAAAGAGGATTTAAGATTTTTCTTTAATTTCAGAAAGCTTTGATTCAAAATATAATCAAACAGAGAGGAGAATAGAGCTGCGGAAGAATGTTTTCAAGTGTAACGCTAGCTATTGTGAAGACTACCACAGTGTAACATTACTAAATTAACCTTGTGGTCAACTGCAAATGTATTTCCACACCAGATGATCTATCAGAACTTGAAAGAAAAGTAATTTTTGTTTTTTGGAGTTTAATTGTGTTAAAAATGAAAGAAGAGAAAAAAGGAGAGCATGGCCACAACAAGTTGTAGTGATTTGGGAATCTCAAAAGGAAGGCTGGTGAATTTTATGAGAAAATGTACTATAAGGGCACATAGAAATCCATAGTGAAACCAAGATTGTAAAATGGAATCATAAGAATCTAGTGTTCCATATGTATGTGTTGAGGATAACTTTCTGAGTACACCAACTCAGTCAATACCTTCAAAGACCTTATGTATAAAGTGTAGGAGCCTCTATAGTAATGTTATATTTCTCACTGCATCAAGATGTCCCTTTAGCCACTCACCCCATATTCCCTTCAGTAGATTTTGATCTTGGTTTCGGTCAGAACTGTAGTGGAGCAAGAGACAACATGTTCTGGAGCACCAGAGAACACCATTACCTTGATCCAAAACAATAGAGCATGGAGCGCTTTTTGCAGCAGGATAAGATCACTCAAGTAGCTGTGCAATGTGCTTCCAGATGGTAGTCTGTGAGCAGCCCAGAGTTTGTCCTGGGGAAATGCAAACAGCATGAATATTTAATGGGGCATCAGATGGCTATTAAATTTGAAATCTACAATAAAGAAGAATAACCCAAACACTCTGCCTGCCTAAACTGTAATTTTGAGCTTTACATATGCGCAATTGCATGCACCGAGCAGAGAAAGCGCGACAACGGGGAGGGTGTGGTTTGCCTGCAACAACCTGACCCGTAACTAGTGCTTTTGGCACAAAACAAATAGTAAAAGAGTATGTTATCCATTAAAGCATATGTAATATACAAGACTTGACACCAGTAATCCAGACTGACTAATAAATCTCAGAGCTATGTGGCATGTCTTAATTTATTAAATATATTCTCCCCGCATTCGGTGCATGAAGGCGAATCGGTTTAAGCACTTAGCTTTAATATTCTCCCATTTGATGCCGTCGTATTAATGTGCTAATTGACTAAACAGAGAGTTGAGATTGGAAGCTGGTTAGTGGCTATTAGCACTAATGCAGAATTAAAGGAGGAAATGGGCACTTCATTTGGGCAAGAGCAGTGGAAACCTGTGAAAATCTCTAAATGGAGTTATTAAAACCTATCATATGAAAAGAAGGGGTCAGTAGTTGCCCCTAGATTTCATTGTACAACTCTTTTATTTTTTATTTTTTAGGTTATATTGACTTCTTACCAATTATTTGATTGTCAGTAGGAAGAGTGTGATTTACTCACAACAACAATCATTATAAACATATTAATAAAGATAATAATAATCACCATCAGCATCATTATTGTCATCATAGTAATGGTAATAATCAAAGATAATCATCGTCATTATCATAAGACAGAAAATATTAATTTATCTTTAGCTAGCTCCTGTACACCTTTTTCATTATTCCTAATTCCAACCATGAAATCCAATAACTGATCAATAGGCCGCAATTTAAGCATATGCTCTACAAGCCATACTAAAGCTGTTTTTGAAATTTTCGATTAAGGATGTTGCCATGCTAAACACTCATCTTCCTCTTTGAGCGTTGGCTCATTTGCGAATGTCCATAGATTCCCAATAAAATTAAAATTAACAAAATATAATAAAGCAGTGAATTACACTCACCTAAAGGATTATTAGGAACACCTGTTCAATTTCTCATTAATGCAATTATCTAACCAACCAATCACATGGAAGTTGCTTCAATGCATTTAGGGGTGTGGTCCTGGTCAAGACAATCTCCTGAACTCCAAACTGAATGTCTGAATGGGAAAGAAAGGTGATTTAAGCAATGTTGAGCGTGGAATGGTTGTTGGTGCCAGACGGGCCGGTCTGAGTATTTCACAATCTGCTCAGTTACTGGGATTTTCACGCACAACCATTTCTAGGGTTTACAAAGAATGGTGTGAAAAGGGAAAAACATCCAGTATGCGGCAGTCCTGTGGGCGAAAATGCCTTGTTGATGCTAGAGGTCAGAGGAGAATGGGCCGACTGATTCAAGCTGATAGAAGAGCAACTTTGACTGAAATAACCACTCGTTACAACCGAGGTATGCAGCAATGCATTTGTGAAGCCACAACACGTACAACCTTGAGGCGGATGGGCTACAACAGGAGAAGACCCCACCGGGTACCACTCATCTCCACTACAAATAGGAAAAAGAGGCTACAATTTGCACAAGCTCACCAAAATTGGACAGTTGAAGACTGGAAAAATGTTGCCTGGTCTGATGAGTCTCGATTTCTGTTGAGACATTCAGATGGTAGAGTCAGAATTTGGCGTAAACAGAATGAGAACATGGATCCATCATGCCTTGTTACCACTGTGCAGGCTGGTGGTGGTGGTGTAATGGTGTGGGGGATGTTTTCTTGGCACACTTTAGGCCCCTTAGTGCCAATTGGGCATCGTTTAAATGCCACGGCCTTCCTGAGCATTGTTTCTGACCATGTCCATCCCTTTATGACCACCATGTACCCATCCTCTGATGGCTACTTCCAGCAGGATAATGCTCCATGTCACAAAGGTCCAATCATTTCAAATTGGTTTCTTGAACATGACAATGAGTTCACTGTACTAAACTGGCCCCCACAGTCACCAGATCTCAACCCAATAGAGCATCTTTGGGATGTGGTGGAACGGGAGCTTCGTGCCCTGGATGTGCATCCCACAAATCTCCATCAACTGCAAGATGCTATCCTATCAATATGGGCCAACATTTCTAAAGAATGCTTTCAGCACCTTGTTGAATCAATGCCACGTAGAATTAAGGCAGTTCTGAAGGCGAAAGGGGGTCAATCACAGTATTAGTATGGTGTTCCTAATAATCCTTTAGGTGAGTGTATATCACTCACCTATCTCATAAATGAGAATATTTTTTTCAAAATCTGAAGTGAAACTGGGGAACACAGGGACTTTAAATATTAACTTGATAAGTTGGAAACTTTCACATACCATCCACTCTCTGTATGACCCCACTTTCATCTACATCTGTGCTCTTTCTGCTAAAGTGATCGCTTTAAGAGTGAGTGAAATCCCTCTGAATTTCAAGTGCACCTCACTACAATGACTGAGCCCTTCTTTTAATCTTCTCAGAGCTGGATTTGGAGGTTGTAAGCATGCGGTAGTAGTTCAAGAGATACAATGATGCCATTAAATCTGCTGTAAAGCTGAATAAGCTTATAAGCAAGGTGAAAGTGGGAAATCAGAGCTCAGACTCCTAATTACTGCTTGTCACTGCTGAACCTACAGCTGATAGAGTGAAGTGTGGGGTCTCCTGAACACATCGAGTGCTACTAAAGTATTCATAGATGAGAAGGTGTTTAGAAGCTGGAATTAACTAGCATGAACAAGGTAATGGTCACCAAGGGGTCAACTGGTGCCAAGAAGGAGTTACAAAAAATGTTTTTTTAATACATATGACTGCTTGAAGGAGTTGCCGTGACAGTTTTATGGTTTGTTTTTTTAGTTTCTGTCACAATTATAATATAACTATGTGAAATCTGACACATTGCACATGAAATAATAGCACCAGGGTCCAGAGTTTGATTGGCATGTGTACATCAACTCTTCCAGCCAGTGTGGAGGGTCATGGACTTTGTCAACCAGTTGATTGACAATGGTTGGAGATAATACACATCTCTCTCTAAAATATGCTAACAAGCCTTTTGACACAAAATATCTTTGCACAATAATATTTTACATAATATATATTTTACATATTTATTTATGATAATCATTAATAAATATGTATAAAAGAATGGAAAGCTGGACCTTCTGTTTTGCCCATTCCTAGTTTTTATTTTTTCCTTTTCCCTTTCCTGCTGGTGCGATAGTCAGCACAGTATGAGGAATCACAGCCATGCTGAGTGTCTGCAGAGGGCACTGCGACCTTGTGCCTGGGCTCCCCTCCCCCAGCAGTCCCCAGGAATCTTTACACCGTGGGCGTGAGTCCCACCAGCAGGCCACACACCTCAAGCTGCCCGCTAATCTGTCTCCCCCAATGCTCTGCCACTCAGACTCTCTGGCCATTGAGGAGGCTCTCTGGGACATGACTGCAGAAGTATTTGAGCGCAGAATAAATGTATTAATTCCATGTTTACGTGTTTTTGTATTTATTTTGTGGTTCTGAAAAAGAACATTAAAATAAAATACCAATAAAACCAATGGAATATAATATTTCCACTTCAAAGTGTATATTTTAATAAACAACACGTGTTATATTTACAAATGCTGAATGCTATGCAGTCTCATATCCATCATATAATGTATGTTTGTTTTTTGTTTTTTATACTCATATATTTATTTCACTAAAGACTGTCATCAGATATACAGTACTTCTCTTGTTAAAAATGTGTTGTACTCATTTGCACTTTCAGTGAGTATTACAACAGCTTTCTTGCATTTTGTTTTTCATAGAGGTATTTATAATTTCTACAAAGTTTATGTGAGATTTATGTCATTGTTACACTGCAGAAATTACTGTTCTCTCTGTGCCATAGTTCAGAGTACGGTACAATAAAAGAGAATTTCATTGAAAAGGATGTTATGTGACTTTATATAGATCTGAGGGTGTAAAATGAGGAAACAATGTGTGATTGTCAAATCTGTATAGTGGAACATTGTCTTATTTAAGTATCTATTTAGTGCTCTCCTCTATTGCAGAGGATTAGAGTCTGTATCTGGTCCTGCATGATTCATTAGACCAGCTCTGTTTGTGTCTGCTCTGTTTTATGCTTGATGTTGTGTCACACATGTCAAGACTTAACAATATCAGCCTAAAGTGCTCTGTAGAATAGGTTCAGTGGCTTGAAAACTGCTTTGAAATCAAAATGAATTTCATTTCTTTAGGTAGCTCAGCGTTGAAAGGTAGGAGTAATGTGGGTGACTGGAATAGGGAAGCATAATGCTAACATTACAGAGTAGTACATTATTAATCAGTGTTTCAAGTTTCATATTTGTTAAATTATTGAACCCAGCTCTGATCAGACCCGAAAAAGGTCTAAGGATGACTGTCCATCATCATTCCTTGGACAACGTAACTTTTGTTAGCTGTGTGGATAAGAATCACAGCCCTTTATGATATAGTTACTTGAGACTGCAACCAGTTAGACACTGCCTCATTCTGTAAAACAGATCAATATTGTGATAAAGTTTTCATTCTCCAGCCGTATACATAATTCATATTCACTCAGGCGGTCCTGTCTTTACTATCGATTGGTCAAAGTAACAGCAACACAATCAATATAATGGATACAGTCTGGAACACCTGTGGAGAGATGCCACAAGCTTTGAAATTTCAACTAGTAATGATGAGTTTATGGGTTTACTGCTTTGATAGCTTTAGTGATAGAATCAGTATCCTTAAAATTTGCTTTTTTTCTTGCTTTGTTGTTGTGGCTGTTTTTCTCTCTTGCCAACTGCAAAGAGCTCTGCTTCTCCTTCAAAAGCACACAGAAATGCTAGAAATATATTAAGTTTCTCCTTCTAATGGTTACATTATTTATGGAATGCTGCATTCCAGTCATGGTGTATGTTTGCTACCAGGAAATGTGTAGAGATAAAAAGAGAAAAAAAAAGAAAAGGCATTTTATGGATTTCTTCCCAGGATCCAAAAGTGTTTGAATAACAGTTATGTGCATATCTATTGGAACAACTAAAAAAGAAGCACAGATTAAAATGTATGAAATGATTGGCAAATTAGCAGTGTGCAGTATATATCATATATCTTCCATGTACAAATGCCTTGTTGTGCACAGTGAAAGGAAGCTTCTGTACATCCCTTATCTTGTGAATGCTCTTTACATTTTCAATTTCAGCCTGTGGATTTAAAAAGCAGACTAATGAACTTTGCTGTTTGTTCTGGGAATCGATGCTGACATTTGTGGTGGCTCTGTGCTTTATGAAACAAACTAGGAGATCGGTGCGTTGCGAAACGAGGAGACTAATATAACTCCCAGTTATGGCTTCTGGCAGCACACCAGTAACTGGGTGTCATATTGCACTAGGCATAGTTTTGTTTAATGATTGCAACTTTAAATTGATCAGATTCTTACATTTTCTCATTATTGTTATTTTATTTTGACTGTACCGCAGCACAACTACATATTTCTGTAGACCAATTCATCATTGTCATTTATTCTCTGCAATGTTTATAACAGTGGGAGCAGAATGTAGGTAAACACAATTATAAATTGTAGACACAATATAACAATAGAAAGCCCAAAAGTACTTTGTCCATTTCCATCATGTTCTCTGCATATCATACATAATACAACTTTGTCTTGTTTGTTGTTATTGTACCAAGACCAAGCTACAGTTTCATTTCCAGGGAACTCCCAATTGTACCAGCAACCCATCTGTCTTCAGCACAACCTAAAATGGCATCTTTACACCAGAATGCTATTCTTATATCAGTCAATCCATTCCCAGGATTGGCCTTGTTTGTTTTTGTTGTTTGGTTTCTGTTGTGCGGGATATAAAATGCAAAAAATGCGAAAGCCTGACTAATCAGAACTAAGTTAAATGTATTAAAGTGGATGGCTGCATACTAGATTTCCCTGGGGGAGCTTGGCATTCAGGCGATTGAAAGATGTCTTTATTCCGCAGGCAATACTGGTGTTTATATCCACAAGGAAATATGCTGTTCAGATATTTGACAGCTCATAAGCTACATGAAATAGCAGGGAAGTTTGCAAAATGCTTATAAAGTGTTTCCCATTGGAGACTTGCACATGCACCATATGTCTAGGCATGTCACTTTGGATCTGTCCACATGTCACTAAGAAAAGAGATAGTTACACGTTCTGTGTGAGCAATATTTAGGAATTATGACTGTCCTATTGCTGTTTGAATCTCACACACCAGCTCTGACTATAGTCTTATGGGCTGAAGCTACTAAAACATGTTAAAGTCTGAAAAAAGAATAGCTGTAAATAAACTATTCCTGCTGCTGAGACATTCATCGTACAATAGGTTGGATTTGACCTCTATAATGTGTCAATCATTTATTAATTTGGTTATACCACACTATCTTGACACTGCAATGCCATAGACTCAATCAGAGCAATCTCGTTGGATGTTCATAGCCCTGTTCATTTCGTTTTAGAGGTCTACAACAGCAAATATGTGACTTCTAGTGTCCCGAGAGGAATTTGTGTTATAAGGTCTGGTGACCATAGAAGCCAATGATGTAACCTTGTATACCTAGCAACTGTCCAGTTTACAAAGGGGAAATCATTGTCTAACCCAGATTAAACATGTGCAGGATAGTGTGTCAGAGCTTTGTTATTTTCTGGGAGTAAGCAAAGGGAAAGAGCCAAGGGGTGCTTCCCTCTAAAAAATATCCCAGATGGAAGATACACCAATCAGCCATAATATTATGACCACCTGCCTAATATTGTGTAGGTCCCCCTTTTGCCACCAAAACAGCCCTGACCCATCGAGGCATGGACTCCACTAGACCTCTGAAGGTGTGCTGTGGTATCTGGCACCAAGACGTTAGCTGCAGATCCTTGGAGGCCAAGTCAACACCTTGAACTCGTGATTCATCAGACCTGATGCTCACGTGCCCATTGTAGGCGCTTTCGGCAGTGGACAGGGGTCAGCATGGGCACCCTGACTGGTCTGTGGCTACGCAGCCCCATACGCAACAAACTGCGATGCACTGTGTGTTCTGACACCTTTCTATCAGAACCAGCATTAAAATTTGAGCTACAGTAGCTCGTCTGTTGGATCGGACCACACGGTACAGCCTTCGCTCCCCACGTGCATCAATGAGCCTTGGCCGCCCATGATCCTGTCAGCGCTTTTCCTTCCTTGGACCACTTTTGATAGGTACTGACCACTGCAGACCGGGAACACCCCACAAGAGCTGCAGTTTTGGAGATGCTCTGACCCAGTCGTCTAGCCATCACAATTTGGCCCTTGTCAAAGT
Organism: Amia ocellicauda; assembly: GCF_036373705.1. Lineage (NCBI taxonomy): Eukaryota > Metazoa > Chordata > Actinopteri > Amiiformes > Amiidae > Amia > Amia ocellicauda. The sequence goes on from NC_089860.1 coordinate 14,466,521, forward strand.
CGCTCAGATCCTTACGCTTGCCCATTATTCCTGCTTCTAACACATCAACTTTGAGGACAAAATGTTCACTTGCTGCCTAATATATCCCACGCACTGACAGGTGCCATGATAACGAGATTATCAGTGTTATTCACTTCACCTGTCAGTGGTCATAATGTTATGGCTGATCGGTGTATGTATTGCAATACACGCTAGTGTGATTATGTTTGACTATACTGAATACAAATCAAAATATATTGAAATCAAAGTTTATATATATTCGTTACAATATATAACAGATGTCAATATGTCATGTGTCAGTCATTTATCACTTGAGTATATGCACACAGTAGGTGTCTGTAAAATATGCACAAAATCCCCCCAAATAGATATCAAATATATTTTGTGTTGAATAATGCATCATGAATTTCATATTACTTGTATGCAATACATTTATTTTTAACGTGAGATGTATCCAAACACCATATAATCTTAATTAAAACTATTATTTGAAATGTATTTAATGCAGCATGCCAGGAGTAATTTGTTGTTTTCAGAGTTGTTTGCTGTCTGAATTAGCATCAATATAAACAAACTGTCCTGAATTTAAATATGGGGAAGCAAAGAATTGCACATCCTTGTTGTGCAAATTGTTAGCTATTCATCTGGCTATTTCTAGATGGGCACTATTGTACTAATGGGTGTTAATTACCTAATTATCAATTTTAATTTAAAATGTTTTGCAGATTACAGCTAAAGTGTGTATATATATATATATATATATATATATATATATAATTATTATTAGAATGCAGTTGTTTGTACATTGTTGTATAACAATCAGTTTATTTAAATTGAATTAATATTTACTAAGACCATACCTTCTTTAGAGAGAGACAGCAGCATACCAATATAAGACTTCATTTGCCAACTGTTGCACCGATAATCTTTGTTCCATCTTCTCTGTACCAAACTGTATTCTTAGCTGAGCTCTTAAGCTTTGATATCTAAGCAGCACTATCCACAGATCAATCTTATATCCTTTTCTTCCAGTCTTCTTAATACTCAACTCTATAACACAGGGCAAACCAACTAGCAATGTTCTTTCTCCACTCTAAGACACATAGCGGTCTCTCATTTCAATCTCCAAAAAGCATATCATTTTATAACAGCTGCCAGACACCAATGACACTGGTAACCACCATCACATAATGTATGTAAACTGTGTATCTATAACCTCAAGAAAACACCTGTGCCCAAAGGCATAATACTTGACAACTCATCGTCTCTATTCCATAACGTCTTTATTAATAACTCAAAGGTCAGTCCGTATCCTGATCTTTCATCTCATCATAAAAGCCTTAGACTACAATGGCTACCCACCTCCCATTTTAATTCAATGTGGAATATTATCTTTTAAATTTTTCATGTAAAATCCTTGGGGTAAAGTGTAGGACCTGCAATCCCTTAGAGACACACCTGTAACCTTTCTGCCAATATGCAATGACAATCCCTTATGGCAGAAGACCTTCTGAAGTCTAATCTCTGTTTTCTGGAGCACATTGTCACTGTGTCTCTCAAGTCGAAAATGTAAGGGCCTAAGTGACTGTCCAGACAGTTCCTCGGTTCTAACCCTGTGGGAATATATACACAGAGAGAGGGTTTCTAGTGAATACAGAAATAGGGGGATTTTATTACAGAGTCCATATGTAAAGTGGAATCCTCCTGGTAGCTATATGAACCAAGGAGCAATATCAAAATCACAATCAAATCATTTGATTACTTTTTCTCAAATTGTAAGTAGTGTGGAATTAAACTCTATGGAACTAATAAGGTTTTTATTTTATGATGTATAATAATTTGTATATATAAGAGCGGTATATCATATCAATAATTTTACAATGAGTTACCGGATTAATGTAATATCATATTTTACAAATTATTATTATATTAAGGGAATTGAAGCCGTAAACTAAACTATACTTATACATCACTACACACGTGTTTGACTTATCAGCTACTCCTTCTTTTTGCAACTTAGTTGGGCTGGTGTGGTTTTGGTAGTAGTTGTGTGTGATGTATGTAGTTGGGAATGAAGCAGCAGATACTCAGGATTGTTGACAGGTCAAACTGAGCACTGATCGTGAAGTCATGGCTCGAGGTGGAGGTAGTTAGTAGCGGTGCCAGTGGGGCAGATGGCTCCGAATGGAAAGCTGTGCTCAGTTCCTGTAACTGTGGTTACTTCCAGCTGGTCCGTCTCCTTCCTCTCATTAGCCACTAAATCCCAAAGCCATTCTGTTTCTCCTCATTTCCTCCCTTCAATGGCCCGCCTTGAAAGTCAGTACAAGTTAAGAACTCGCATTTCTAGGCAGATATGCACGGTTATGGAGTTATAAAGAAGAAAAGAAATGTATTTTGTATGGTGTCTTTATTTTTTCATATTGACACAATAATAAAAAAATCTAAACTAAAATCTATTTCTTTTAAGTGTCGATTTTCAAAATACAATATACGTTTTCTCCATTATGTTTCATGAGATACTTCAGATAGTCTTCAGCTGTTGCTTTCTTTATAAAAATGGTTTAAAGCCAGCAAAGGTAGTGTCTGCCAACTACCCCTACAATACTACCTCTGTCACTTGAGTAACAGCTTTCATTATAAAAGTCATTATAACATTTTCTCTTTTTTAATGAGAACTGATTTCCTCAGCTCCTTAGAATGGACTGGACTTCCTCCTTTAGTACATCTGGAAAGTGGGAGATTGATGAACTTGAAAAGTAATTTCCTCTTGTTAGAGTACGAGCAACTCGACTAGAGCTAAATAAAATGGCAAAGAGGGCATCGCAAGAGTGCACAGGAAAAAAGAAAGACTAACAATGGAGCTCACGCCAGCCGCAAGTGCTCGTACACCCCGCTCGAACTTTCACATCCTTTAACTTTGTCTGTGACACAGATTGGGCCCAGCAGTTTGAAACCGTCATTGTCATTCCGCTCATCTCTCAGCTGCATCTCTTTCTCTGCTACAGCAGTTCTGATTTTGAGTGAAAATTTCAAAGGCGGTCCTCATCAAAGCATTTACTTTTCTTTCATTACCCTGGAGAAATTAGAGTTTAAAGAGGTTATTGCTTTGTCCTTGGAATCTTCAGTTTCAACAAAGCACGCTTGATGTTGTCAAGTGGATGCTGGAAATACGTGAATTGGGATGGAGTGCAAAATACACACAAACATGTATAAAACCTGCACATTTTTATTGAGATACTGTAACTATATGTATTTCTAATTACAATATAATAGCTTTTTGTTTGTGTTCTCTATCTCATGTGTGCCAAAAGCATAATAACATTAACATGATGCTCCTTTTTTTCTTCCTATTGTCCTGTGAATAGCAATTCTTAAAAAAGCACACTATGTTATACTGAATTTTGTGATCAATATAAAAGAGTATATCTTAAAAACTTTCATGTTGTTTAGAAAAACATTGAAATTCTTGACCACTTAGGATTTCTAGGACAAAAAGAATAACAGGAGTGTGTTGAGTTCAAGCTCTCTTTCCCTGTTTCGGGGAAAGGTTTTTGATGATTACTTATCTTGTTGCCATCTGCTGGTTCAATTTAAAATGACAAGCACAGAGGAAAGAGAAAAAGTTACAAGGAACTCATCCAATAACTCTGGATAAGCTGGTAATGGTATTTTTAAGGAATGATAATTGTAAATTGTATTTAATGTTAATGAGGAATAAACTATTATTCATATCCTAACAGAAAGAGAATGAGTTACCCCTGTAATGCATGATACATTCACTGTGTGGTTAAAAGGGTATTATACTCTCCTAGAAAGGGCATAGATACCGAGTTATGCCACTGTTGACTGGGCAATCCTTTCCCGCACTGAGCAGAGTGTTGGGCTCGTGAATGGCTGTGCCATGACTAAGCTGTAGAAAGGCTGCAGTTCGCACACATCTATTATTTAAGCAATAGAGCCCGTCGATGTGGGCTCTAACGTTTGATAGATGACCGCAACAGGAGTTATGTGTCCCCAGCGGAAGGCTAGGGCACTAACGAAAGGTAAGGTCATCTATCAAATTTTAGAGCCCACATCAGGAGGGCTCTATGGCTATTACAAAGTGATTGATGTGTTTATTTTTTAATGTAATACATTTAAAACATATATTTACCTTGATATTCTATTCCCAGCTGAATTTGAATGAAAAAAAATGGCATACACGTACAGAAAATTATTATTTTAATTTGGCTAAAATATATCCTTCTTCTTTTTAATTACTACTGCGTCATTAGTCTTCCTTGTAGTTGATCGAGACATTGCCAGAGAAAGTAATTTTAATGTTACTGAACAATCCCTGTAGTATTCTATCGGAACTTGTTGCTTAAGGCAGAGTGACTTTTGGATCCTGCTGAAGTTAGAACTGTGGACCAATCCAATTGAGCTTTCATTCCAGTGTCCTGTCCCTGACATCATCTCCCTTGTCTCCAGACCAGTGTCAGAAAGTAGCTGAACAGTTGTTGCTCTTATATAGTGGTTTGTTTATCTTATGCTAAGCTAGTATATGTGCATATTGATTAATTTATTTAATTCTGTCGAATTGGGCACTTCACCGTTCCAGCAGGCATTGTCGTTTGATAATGCCCACTAGATCTGGAAGCTGATTGGCTGTTGGCACACGATCATTTTCTAATACAAATATAAGCACCTATGGAACACCAAATGCTGTTTGTGTTACACAGGGGCTACCAAAGACATGGGGAAGATGCTTGGTGGAGAGGAGGAGAAGGACCCCGATGCCCAGAAAAAGGAAGAAGAAAGACAGGAGGCTCTGAGACAGCAGGAGGAAGAGAGGAAGGCCAAGCACGCCCGCATGGAGGCTGAGAGGGAGAAAGTACGACAGACCATCCGTGACAAGGTCAGCACTACCATTCTCTCTGTCTGAAAAGGAAAAATCAAACTGGGTGTGGTTGAAACCGAACAAAGAATGGATATCTCAGAGTAATGATAAACTGATGGTATGGCTTATGGGCATATATGAATTCAATACCTTCTCTCTGTTGACATCTGTTTTCTTCATATATTATTTAAGCCAAGTTCCATTTTATTGACTATGCATCTCAGTGGAAAGTGGATCCAGAGATTCTGAGATGAGGAACTGTGGGCGCTTAAAGGGAGAAAGTCCTCTGAACTCATTGTGAGGCATCTTCTTAGAGTAGCAGGCCCTGAAGCATAAAACGGCAAAGATGTAGTGAAAGACTTGAGTGCTGCGAATCCATTTGTCTGTAGCACTACTACTCCAGCTTCTACCCATTCTTTCCTGCCGCTGTAGTTTTTGTTGAGCAAAATTCTCCTTGACGTGTCACTGAAAGAAAAATAGTCATTCATATTTTAGACCCATGTCAAAACTCATTTGCATCAAAAAGCCTTGGATCATAGGACGTTCTCTTTGTGTATTCAAATCAAGCAACGTATTCTTGCCAGGAGTTGTAACACAAAACAAATGTGAAGCAAAATAACAACATCTTAAAAATCTGATTGAAACACTTATTTTTTAATGTAGAATTTATTGTTCTGTTTTTTTAAATGCATGTGACATGTAGGGATTGAGACAAGCCATTAGATTAGCATGTGTTACTGGAAGAAGATAGACACACTTAGAAACCTTCTGGAACGTTTTTTATACAATTTATTTTATACATTTTATTTTCCATGAAATTAAAACACTATATGCATTCTTAACCTGCCTCAACCTCTGAGTATCTCGGTCTGCACTAGGAATGAGTTTGATAACCATAAGCAAAAATACCATGTTAACCAACCATGCATATCACGGTATATAACATGTGACTTAATTTTATATACATCTACTATATTTTAGAGAATAAAATAATATTGTATAATATACTATAGAGCTTATTTAATTTTTAAAGCCTTGAAGGCAGTGACAGCAGAAATAAAAGTCGACAGTCAACAGCCCTTATTATTCATATTTACCCTTCAAAAATAATGCTGTGCTGCAGGCCTTGTCTTTTTACTAAAAAGCTGTACTTTTTTAAACATCAGATTCATTTGCTATGCTCCTGAACAATCCAAAGTACCAACAAAAATGTATTAAGTGCTGGTAAACAGAATTAGGAAAACAATCGGTCATACTGTGTAAAACACAAACTAACTAATATTGATTATTAGCACTAACTACTATAGTTATGCCTCACTTTGTTTTGCTGTTAAAAGTATATTTGATTAACAACAACACAAATAATAATAGACTCACCAGTTTAATTGGAATTTTAATTTTAATCTGTCCAACATACTGGCTCCTGACTGATGTTTTCACTTCATTTTAGATTCTTTCACTTACAAATTTCTTTGGGCTCATAATAAGAAAACATTTTATGTTCCTTTTTAACATTTTCTCTTTTATTTTAGAATTAAACTAAACTAAATTAAACTAAATGGATCTACCGCTGTCAACACTTTGTTCAAGGAGAGGGGCAGTCTGTCTGATTGCAGCTAAGGAACATGATGTACCTTATTGTGTTTTTGACTCACTCTGTGGGTTTGAATAATTATGTTTTTAAATTACGTAATGTGGCATAGCTGAACATGTTTTAAACAGCTATGCCATCTATCTATGTAAGGCGAGAGTTTTAGTTTTGCCAATATTTGATAATGTATTTTTTAATTAATTAATGTAATCAATTCGTTGTTTAATGAGGCTGTGTGCAGTGGATTGAAGAAAGCAGGGCATACCTGTACTGTATATAAGTTACTTTTGCTATATAAATGAAAGGGTGCTGCTTTTGAAAGTTTGAAAAGAACATCCTCAGTCAGTTTGCCAAGATTTGAACTCTCATTGCTTCGTTTGGGAGCACACATGGCTAATGACCAACTGTGCAGCACTCGTTCCAGCACAAAGCTGTGGTGATGACGATTAACAGGAAGGCACGTTGAAAGGAGTTCAAGAAGTGAGAGGGAAGTCTGAGGGAATTAAGTCATTGTAACTGACTCTTGTATACAGTGAGTTCTGTTACTCAAGCAAGGTATATGATATCCAGTAAAATCCCCAAGTATTTTGACTATTCTAGCAACCATATGGGATTCTCTGTATTTTCTGTTTTTTAAAATGGACTCAGCCACAGTGTCAGTTCCTCTACTCAGCAGAATAACAGTAAACCCTGGGGGTTTGTCATTAGGGGTGATGGGGGCATGTTCAAAGTAGCTGTAATTTGTGAACACTTTTTTTTAATACACAGTAGTTTTGTCATATTTATCTGTGCAGTTTGTTAGTGTTCTGTGGTGTCCTATCCTTTTCTTTGCATATTTGCACACTGTGTATAGGGAACAGAGAGGAGACTGTGTTCTGGCAATATTGATCTTCTTGCCTTCTCACTGCCAGAGGCCCAGTTTCAGTAACAACGACATCTAATCCCATTGTAACACTATTAGTTTTATTATATTGCTTTGCATCACTGCGTCTTTGCCATGGGCCTAGTTCCTGCATTGTTATAGCCGCTCTCAGAGCAGCACCATTAGGTTTTTTATAACAACAATAAAATTAATATACCCTTTTATTGAATATATTAATCAGAAAGGGTCATTAGGCTTTTAAATAGGACCTGGTATATAAAATATACCTTCAAGCAGTTCTACGTTTTGTAGTATGAAGTAGCCCTTTTTCAGATCAAGTGTAGGGATTTCCCAACCTGTCAATCAGCTCCTCAACCCAGGGCCTGGGATAGGAGTCAAACTGTGACTTTTCATTCAGTTTCCTGAAATCATTGCAGAATCTGAGTGACCCACTGGGTTTTGGGCCCAGCACAATCGGGCAGCTCCAGGCACTCTGTGATTCTTGATACTGCACCACATTGTTGGTATCTAATTCAGTTTCATTTGTACTGTCTTTGCTGGGGGAGTCCTTATATTATGTTGTATGAGGTGTGCTGGAAAACACATCAGCATTCTTATGGATTAGTTCCATAGTCTCCTGACTAGTTGCACGTTGTGCGGGTGGCAGATCCAGTCCCACATGAACAGTGTCTCTGGTGCTTTCAGTAGTCTGTAACTACAGCAGATTGACAGTAGGCATGGTGTTGCGCCTGCTGCGTGTGTTCCTTGATGATAGGCAGCACCCACTCGATGCAACCCCTCATCTCATTCACATGTTCGTTATAGGATCTGTGGGGATTTGCTGTTCCTTAGCCAGATCAAGCAGCACGCATGGTCTGTGTTCAGACGCCTGTACTTCCCAGATGGAGAACATTACATGTGGCAGGAACTGATCCCAGTTCCTACCGTCTTTCTCCACTGTCCCGCAGCCTGGTTTTTACATTTCTCCAATAACCCATCGGTCTGGCGGTATTCAGTACACAGATATAATCATGAGATGGTCTTGTGGTAGTGGTGGAAGCAAAGGGGTTGGTAGACATATTTGTAGTCAGGATCCTGTTCAGGGTCGACATCCAGTTCGGTGTCACAAAACATAGTCAAAGGAGAGAATAAGCCAACAGGGGAGAGAAAGGTTTTGTTAACAACCAAAAAAACAACAATCTCTGAGCGCATCTCTGAGAAGACAGCAGTGACATTGTTTAGAAAAGGTCTGCTAGTATTAAAGTGTTGAAAACAGAAGCAAAATAAGAAGTAATACAAGGAAAATGGTAAAATGCCAAATTGATGCAAAATCCTCATTCATATAAAATGCCTTGCAACTCTCATCTGTTTTTGTCACACTCACTTACTGTAAGCATTGTACATTTTTACCATAGACATAGGGAGATATGGAGGGACATCAAAAAGATTTTATTCCTTAAACAAATGTTTACTTGTAATTACAGATATGAATAAAAAATATGAGTACAAAGTACAAACAATCATGAGTACAAATTTAAAAATATGAGTACAACCATAGACAGAAGGAAAAATACTGTCAAAAAGATTTGTATGCATAAAAACTAAATTGTATTCAAATCAAAAATACAAGTACAGTTTGCAAAAAGCTACAATTAAAGAGCTACAAGTAAATAAATTATGTCACACTGGCAGAGATTGTGGATAGTGGGAACAATCGTGAGGATTTAACAGTGCATGGAACGCCTGTCATGAATATAGATTATTATACCATGTCGACCTTTATTGTATTCTATAATTGACATAGTAGGTGTAATAATCGTTATGTATTTAAATAAAAACTATTTTGTTTGTATAATTCGTTTTTACATTATTCCAAAAATGTTTCTACAGAATGTCTGCAAGGTTTCCACTTCATAGGCTGACCAGATTTTCCACAGTGAAACCGGGACATATTGAAAAAATATTTATAAAACAAATGTATCCAGATAGCACAGCAGCATTGGGTCAATGTAGAAGTTGGAAGACGATGTTGGCTCTTCAACATTTTGCTCATCATACCAACATTGGCCCGACAATGTCAAATTGACTAGCAAATTTTAATTCCAAAACATGGCTTTTATCCTGTATCCAGTATTGCTCGGTGTCCTCGATCTCAGTGTTTTTAAAACCCCTTCTGTATTCTTAATCTTGTATAAATATATTGCAGAAGAGCAGACATAATAAAGCAATCACACTTCTTCAATTCTATTGCTTCATTTTTTGCTATTCCTGGTCATGTGGGAACGTGGAAAGCTTGAGAGAGTATTTCTGAAATTAATATTTTCCAATACACTCAGTTGAATAAAGACTGTACTGTCTTCAGTTGTGACAAAAGAATAGGTGAAACTTTAAAGGAAGCCATTAATAATAATAATTAAAAAAATACTTATACATGTTCAACAGAACCAAGCCTAATTCAATTTAAATGTATTAATACATATTGCATTTACTATTAAAGAAGTAGAAGTGCAGTAGTCTTTAGATCAGCCCACAAGCCCAGACCAAAACACAACAATAAATATTACGTTTCCCACACCATTAAGACAACATTTAAGATTGTATATTGAAATAACTCAGCCAAGGTATTATTAATACATAACTAGTACCAATGATATTAAAAAAAATAGTAGATTAAACAGTTAAAAGAATAAACATAAAATCTGATCTGATCATGGAAGCCTCTCTACATGGTTCAAAACGTTTTTTATTTTAATAAAGAAAATGAGAAAATAAAAAAGGTAAAAGGCATTCAATAATTAATATAAACCGTTTATTCTCAAAACTGTAATCTTAACTACTACAACATAGGTACTTCAGACAATTAAATTCCTTTCAGTAAATGTAAACATTTAAACAATTGTAAATATAGTGAAAGTGTACTTACTTTCAAGTTGGGGTCTTCGGTTTGAGAAAGTTAATCTGAGGAGATGCCTTTTCTCAATATAGTTTTGAGGAGGAGAGCTGGGACACTTTTAAACAATAGAATCAAATAATGTATGTATTATTATTATACATATGTATGATATTTTATAGTCCCCCCAGGAATCTGCAAAAATGTTTCTTAAATTATGCGAAATTGAAAAATGTGTTTTCTGTGCAATTCTGCAATTCTGAAATTAACAATTAAAATCATGATGATGGCTGCTTCAATTTCCACGTCTCAAAATGAACATGCAACACTATGATTGCCAATTGATTGATTTATTTATTTATTCATATAACATATTTGTCATGACATCAACATGAAAATCAAATAGAATAAAATAAACATAATCAAATTTTAAAATGTATGCAATAACATGAACTATAAAGGCATTAATATACATTACTTTTACATGGCAATACTGTAAATAAAACTAAATATAATTTTCTGTTACACAAAGCTAGTTATTTTTTAATAAAATTAAATGTCAATTAAAAAATAGACTAGACTATTGTGACTGCATAATTAAACAAGCAAAAAACTAAATTTTAATCTTTCTCTGATACATGTATTGTGAACATTATATTTGTAAATGCCGGCGTAACTTTAAGATAATTTTCATTAGACTTAGACATAAGGCTTTACACGTCTACACAGTGATGCTTAGAAGCCAAAACACTTTTTTTCTGAAATTCAACTGTAACGCAGACCAGACCGATAATGATTTAGTTAAGTTAGGCTAGGAAGCTATCGGTTTTCATTTGTTAATATGTTAACATTAGGTAGTCGTGTGTGCGTGTATGCAGGGCACGTTATCTAGCTTTTCTCTCTCTTCAGAAGCCACCGATCTATGTATAGGTTGTTGTTAAGGTCCTCTGGCATTTTAAAATTAGTTCAGGCTGGGAGGAACCAGCGCTACAGGACTTTCGCTTTGTGTGCTGATTTGATTTGAGATGATCATCAATTGCTGATTTCTTTGTGTGGTCAAGGACTTTGTTGCAGACCGTACAATATAATTTGCCGCCATCCTTTTGAAGATCTGTGTACTGCTGCGCTCTCAAATCATAGCTGATACATTTCCAACTTTACTTTTTGAACTAATGCTATTTGGTCAAAAAAAATCTCCATTTTGAACCTGCCTCTATTGGGCAACTGATCATGTTGGCAAAGTTAAGCTATCTAGTTTTGTCCCTCCTATTACAGTAATAACAGATCAAACAATACAAAAATACACAATGGAGATCGTTGACAAAGGGTGGTTACAAGTGAATGAAATGCAAAATAGGCTCTACTTTACGAAACATTATTGACAACTAGTGGTTATATATGGTAAAAACATATTTTTTTTGTTTTTTACATCTTTCCCTGTCTATCATTAAAAAAGTGGCTTATTCTGCAGAATTCTGCATGAGGAACAGAATTCTGCATAAGAAGGCAAATTCCATGATTGCAGAATTGCAGATTTCTGCAGGGACTAATTTTAAAGTTCTATAGGTCAATTTATTCAAACAAATGGTATAGATACCACATCTTTCAGCATTTAGCCGGACATGATCCATTTCCTCGACTGTAACTGCTGTCCAACCATGCCAACCATATGCCAACGTCAGCCATACACCACCTCCCCGACTGCAACTGTTTTCCAACCATGCCATTAAACCATTACAAGTTTTCAAGGTAGTGATTTATTTCTGCAGTGGGTACATTTAAGAAACATCTGCCTGTCATTTGTCAAATTCTTGTTGGTTTCACAGGCAGCTGGACGTCTCTGGGCACACAAGTCTGATGCGCACTCAATTCCTTTTGTTTATGCTGTCATCCAGAAAACCGTCTATTGTAGCATTACCATATTGCGTATAGCTACCGGTAATGAGGTTTTACCAATATAAATAAAATGTTCGCTTCTTCACATGATCAATCACATAAAAAAAGCTGTGTCTATTTTAAAGGTTTTAAGAGTTTTAAGTGAGTCTATACAAGGGAAATCTAAACATTTAAATGATTTTGAGAGAATTGTCAGGACACCGGGATATTTAATTAAAATCCGTGACTGTCCCAGTAAAGTCAAATGAGCTATTAACTTGTCAAAAGACAAGTTGAAATGTTCAGTGTGTGAGCCCTGCACAAGCACAGTATTTACAATAAGTATATAGCATTTTGTATTTGTATCTGTAATTACAAGTACAAATATTTTTTTACACATACAAATCTTTTTGACAGTAATCTCCCTCCTGTCTGTGGTTGTACTCGCATTTTCGATTTGTACCTGTAATTGTTTGTACTTTGTAATCGTATTTTTGATTTGTATATGTAATAACAAGTACAAAATGTTTTTACGGATACGAATCTCATTGACAGTGATGTCCCTCCATAGATATGCCTATGTAACACTTGTTTTTTTACATATCCCAAACATGCTTTTTAGGATGGTAAATCTCCCAAATGTACTATTCCTGTGGCCATTTAAACTGTGCTTGCTTTTACTTGGCAAATCAGTGTCTGATACTATTGCAAATGGTATTGCTTAATGTTTCAGAAAAGTATAATTTAGGAAAATCTAGAACTCTAAAATGACAAACATGGGACAGCAGAGAGTCGAAAAATTTGATCAGCTAAAACTACATAAAACAAATTGAAAGCATAACTGATTATTGAATCAACAATAATCTAGCCTAAAAATAATTGCACTTTTTATTGGCATCTGATTCATCTGTCATTGGTTCCATAAATATGAAGAAACAGAAACATATGATTTAGACAGGATTGAAGACAAAACAACACTATGCTATTGCACTGTGGTTCTTAGATAAAGTATATTAAAGGAGGCAGTGGTGAGGACAACAATAGGGATAGTTTAATATCCTGCCTGACCTCAGACCAGGCAAAGACAAACTTTATCAACAGCAGCATTAGTGCCCTAGTTATCTGATTTGTTTATTTTTCTTTTTTCTGTCTTATCCTGAAGCAGCAGGATATTAAAAATAAGATGGACGGATTAACCTAGGTTTTGGAAACTGAAGGAAAACATTTTCTTAAAGGTCTTATAATCACTTTTCCTAGCAGCAATATGACCATTGGCGTATCGGATACCCTAGACCAGGGGTTTTCAAACCGGTCCTGGAGTACCCCCTGCCCTGCTGGTTTTTGTTCCAACCTAGGTCTTAATTGCTTAATTGAATGGTATATTGCTTCGTTAGGTCAATTAAGGATTCAATTAAGCAATTAAGACCTCAGTTGGAACAAAAACCAGCAGGGCAGGGTGTATTCCAGGACCTGTTTGAAAACCACTGCCCTAGACTAAATCATCTATGTGCAGAAATTGCAAAATCATGCCACACTGACCTGGATTTCCACCACGACTCTCAATATGAATTGGTATTTCTGATTCTGATAAGTCATGTTATAAATATTTAATATATGTAGAGATGATATCTTAAAAAGTGTGAACTGCAGCACAGATTCATAAACAAAAGTGCCAGCTCAACCTGGGCCTATTCTTCTCTTTCTGTGACAGTATGGCCTGAAGAAGAAGGAAGAGAAAGAGGCCGAGGAGAAGGCCGCGATGGAGCAGCCGTGCGAGGGCTCATTGACACGCCCCAAGAAAGCCATTCCTGCCGGCTGTGGAGACGAGGACGAGGAGGAAGAGGAAAGCATCCTGGACACTGTGCTCAAGTTCCTGCCAGGGCCTCTGCAAGACATGTTCAAGAAGTAATGGACGTGGGGGGGCAGGCGAGGTGACCGGGAATAAGGAAGGGATGGGAGGGGGGGAGAGATTGCCTACCCAGGCCAGCCACCGCGCAGGTCTTTCTTTTTCTTTTCTTTTTTTAAACAAACAAAAACAAATGAATCAAATCAAGTCACATCTAAAGATAATTTATCCACACACTACTGGGGCTGGAATTATCAACAGTCAAACATGAAAATTCTCTGTTCTTTTTGTTTGTTTGTTTTGTTTTTAACTAAGACGGGGCTCCACTGAGGATCTCAGAATTCCTGTCTTTCACTGGAAGTTGCATTTATGAAGCATTTATTAATCCATAGCAAGAACTGTGGGATTGTCATGATCTTTTAAGAAGGCGAATAAGGTCAAAATATTCGGTCAATTAATACCTGCAACAAAAGGCTTGTTTGTTTGTATCCCGTCTGTTATCAACTAGAAAACATGTGTATGTGAAAGCCTGAGGTATTTATAGAATTCGGTGTATAGATTATAGAAATAATAAAAAAAATGTACAGGCTGCATTAACTGCTTTAAGTTGCTGAACATTGAAAGTGGTACATTTTATGTGCAGTGTAATGTATTCCTCGACAAGCAGGCTTTTTTTTAAGAACAAAAAGGGAACATGGGGATTTTTTACTCACTACAAAAACGCGAGCTTAGTTTAGAATGTGCCTTCATGTACTTTCCTGCCAGAGACAGTTTGTAGTGAGGATGGTGGATTTTTCCTTCCTTTAAAGGGAAACCAGCAGCGAAAACTGCAGTTCTGCTGTGTTTTAAAGCCGCTTCACTGTGCATTTCAGAAGAGGAGTTTAGTTAAAGGTAGAGAAAAGAAAGAATGTTGAAAGCCGCTAGTCGTACATAACGTGCAAAAAGTAAAAAAATGAAATCCCAATCTGCTCACCATTTAGCCTCAGAATTCCAGCGTCACCTTAGACAGTTTCATTCTGAGATCCCTACATAGCCCATTGACTCTTGCAATAGATTTGTAATGAAAGATGTTTTTGTGCCTCTCTTTATTGCAAGCCATGTTAAAGAGGCCACAGCTGATGGTGAAAGGGGACTGAGAGGGCACAATGAACCCCAACTTCACTGGCCCTCTGGCTTCCGTCTGTGCAACCTCAGTGCTTAAAAGCCTAGCAAATGGCAGTGTTGTTTTCTTTGCCTTCAGCTTGATCTTTATTTAACGTGTCCTCTATTCTTATTTATTCATTTCCTTTCAAGTTCCCTTCAAACAGCTAGAGTAAACATTTAACGGTGATCATGAATCGGCTACCACCACTGTTTCCTTTCTCTTGTGTGTGCTGATTCTGAAAAAGAAAAAAGCAATTGAGATTCGACAACTCCTTTTTACTTTTCTATTTTTTTTGTTTCCGTTATGTAAAATGCATCACAATCAATTTATACATGGGGTCTATACTAATAATCCAAACAGCAGCAGGCACTGCCAAACTTTAAATGTGTTCAACTTTTGTGTTTTCTTATTTTCTCATAAAGGCTCAGTTTCCATTTATCATCTTTAATGATAAAATGTAGGTGGAGGGGTAGGATTCCTGTTAAGAAGACAGTGATGATTAAATCCTCTGCTGTCTAGACTATTGAAATAGACAATGTAACTCTCCAATTATCTTGAAATTTTATAATTATCATTATGTCTAGAGCCAGTCAATTGTGGAAACGGTGGAGTGTATTCTCTAACTGTCATAGGATTTCTAATAGCTGTTCAGATATTCAAGATTCAAAGCATGCTGCAAATTCATTATTTTTCAGGTAGACATTTAGCCAAGGTTAAAAATGGAATTGTTACCTATGGGAAATGAGACAGTTAGCTCTCCTCTATTGGAATGGGGAAATGAACCCGGGATAAATAGCTCTTTGGAATGTAATTCACAACACAGATAGTGGCAATGCTTTTCTGTGCGTCTTGAGCGGATGACACACTGCATTATGGTGTTGAGCCATTAATTTGAATTAAAGAGGATAGATTTCTCCCAAGATTGTATTGTATATGACTCTGAAGGTCGCATAAAGAAACAAAGAAGGATGCCAAGAACACCAAGTACATAAAAGCAAGAGGAAAAGATGGGCAACATTAATGTCGCCAGTAATGTGTTTTAAAGTGAATGTTTTCCTTGGCAAGAATACCAGTGCTCTGAAAAAGCAAGGATACTAGTGAAAAACAAAGGTACTATAGGTGACAATTCCTCGGTGTACTTGCCGTACACCGCGTGTCTGATCTTCACTTGAGTGGGACGTTGATGGCAGTTAGGTCGATTCCAAAGACAATCAAATAGAACCACTGCATTGAAGTGGAAGTAGCCGATATATGATGTCATTTCGCATTTTAGTTGCCATGTTGCTTATATCTCTGTATTATAAAATGTATATTATTCCTGATATGATTCTACCTATGATTGACAATTGCAGAAAGCTTACTGCTAGTGAGTGGGAGACTACCAGAACCTATAAATCACATCTTTCTAAGTCATCAGGACTGAGATTTTTAAAAAATATATGAAAATAAAAACTTTGTTTTATAGCTAAAATTTAGCTCAGAATGCCTTTTCTTTTCTGTTTATTTTCTTTAATTGTTGTTATTTTTTAAGACCAAGGATTGGTTTTATTAAGAAAACTGAATACACATGGTTAGATGCCATGAAATCTGATGACTGCCAAGACACAGGTAGGCTTTGTAGTGTGACTGTTAATATTCTTGTGTGAGCTTTTCATGAAAATGTCTGCATGCAAGCCAAGGGACCAACAAAAGGAAATTACATCTTGCAGGCTTAAATGGGGACCAATCTTTTCTGTAGAAGGATCAAGTAAGATGTGACATAAGCTGCCACAGGAAGAAGGAAACTTCCATCTTTGTGCTTATAGTTGCCATGGCAATGTTTACAACCCTTACCATCCTCCTTCAATATAAATGTTTACATGCAGTCATTTACCTTTTCAAGGGATATCTCTTTAGAGAAGAATCTGATAACTTTGTACTCGTTTTTATGTCTTTATATTTCGATTTTGATACACATAGATTTATTTTGCTGACAAGCTGTCCTCTTAGCCACAACTTCATTTTTGGGGATTCTGTTCCCCAGTTTTATTTTGCTTCCAGGGCAGAGTTGAAATTCCTTTAAAAAGAAATTGTTATACCTTAATGTGAGTTCTGTAAAGGAAACCAACCAGCTGAGTAAATGCATTTCCAGAAGATACATTATTTTCAACCATTATAAAAGATAGGTATGTAATTTCCAAAATAACATCCTTATCGAGGAATATTGAAGGATTCAGCAAACAGGGTTGTTCCTGTACTACACATAAATCTAATTATGGACATGCTTAAGTTTATACTTCAAATTTGATATGGCAATGCAATTTGTGGATTTGGCCTATATACAGGTAAATACATGTGGGTAATAGTAAATGGAACTAGTAAATAATACAATAAAAGCATCATCTTGAAATCATACAAGTTCTAAGTGTCTTTGACAAATGCTTGGATTTTTCACTTTGTTATTATGAAATTTTTCAAAGTACATTTTCCTGATTTAAGGTACCAACAATACAATGATGTAACAAAACATGTAATTGTAATTTTAATTTGAATGCTTGACTTTGTTGGCTGAAGGTATTTTATCCCCATAAATTATATTTAATGATGACACTACAAAATATGTACAGTGTATTGTATACATTTTCCTCAGATGTTGGTTTCCTTTAACTTGTTTGTAACAATGTAATGATAAACAATGGTACTGAAGTGCCCTGTATGTCTGAATCCATTAACACCAAGACCAAAGAAAATTAAACCCACCCCCCACCCCCTCCCCGATGAAATCATTCCAGCTGTTCACAACAAAGCAAACTACGTTTTGTTGATTTACACAGAACATAAACTTGTAGTTCTAGAATACTTAGTTTAAAAATCTCAGGTACTGGTTCTTGGTATAAAAAAGATAAAACTATGCAAGAGAGTTGCTTGTATAGTAATTTACTTATTTCATGGGAACCATTTTCCCACAAGGCAGAAAGCTATATCATGTACTTCAAGATACTGGTATTTAACTTTGATTTGGTAATACTGTCTGATACCATTAATGTGTGTATTATTGCATCATATAATGGAGTCATTGTCTCTTTTGAGTAATGATATGTGCATTTTCTCACCTGGCTGTTCTCCAGGTAGCAGATTATTTGCCGCTAATGTGTTTCACATGACAGCATTGACATTGCAGTGTAGCTACAAAGAGTTAATGTACCAGCATGTTGAAGTATATCCTAGATATGCAGTGAAATGTGATGATAATATATGTTTTAAATGAATGTGGAAAAGGTTATCCAAAGGTAGAATGTTGCTGTGTTTCACATCCAGAACAGACACTTGAGAAAGCTCAGAGTTAGGGGCTTTATAAGTCAGATTTGCATAGGTTCAGACATAGTGTTGCTATGGTCACCACTGAGCAATTTCCAGTAGGTGTATTTCAGAAGAGAGAAATCAAAATGTTACATTGCCTAAAAAGTGAGGATGTGGTCAAATTGTATAAGTAAATTATTAAAAGTGAAAAGTGTTTATTCCTTTCAACTGTCTAGGTTTCGTCTACCTGATATTAGCATATCTCAAATTGAGCATATATTTGAACGTGTGCATGTATAGATTTGTGATGACAAAATTGTACACATATGCAACCTTCTTTTTAGTTGCATTGTAAAAAAAAAAAAAAAAAAAAAGATGAAAAAGGAATAATAATTTTACTGGCACTTTATTTTGTCCATGTACTGTAACTTACATATGTGGTCAGTTAATCACCAGTGTTCAAGTATTAAACACATGCTGGTTCATTTGCTCTTAAACAAGAGTGCATTAAGGAGTTTATAGAGTTTAAATAAATTACTTTTAAAATGCTATAACCCATGCAACTAAAGACTTCCTGACATGCACTGTTTTAAATAGACTAAAGTTATTCAGATGTTTGGTTGTGTTAGTTTAAGGGCAGCAGTTGTGAGGTATAGGAGAATAAACAAAATACAAAAGCTGACAGAAACCATATACTTGGGGAGCCACCAAAATAAGGAAACATTTATTTTTAGAGCTTTGTAACAGTTTTTATTTCTGAATACAAACAAGTTGAAAGTTTGTAATCCACAAATACACTAAGATTTTAAACTAACTCAAATGAATTATAAAACAAATAAACAAACTAAAAATATTGACAATAATCTAATGTGTATTGAAGTAGAATCATTTAGGGAATAAACGGGCAACAAGAGTATCTGACCACCCCTTGCCAGTTGCCAGACCCAAATGCCTAGACCCAACGCTGAGCTTTCTCTTCCTTGTGGGATAACCTGTTTTATTTCTCCTACTGGAAGAATAAAATGTCAATTGTGTGGAAATGTACAAAAAAATCAGTTAAACAAAAATGTAATTTCAATTTTATTCTCTGTGGAACTTTTTTTCAATAGTTAAAGCCATATTGTTTAGACTGCAATACTTTAATCAAAACAGAAAAATTGGGGATAAAACGTGATGGGAAAAAGCTGTTCCTTGTCTTTTTAGTTTTCTGTAAAGAAAAAAGAAAACACCTGTCTGAAAGGATTTATTCTTTCTAAAAGCCACAGTGATGATGTCTCTGTATGTATGTGAGTGTAGATACGTGTGTGTCTATGTGACTGTCTTTAATGTTAGTTCATTTTTGGTAGATGTCTCTCTCTTTCTGGCTGATGTGCTCAAACCCAAACTGAATTCTCAATGGGACTAAAACGTGTAGGTAAAACACTTGGTAGACACAACATAGCATTCAAATCCCCAGTGAAAACAAACTCTTGATCTGAAACTGCTGTTTAAATCAGTGATGCATTGATCCAATATATCACATTTAAATAACTTTGTTTTCTTCCTGCAGCAGAAACTGTTTCTTTGAATCCAGAAGATAAACAGGGTTTAAGCTACACATAAGTGAAATATGTGTTTGCCTTGTAATGTAGCTCTTTTTAATGAAGTACATTGGCTTAGGTCAAACAAGGAGAATAGTTTGTGAGGAAAGTCTTGCCTTGTTAATCCTCTCTTAGGCACACAGAGCAACAGGTGTTATTTTGATGCTGTTTCTTGTGGATGCAATCATTGTTATCATTGCAATGTCATTAACTTGTGCAACCATGTTGTTTTGCTGAAAGAAATATATTTTTAGCAAAAGCTAGTGTTTCGCTTTCCCAGACTTTAAAGTAAAAGAAAAATGTGCAGTTTTTCACAAATTCAGCCAGTGTTTAAACATTTGTGTATTTATTAATGAATTCATCTTTATCAGTTTTGGTCAGTAGTATGCATATTGCATTATAGATGTTTAACGTTGTTTAGTTGTGGTTGTTTGTTTGTTTTGGCCGGGGGGCGTTACGTACAGTCCTGAGGTTCTAATACAAAAGTGGTCGACTTTTACATTTAAGGTGGCATTGATAATGTTTATAATACAAGTACAATTAACATTTATTATCTACATTGATTTACAAATAGATTTATTTTGATTGTCTTCACTCAACTAGTAGTAAATAAAAAAAATAAAAATATTAAATATAAAAGTGTCCAAATAAAGGATTGTGACCACATGAAAAGAAAAGCCTTTACATTTTCTATCATATTTCAACAGAGCTGACGGTGATATCTGCAATCCTGCCTGCTGACTTTTATACAAAATATTCAGCTGTAAGATGCTGTACTTCCTAAAAAAAAAAAAAAAAAAAAAAAAAAGTTTTAGACAAAATGTCTACAAACTTAAAATGGGACAAAAGGGCTGAATGAGTCGTATAAAAACCTGGCTAATGTCAAGCTTTGGGGTTTTTGGCTCAAATGTTACTTAATATGTATTAATGCATACTGTACATACTAACCAGAGACAGGGTTGCATAGAACACAAACTAAGCCAACGTTCTCTCCTGTCATGCATTACTATAATTTTACTAGGTATGTTTTTGTAATTTATTGTGTTTATTTTAACATGCCATTACTGGTGGAAGACATTTTTCTTATATATTAAAGTCTGGAAAGAAGTCTACCTAGTCATTAGAAGCAAGGTTATCTTACTTTTCTCTTATTAAACTGATTGGAGGGTACCAGGGTCTGATTTTGCGAGGGATAATTAAGAATGTCAGGAGTTGAAAACCAAGTTTTTACCCAAGCATTGGCGCTCAGTGATTTAGTTGTTTAATTAAAAAGAGTTGGAATCTGGTATAGTCTTAATCTTAATATTTCTTGAAATATCTCGTTTGATGACTAATCTAAAATAAAACAATTAAAAATAAAAGGTCCAACCCACTAAATGTAAAACATCAGTACTCTGTATGCCATCTTATCTTTCTAACTAGTAGTCATTATGTACTATCAGGTATGGGGTTTGGACTTGTACATTGGTTCAGAGTCTTGATATGATTCAGGCCTCAGAAGAAACGTCTAAAAAGAAACTGCTGACTGGTTACAAAGTAGAGCAAAACTCCAATAAAGGCAGGAGCAGGTGATACACCGCTTGTCTCTGATGAACATATGAACTCAAACTGGGATATAAAAGCCCTGAGGGTTTTCAGTGTTTAAAGGCATTCATGATTAGACTTGTCACAAATACACTTCCACTGATATGCTTTGCTCACAGCCAAAACCTGTATGAGAATTCAACATGATAATAACTAATGAGAGTTGAAAAGATATACATTATATTGTGTTCATAATCATCTGACGTTCCAGCATGTGTAGTACACCATTCCATACACTATAACACCAGTAAACCACATATTGCAAAGGGCTATTTTCATTCATTTATTTATTTCTAAACCTCTGTTTTATTTGATTTCATTTTGGAAATGTGTCATACTTGCATAGAATTACATGTAGCATGTGGAAACATAATGTGTAATAAATTAATAAATAATAAAGTATGTTCCTTTTCTTTGACCAAGACTAGATGAGAGGTTAATTGGTTGAATTAGTGCTTTTTGATACCCATTAAACCTAGTTCTAGATATATGACATTAATGGTGTAAGGACATACAGTAAACTGGAGGGTTCAGGGAGTGGGGAGGTGGGGAGTGGGAGGGGAAAGAGATGTTCAGTGATGTAAGAAGAGTCTTGGACATTATTTTGGGGAGTTGCACTGATCTTCAGTTACTATTTTCACCACATCAATTGCAAGGTGAACAGTTTTGGTGGAACCCAATGTATAATTCTGGGCAGAAAGAGTCGATGGTGTGTGTGTATTAAGAATCAGCGAATTAATGTATTTGTTTGTGATATTGTTGGTGGATTGATTGGAGCACTGCAGGGGACTATGAGAGGAGTATGGAGGTATGAAGAGAATGTAGTTTTCTTCTGTAGGCCTTTTATACCAAAGAGAGATTTGTTAATATTATTCCAAATATTGATATATAGACTAGATATATTAGTACTTATACAACATTATTCTTTGCTTTTATAGATGAACTCCACAGACACATCTGTTGTTATTGCAGAAATACACAAAATTGTACTAAAATCACTGTTAAGATCCTAATTGAAATCCAGATTATAATAGCACACCATAATGGAAGTACACGCTCCGAGGGAGTACTTGAAAAACTTTGGTTTTATTGTTCCTATTGTTTCATTAATGACATTAATAATTATTATTAAGAAACTTAGAAATGAAATAAAAATGATATAGAGAGTATATAGTATATAGCACTTTTATATGTGCTATCCTTAATTGTATTTTCTAGCAGTACAGCAGTACAATTTAAAAGGGGGTTTACATTATCTAGATGAAAGAGAGTTGATAAACTAGTATGTAGGCTAAAAGAAATGTGAGATCTCTGTTACTCTAACACATAGGATTATTTAAGCAGTTTCTGTTGTAAGGAATTAACTTATTTCGCATAAGTATGCCTCTACTGTTTGGATTCAAACACATACTCCTTTGAGAAACATACTGGGAAGCTCACTCTCAAGAGCATGTAAAGTAAAATGCAATTGAACCACTTTTATGTTTTTATTATTATTTGTTTGCTTTTTTGTGTCTACCCAGGTTACATAATGATTTTGTAAATGATATATATATATATATATATATGTTTTTTTCTTTAACTGCACAACACAGTGGAACACACAGTGAGTTTAAAACTGTATTACCTGAAGCCATGCTTGTCTCTTTAATGTATGAAAAATCTGTAAAATTAAAACAAAAATGAGAAAGTGTCAAACACAAACACACACACACACACACACACACACACACACACACACACACAAGATAATTGTGTGAAGAGAAAGACACCTGTACAGATGTTTTATGCTTTTCATGTTAAAGATTGAGAATTTGTTGATACCACACTCTGGAGTGGATTGGGGGTGGTTTCAGGGGAACATTACAGAACTTCTTTAAAGGTAAACCCTCTGTCAGCTGAATCCTTTCAACTTTATCATCTGCAGAAACTTGAATATGGTGTTGTTTCTAATGTAGTAACCTGTCCTACAGTACTGAATATGACACTATAATTGGAGAAAGTGTTGTTTTGTTTTGTTTGTTTCAAAACAATAGCTGTCTTTTTCTTTTTAAGAAATAGAACAAAATACCACTGTTAGTTGTAAAATTACAAATCAACTGTAATGACAACATTTGTACATTATTATTGTTACTAAAATTATTATTGTCAGTGTTGTAAATTGTATGATATTATCACGATGGTGTATTTACATATGAATTAATTGGAAATGCAGAGAAATTAAGGACACTTCATATAAGCATTCCCTACACATAAACAATACTTAAATGTGTGACAGGCCATGCATTTTAATATTTCTATTTCGGAGAAATGGGAAATATGATTTAATGTATGCATAAGACACTACAGGGTTGAATTATTTCTTAGAGCTTCTATGATCTTTGCTTGTCTTCACTTTAGTAACCTTTCCCTGAAAAAAGCAGAAAACTAGCCATGCTGTAGTCCTGCCTGAAAGACCTTGATGTCTGATTCAAACACTGTGTCACAGGCACCTGCCTCTGAAAGCTGCACACACTGTCAAAATAATTGGGGTGTGGGGGGTATTCTGTACTACATTCCTTGCGCAGTGGCCATTTGCACAGAACTGAACAACTACAAAATAAATAAATAGATAAGATCAGAGCAACATAAAGTGGTTTCTTTGAACACAGCTCCTTAGTACATTCCAGTATGTAGCTATTTGCACTAGAATACTAGAATGTGTCTGAACTTAAACTGACCAAAAAAAAGTACTTTGTTTTGTCTTTCCTATACCATTTCCCTTTATCAAAACACTTTGTTTTCTGTGTCTTTAGTTTTAATTACTATTATTTTAATGTCTGTGATAAAGTTGAAAGGTTTCCAGTTTTGAAAAAGGCTGCTTTGACAAGATCAGACTACAAATCAACGTGTTCTGTAAGTGTTTTATTTTTATTTTAGGGGGGAGTTCTGAATGTAAAGTGTGTGAATTCTAATAGAATCTTTCTTTACTGCATGTCATATTACTGTATGTGGAACCAAATCACTGTAGAATTGTCACATCTCTGGAGAAAACAAACCATACTTCTTGGAAATTGAATAACTTAATAAAATGGTTTCTTAAAAAGAGACTGTGTGTCTGATTATTGCCTACATCTTTTGCTTGAGAGTATAGTAAAAACAAATGCATCCATTTCATATTATTATTCAAATATTAACCTTCATATTAAAAGTGCTATGTAACATACTATGTAACATGTCACAGTAGCAAGGGTTTGAAAACAAAAAATCTAATTATAGAGATAGAGTTCCACAAATCAGAGATCTACTAGGAAATGAAATGCATTTTGTGCTGTATAATATGAATAAGAAACAGTCTTTCATGCTTCCATTATTTAAATATGTACTTTCATTGCATTACAATAGTGTCTGTTTGTTTGTTTGTTTGTTGGTTTGGGGGGGTTATAACACTTAGTTCACAGTTTTGTTTCGTAGGCTGTAGCCTGTAGGCTATAGGAATATACATTGCATTGCTTTTGGAATATTTTATGCTGTCTAGTTATTTCTACTGATCTGCAGTGGAAGAAGATGAACAAGAAATTCCCAAGTGCTGCAAGCTCCAATAAATCAAGACAGACCTATGCATTGAATGTGTATGTTCATCTAAAAGTAACATAACTATCAGTTTTCTGCAGGCTGATCATAATGAATGCTGAAAATGATAAAGCATCCTCCTGTCATTGATGTGTTGACAGTCATTTCTAGCATTTGGAAAGGTCTGTAGATTCTGGGTCCTGCTGTGTCAAGTCATTTTTATTTTTTAGATTTTCAGCATCCACTATAATCTAAACTCTTCACCAGAATATATACAAACAAAATCTGTTATTACTGCAAACCTGAGTTGACTTAAATTATACAATACTATAAGCTGTGAATTTTAAGTATTTAACATATGCAGTATATACAGTTGCTATAATTATATGAAAAATCAATGGTCACCTACATGTGTGCATACAATGCAAATAGTTAATTTATAGGTGTAACATCAAGTAAGTAAACTATAGAGTAAAATATGGAATGTAACTTTTTACTTTTAAAGTAATCGTAACAAATCTATAAAATCATTCAAACAAATGCTATAAATTGTTACACAAACAATACAAAATACCAATAAATAAATACATACTTACATTATATATACATATACATATACAGTGAGGGAAAAAAGTATTTGATCCCCTGCTGATTTTGTACGTTTGCCCACTGACAAAGAAATAATCAGTCTATAATTTTAATGGTAGGTGTATTTTAACAGTGAGAGACAGAATAACAACAAAAAAATCCAGGAAAACGCATTTCAAAAAAGTTATACATTGATTTGCATGTTAATGAGGGAAATAAGTATTTGATCCCCTATCAATCAGCAAGATTTCTGGCTCCCAGGTGTCTTTTATACAGGTAACGAGCTGAGATTAGGAGCACTCTCTTAAAGGGAGTGCTCCTAATCTCAGCTCGTTACCTGTATAAAAGACACCTGTCCACAGAAGCAATCAATCAATCAGATTCCAAACTCTCCACCATGGCCAAGACCAAAGAGCTGTCCAAGGATGTCAGGGACAAGATTGTAGACCTACACAAGGCTGGAATGGGCTACAAGACCATCGCCAAGCAGCTTGGTGAGAAGGTGACAACAGCTGGTGTGATTATTCGTAAATGGAAGAAACACAAAATAACTGTCAGTCTCCCTCGGTCTGGGGCTCCATGCAAGATCTCACCTCGTGGAGTTTCAATGATCATGAGAACGGTGAGGAATCAGCCCAGAACTACACGGGAGGATCTTGTTAATGATCTCAAGGCAGGTGGGACCATAGTCACCAAGAAAACAATTGGTAACACACTACGCCGTGAAGGACTGAAATCCTGCAGCGCCCGCAAGGTCCCCCTGCTCAAGAAAGCACATGTACAGGCCCGTCTAAAGTTTGCCAATGAACATCTGAATGATTCAAAGGAGAACTGGGTGAAAGTGTTGTGGTCAGATGAGACCAAAATCGAGCTCTTTGGCATCAACTCAACTCACCGTGTTTGGAGGAGGAGGAATGACCCCAAGAACACCATCCCCACCGTCAAACATGGAGGTGGAAACATTATGCTTTGGGGGTGTTTTTCTGCTAAGGGGACAGGACAACTGCACCGCATCAAAGGGTCGATGGACGGGGCCATGTACCGTCAAATCTTGGGTGAGAACGTCCTTCCCTCAGCCAGGGCATTGAAAATGGGTCATGGATGGCTATTCCATCATGACAATGACCCAAAACACACAGCCAAGGCAACAAAGGAGTGGCTCAAGAAGCACATTAAGGTCCTGGAGTGGCCTAGCCAGTCTCCAGACCTTAATCCCATAGAAAATCTGTGGAGGGAGCTGAAGGTTCGAGTTGCCAAACGTCAGCCTTGAAACCTTAATGACTTGGAGAGGATCTGCAAAGAGGAGTGGGACAAAATCCCTCCTGAGATGAGTGCAAACCTGGTGGCCAACTACAAGAAACGTCTGACCTCTGTGATCGCCAACAAGGGTTTTGCCACCAAGTACTAAGTCGAAGGGGTCAAATACTTATTTCCCTCATTAACATGCAAATCAATTTATAACTTTTTTGAAATGCGTTTTTCTGGATTTTTTTGTTGTTATTCTGTCTCTCACTATTAAAATACACCTACCATTAAATCAGCAAGGGGATCAAATACTTTTTTCCCTCACTGTATAATGTACAGTACTGTGCAAAGTTTTAGGCAGGTGTGAAAAAATGCTGTAAAGTAAGAATGCTTTCAAAAATAGACATGTTAATACATTATATTTATCAATTAACTAAATGCAAAGTGAGTGAACAGAAGAAAAATCTAAATCAAATCCATATTTGGTGTGACCCTTTGCCTTCAAAACAGCATCAATTCTGCTAGGTACACTTGCACACAGTTTTTGAAGGAACTCGGCAGGTAGGTCGGCCCAAACATCTTGGAGAACTAACCACAGTTCTTCTGTGGATTTAGGCAGCCTCAGTTGCTTCTCTCTCTTCATGTAATCCCAGACAGACTCGATGATGTTGAGATCAGGGCTCTGTGGGGGCCATACCATCACTTCCAGGACTCCTTGTTCTTCTTTACACTGAAGATAGTTCTTAATGATGTTCGCTGTATGTTTGGGGTCATTGTCATGCTGCAGAATAAATTTGGGGCCAATCAGATGCCTCCCTGATGGTATTGCATGATGGATAAGTATCTGCCTGTACTTCTCAGCATTGAGGAGACCATTCATTCTGACCAAATCACCAACTCCATTTGCAGAAATGCAGCCCCAAACTTGCAAGGAACCTCCACCATGCTTCACTGTTGCCTGCAGACACTCATTCGTGTACCGCTCTCCAGCCCTTCGGCGAACAAAATGCCTTCTGCTACAGCCAAATATTTCAGATTTTGGCTCATCAGTCCAGAGCACCTGCAGCCATTTTTCTGCAGCCCAGTTCCTGTGTTTTCGTGCATAGTTGAGTCGCTTGGCCTTGTTGCCACATTGGAGGTATGGATTTTTGGCCGCAGGTCTTCCATGAAGGCCACTTCTGACCAGACTTCTCCAGACAGTAGATGGGTGTACCAGGGTCCCACTGTTTTCTGCCAGTTCTGAGCTGATGGCACAGCTGGATATCTTCTGATTGCGAAGGGAAGTAAGCATGATGTGTCTTTCATCTGCTGCAGTAAGTTTCCTTGACTGACCACTGCGTCTACGGTCCTCAAGTTGCCTGTTTCTTTGTGCTTCTTCAAAAGAGCTTGGACAGCACATCTGGAAACCCCTGTCTGCCTTGAAATGTCTACCTGGGAGAGACCTTGCTGATGCAGTATAACTGCCTTGTGTCTTGTTGCTGTGCTCAGTCTTGCCATGGTGTATGACTTTTGACCGTAAACTGTCTTCAGCAACCTCACCTTGTTATCTAGGTTTGGCTGTTCCTCACCCAGTTTTATTCCTCCTGCACAGCTGTTTCTGTTTCAGTTAATGATTGTGTTTCTACCTACATATTGAATTGATGATCATTAGCACCTGTTTCGTACAATTGTTTAATCATACACCTGACTATATGCCTACAAAATCCCTGACTGTGTGCAAGTGAACCTAGAAGAATTGATGCTGTTTTAGATTTTTCTTCTGTTCACTCACTTTGCATTTAGTTAATTGATAAATATAATCTATTAATGTGTATTTTTGAAAGCATTCTTATTTTACAGCATTTTTTCACACCTGCCTAAAACTTATGCACAGTACTGTATATTATAATATTATGGAAGAAATCAAAAGAAGAGTGAAAATGTGATGGAGTACATTACACATTTTCCTGAAGAGACCAGCCAAGTGCTAACCTTTTGCTGTGAAACCTGGTCACTAAATGCAAAAATGTGAAACCTGGTCGAAAAATGCTGTGTGTCAGGTGCTCCCACGCTGATCAAAGTAAACTCTGTTATGAATATGTATAAAGGAATATCCCATTCTATTGTTTTCTGTCCTATGAGATCCAACTGTAGAGGATGAGCTAAAAGATTATAAACTATTTTAACAGAGAGATTCTAGTCAAATCCAATTTACATTTACACCAAATATATGTTTGAAGTTGACAAGAACGCTTTTTATTTTTTCAGGTGAATCGTATTTTACAGCTTTTACTGAAATCTATTTCATACTCTGAATACACTCATTAGAGCTTTACAAATCCACATCTGGTGAAGATTTATGAAGTAAGCTTTTCTCCACATCTTTAAAAGTTTGGTAATACAACCTCTCACTGAAATGAAAAGATAATCAAAAACAATGGCTTTTGATTGCTGTCAGTTCGAAACAGGGTGAAGGTATAATTATAGAGAACAGAACTGAACATATGGAAAACAATACCTGTCAAAGTGAGTGGGAATATGTTCTCCATTAAATTAGATCTGAAATAAAGAAAATAAAAAAAAACTTTCAAAATTATAATCATTATGAATGACAAAAGATAATTATACACTATCCCTGTATAGAGAATAAAAGACTCTTTTATCTGTTTCATAAGAGCATATATAAATCTGATTATAGGTTGTAAGTGTAGCTTATACAAGTCCATGTGACATCAGGATTGCATCACTGCAACCCAAATTATTGCATGAAAACAATCTTGACGTTAGCTTTTTTTGTTTGCCAGAGGTTTCCTACTTCTTCACAATATAACTTCATTATTACATAGATATTAACCATGTATTACACATCAATAGACAGCATCTTAATATATATGACTGTTAAGATATAAACATCTAAAGTGTTACTGCCTGATGTGCAAGATCAAATTAAAGTTAGTTTTCAGAGTGTGATTCTGTTATATGCCAATGTGATTTGGGAGTGTAATAATATATGTATGATGATTTATTAATAAACTATTATGATAAAGTGTTAAACTAAAATATTATCTAAAGTGTTTCTGCTTGATGTGCAAGATCAAATTAAAGTTAGTTTGATTAAGTTATATACACATTAATATATATTAATGTTGCCAATAAAACTATTTTATACCATATTCTCTTGCATTGCAATTTCATGCATAACCTTGCCTCAGACGTAATGACTGAAGCAAAACTTGACTGAAGCACATTGAGCAAAACTAAAATATAATTACAGCACATGCAAAATGCTCAACATCTGTAATTAAAATAATGTAATTAACTATATGAATAATCCACCATAAGGGAATAATTAATTCCATATGTTTCTCTAGGGCTTCTCAGATACAATTGTTAAATGCATATTTATGAAAGAATGCATATTGTACCTTCCTTTATAAACAGCATTTAACAAGGACAGCCTTACCTACAGGATTTTGAATTAATTTGGGTCTTATTTGTAATACCACACAGTGCCATTTATTATTATGTTTGCCCAGAGGTAATGCCATCAAGTACTGTTTTTTGAAATTTTTTGAAATTTAGTGAAAAAATACTTTAGTGAATCTTGATTGTACTTCCTTTTTTAAAGAGACTGACTGTAGTCTTTCTCTCTCACTTGATTTCTGTCCATCAGTCTCTCGTTTACTGCCTCTCATTCCTTCTCTTCTAAACAGCTATACAATTCACAGTGGGCTTTCCTACAATGCTGTCAAAACTCTTGGAGTGAGGAAGACGTGTACCTATTAAAAATAAATTACCAAAATAATTCTATAAATAATTCAATTTCGTTATAACGAAAATAATCTGAGGAAAACACCATGAAATCATCAACACTGTACTGTATTGCCAGCTGCACACTAAATTTTACTTCACACAACCAGTTTCTAAAAGCCAAATAGTCCTTTCCGAGTCTGTAATGGGTCCCCTGCCTGGGATGACCTGCAGAAAGGCAATCTCCTTCTCCCGCTCCAGTCCCCTTAACTCTCTCTGTCAGTCTCCGGACGTTCCCCTCGAGACTTCACTCTCCCACTGACAGCTGTCAAGAGACATCGGCTGCAGCAATCTGGGTTTACAAATCACAGCAGCCCCGACAGCTAATCATAACTTCGATTTTCATATCATTGCATTTAAATTATGTCTGGGGAATTAGCAATGCCACCAGCAGAGAAATTTGTGACTATCAAACAGTGGTTTTATTTTAATCTATGTTGTCCCTCTCTCTCTCTCTCTCTCTCTCTCTCTCTCTCTCTCTATATATATATATATATATATATATATATATATATATATATATTTGCCTCTCTGTTACATGCTAAGAATGTCCAGCCTGCAATCAATGCCATCCAGGAACAATAGGGATGAAAAAATATTTTATGATCTCATTCAAATAAAGGTCATCTTTAAACTCATTATCAAAGTTTTCTTAACAATTACTTGAACTCCTGAAATAGTCTGATAGCAAGTTTGATTTAGATCTTCTTAAACAAAAACATATTTACTCTTACACTAGTATCATGCCTCAGAAGTAATGTTTGAAAGAAAAAAATTACTTATTAATTCTGACAGTACCACAAATACGTAGGCCTATTAATCAGTCTGGTATGGAGCAAACACACACACACATATATATTCTGCCAGAATATCTATACTCTGAGACAACACAAAATGTAAGAAGCAGAAGTCTATGGTAAGTGGAAATAAAAATAGAAAGAAAATGGTCAAACATGGGGAAGTTGAATTGAAATTCTGCTATTATGAATGTTATCTGTTGCAATTCTTGATATTTCTACTAACAGCCCAGAACATGAAGACATCTCAGGGGGGAGAGTGGAAAAGTTCTTGAAGGGATTGTACAAAGATGGACAGCTTTGTCCATCAGTGTCACTTCAGTTCCATTTTAGCACAGGTGCCCACACTATTGTGCCATTTGTGCCTATATTTCCTTTTGAAAGAGGGATGTTTCTTGAATAAACTGATCAGACAGCTATTTAAAGAAGATTGTTATTGTTTAAACACTGATAGCATGTGCTGACATTTCTGTTTTGGAAAATGTGTCCCTCAGGATGCAACAAGACTCCCCTGTTGTTTTTGTTTTCTGTCAGATGTACAATAGACAGTCATCAACCAATAACAGGTTACAAGTGCAAGGTATTACACACAGGTAACAAAAATGTCCACTATAATTACACTATGTGAGGAATAGAACTGGAAAAAGTCTATGTGGACTCCTCACTTTCCCCATCAAACAATATGGAGAAGCAATAAAAAAGACAAATAAAATGTTAGAGTATATTGTCAAAAGTGTAGAATTTAGATCAAGGGCAGTGATGTTCAGACTGTACAATGCGCTAGTTAGAGCTCATCTGGATACTGTGTGCAGTTCTGGGCTCCACACTTCAAGAAAGATATCGCTGCTCTAGAGGCAGTTCAGAGGAGAGCAACCAGACTTATTCCAGGTCTGAAGGAAAAGTCCTACTGAGAGACTGAGGAACTGAACCTTTTCACCCTGGAACAGAGGAGACTACGTGGGGACTTGATTCAAGTCTTCAAAATCATCGACATCGACTACATCAAACCAGAGGAGCTTTTCCAGATCAGCAGGGATACACGGACCCACAAATGGAAATTGGGCTTAAAGGACAATCTGGAACTAACTCCCCAGCAATGTGGATGAAGCAACAATTTGGGATCATTCAGAAATAGACTGGATAAGATCCTTGGATCACTTAGTTATTAATGGACACCAAACGAGCACGATGGGTCGAATGGCCTCCTCTCGTTTGTAAACTTTCTTATGTTCTTGTACCACCCTTGACAAATCCTAAAACAACAAAACAACTGAGATAATAAAATCATCCAAATATTATTTTCTGCAAAAATAAGTTTAAATAAAATAACAATGACAAATAGATATGACTTCTAATTGTTTAATTAATGTAAACATATTTGAAAATAATTTTAAATATGTAGATTTTGTTTTATTTATTTTTAATATCAACACTAAAATGTGCACTAGAGTCTGCAACTAGTTTAATTTGTAATTATCACCTGCCCTGGAATTCACTACAACACGAAAAAGCAGAAGAAAGTGTTAGTGTTTTATTTAGCCAGAATAATAGAAGATGTACATAAGATGGTAATACAATATTTGTTTAATTTACTTAATTTTGTATGTGGGCTTATTTGGGCTGCATAGCTTAGAAACTTAGAGATAAAGTTTGACTACAGGTGCTACTGTTGGCATCTGGCCAGTTGTATTGAAATTAAAACACCAAAAACCAAAAACTGAGGTTATGTGTTTTTGTGAGTATATAAACACAAATCTGGCAAAAAACAAACAAAACAGAAAACAAAACAGTCCCTTAGTTTTGCTGGAAATGCTTATGCATACTAAACAACTTGCAGACTTTCTCTCTCTATATCTTTCTCTCTCTGAACATAAGCAGCAGCCAGCTTCATCAGTCACAGAATAGTCTTTCCTGATAGCTGGGAGCTAACATCTTACAAGAACTGCATCTGGAGAAAAATAATGTATAGACAAAAGGTTATTAATGCATAATTTACTTTAATAAAATATGTGTACGATTTTGTAGAATGTCTGCAGATGAAATGCCCAGCAAAGTTTCAAATTCCAAGTTATAAATCATACTCTAATAGGAATCCATGGTTAAAGGCTTTTCTTGTTTCCTAGCAAAGCAACTGCTTTACTGCAAAGTTTAATTTAGTAATACACAGTCTAAACCAGAATTGTATTATACCATTTCATTGTAGAGTATTCTGACTACCAAATGCATTTTTCAGAGATGTAAAAATAAATAACTCTTCCTTTTGAACGAGTCGTTCACTTTAAAGCTGGATCTTTCTTTTGAGACCTTGTTTTTTTCCACTCACTTGCCTCCCTGATTACTCCCTGTAAATGTAAAATACTTAATATTCATTAAGGCTTTTCATTAACCACAGAACACATTCATCTTGGTAATTGTAAATGTGTTTTCATATTAGAAGTGCTATTTTCAATATTCCATTCTATGCATCACAGTTAATGTGACTTATATCAAAATCAATGTGCAATCATTAATTAGGGATGCATCTCAGAGTCAACATCAGGGGTATAGCAGCGTCCATTGTGTTGAGATGTTAGAGCCCAATGCACAAGCCCACCTATGTTCTCCTGTGACTTTGCTAATTACGTCCGGGAAAGGCTGGAGGCACATGATAATATTTCTTGTCGAAAACTCAGCTGTAAGTCAATACTTTTTTTTTACATTGTTTTCATCAATTTGAAAAATGGTATCATAATAGCACTTATTATAGTTCTGTTTGTTGATTCAGCTGTACCACAGGGCAGTCATTGTTAGATATAAAAATGCAACAGCATAATTATACCAAATCCAAAATAAACTGTAAGATCGGGCACTGTTGATGAATATGGAGATAAAGAAACCCCAAATTATAACATTAAAATCTGAAATTTTATTGTTAGAAGACATACAGACAGAGTCACATGAGTACCAGATTTGTTTCCACTCCTTTATTTCCTGGCAATTTTAGTTGTTTCTCCATCTTTGAACCAGTTCTCAGTACATTCAGAATGGTTCCCTCCAGCCATCCCCCACCTTCATAAATCTCTTACCAACATATTATGAGGGCAAAAGCCTTAATTAGCTTCTTGATTCTGATTGGCCTCTAATGAGCTCACCAGCACAAAAGGCTTTCTTACCATGGCAGTAGGAGATGACAAATACACCACTGAAAAATAGAGTTGTAAATTTTCTAGCATGGAAGCTGCCTTGGCTTTATGATCTCATTCCAGCATCAGCAAACCCCAAAGTGATTGTTGCCGTTTCACTATATGGGGGCTTGCTTCCCACAGAATTGTTCTGTGCGCTTGTAGAATTTATTGATGTGGATGGCGACTCAGTTTCTCCAATAAACCGAACTGAATTTTACGATTTCCCACTTTTATGGAGTTGGATTAATTTATACCAGTGAACAAGGAATGTCTCTTTATTGGCAGCCACAAAACTTAAGGGCCGTCGTCTGACAGAAATAGCTGACAATGCTGGGGAATATATTGCTGTGATCACTACATCATTTCTGTGAGTCAGGGTGTGAATATAGGTGAAGTTATATTTCAAATATGGGTCGCAGATTTCCTTTGACAGTATAACCTAGCCCATTCTGGCCCCACTGAGGATCCCTGGAAATTCAAGGAAATTAATTCATTTCCATTTAAGTTGAAATCATAAAATCAATTAATCAATCTCTATCACACATGAGGTGCAATTACTGAGCTTGAATGCCTAAATGTATGTACCATTTGATAATCTGGCAGCGCCTACAGGAACAATTACTACTTTTTGTGTTACAATCAAAACACTCAGCATTCACACTATGGCACATACAGTGACATTGTTTCAAGGAGTAAAACAATGTATTTTTAACCAGGAAAATGGGAAAGTTTTAATTTGCTATCCAATCAATTAGAATCCCTACTGTGTCTTTTAATGAACTGCTAAAGTCTCTCATTTTATGACTTGCAAATCTCATGGCTAAATTTCCCTCCTGAACAACTCGTACTTTAAAGGGAATATATCTCAGTGGACGCCCACCAGAGATTTGAGAATGTGCGCCGTGGGACAGAGATTAGCTTTAGGATACAGACACTTCAAAATTGAACAGTGCGTTGCTCAGAAACCTAAGCAGGTATTCTGAAAACTGCCAGCCTTGCTTGACAGAACATTATGTTTCTCTCACAGTTGGATCCATTTCTGCAATGCAATCCTTTGATCTTTTATTTGATTAGTTTTCCCATCTAAAGGATTTAAGACATTATTCTTACAGGTCAATCAAGGACTCTTTAATGTAAAGACAATCGTTTTAAAAAACTGCCACTTGTTTGTGTCTTTGATTACCTGTTATAGGTTTTTTGCAATATTTATTTACGCCTCTCAGTCTTATAAATAAGAAAAGGAAAACATGTTGACTGTCTTATAGTTCTACTATAATATTGTGGAAGGTGGTCTTGATTGCCTTATGTTTATTCTTCAATAGTGATACTTGTTTTGGCATTTCTGTTACATTGTTTTTCATTTCCATATTTCACCACAATACTTTAAAAGCCAGTAACATGCCATTAAGTGGACATTTGTTTTTAATGTAAGTACTAAGTAAATACTCATGTACACTAATTGCACTTTTAATAAACTGTAAAGACTCATGTCATTACTCTTTAAAAAGTGTTATCAAAAAGTCTTCTTAACAAAATGTCACATTTCTAATGTTATTATAGGGTAGAGGGATTATCAGTGCTGAAATTGCTTCTTTAGTATTAATTAATCAGAGAACATTGCTGTTTTTCTTTTTGTATTGCTGCAGTACTCATATGTGTTTAATTTGGTTATTAATCAGTTACTTCCAGGTTGTCAATACCTGCAGTTGGATAAAGTCACTTTAATAACTTAATAAATTAAGCGTAAATCACCTAGTATATCATTAATAAAGTTAACACCAATTAACTTTTCAACAAGATACACACACACACATTATTAACTCTTAGTTGTGAACAAATATTAATCTAGCAGAAATAAAATACTTTTTAACTGATCAAAACAAAACAAAACTCTTGTGTGGATTTTCACATGGTACATGCTGATCAATAGATTATGCATTGATTGATTGATCAATCAATTGATTGACAGGCATGCAAATGTGCACAATGTTTGTTCCCTGTGCTTGATCAATTAGCCAATTAGCCATCCCAGCTGGTGCCATCTCCCACTAAAAGGAGACACTGCCTGCCTGAAGAAGAACAAAGGGAGCTTAATGTAATGAAGGTGGCCCCTGTGACGACTGGATTTGAGTGACAAACTTCTTCTTTGCTTGTGGTGGATCAAGCTCATTCAATGGGGGGTGGTGTGGGTGCATATGATATTGTTTAGAAGTCTTAGATCTCTTCTACCCAGTGTTCTCTGGTTAATTCTTAGCCATCTGGGAACAAAACAAAAGCTGGGGATGATTCAGGCAGACAAAAAGTGATATGGAATAGAGCCATTGGAGTCTTTAGAGTTTCAGTCAAATTAACAAATTTGTTTAAAAAAAAAAAAAAATACATTGAGATATTTTTCTCTCTATGTGGAGCTGTTTCTGGCAGCAAGCAACTATGGGGATGCACACCTTCATTGATTGGCCAGCTTTCAGTTTCATATTAAACAAATGGGCACCAATATAAAACTGTAGGATCTTGTTTATTTTTAAGGTAGCTGGTTAGAGGTTTATGATAATGCAATTATGACTTTCAATTCCATCCATAATTAGTTTGGATTCCAGAACTTCCCTTTCAAAATTAGAGATGATTATGAAAGGAAGATTAAATGGAAGTAACACACTGGCTGAAATAAGAAGAGAGAAAATCAAACCACACTGTGTGGCTATTTGTAAAAGTCTTCAATATATTTCAGAAATAAATCTGTGGAAGATATTTCTGTGGAATAAAGTATTTCATATGTAACAATCTGTTCTAAAGATGGAGTGGACTTCTGTGGTTGGTTGAAATGAATTCAAATTTGATTAGGTTTTCCTGTTTGGTGTTTGGCATTCTAACTGGGAAGGGTGACAGCAGGTGCTTAATAAATTAGCTTAATTGAGTCCAGCTTTGTCATACAAAAATAGCTGCTCAGATGAAGGATACTGTTGTTGTTTTTTAATGACAGACTTGAAAGGCAAAAATTTGTTGTATTAGGGGGATTCATATGACATGGGGGGAATAGATTCATTATTCAGATGTAGGTTTGCTGAGGACAAATGGAAAAGGTAAATTATCTCAAAATGCAAAATCCTTTGAGGAATAACATTAACTGAAAACAGCCCTGCCTATGTTTAACTGAACTGGTAAAAAGTTAATTCAACATAGAATTGATTGAAAACCATTACAAAGAAAACGCTAAAAAGCTGGTTAATTATTAGTTTTGCCAATTAAAAACAATTAAGTAATTTTGCAAACATGCTTCCTACTTCCTTTTGGGGTGAACACACAAGTTCAATAATCACAGATGATGTGGTAATATAAAATCATGTGTTAAAGTTTGCTGATAGCTCACCAAGATTAGTACCATATTTGTCCTATTTCATAAATGAACATCTATTACACACTTGAACGACATACAACTAAAAGATGGTATTTTTGTCTCATCAGTGTAAAATATTTACATTTAAACAACAGCAGAAATGCATCTTTTCATGTCTTAAAAGTATGCTGAATGATTCACATTTCCTTCTGTGTTGGTTTACACACAAACCAACATTAAATCACCTCAATACATAAGTAAAACTGAATGAAAAAGGTTTCAAACTCACCAATATGAAGTAAAAACAGTCTGAAAGACAATTATATGTTCTTTGATGAGATAGTACAAACAGTGTAAAGTGCTTGTTTGCAGGAAATTAAAAATAAAAATGAAAGCAAGAAAGCAAATCCAGTTTTTTGTTTGTTGTATTGTTTTTTCCTCAAAGAAATTTGCTCGGGGGGGGTGAAAAGCAGTCATATTGAGGAACATTAAAAGCAAATTGTCGAACCAGAATACATGAAAGCATACTTCTGTACAAAGAAGGGGATTTATTTGTTGCGTTTGTAATTACTGTAAGGTTTCCTATCACAAAAAGATAAAACATTTAATTAGGCATTTCTTAAAGGAATAAATCAAATTAAACAGGACTGAACCCTGTTTTATATGATAATTCCACAAATGTTGCTTTAAATGTACAAAGCTTCACAGTAAGATATGTTCACCCTGGCAACTAAAAAGGAATTAATTTTATGCATTGATAAGAGAGGTTTTGTACACAGAGAAGGAAATGACTGTAAGTAGTTGCTCCGTCTTTAAATAAAACGTGATCTTTCTTTTTTAATCCGGAGTCAAACACAATTTTTCCACACTGCCTACTTCTTGGAAATAACAAATAAGCTACAGATTATTGTACTATTGTTGTTGTTGTTATCATTACTACTTCTTCTCCTTCTTCTTCTGAAACATCGATCTTCAGCCCTGTAAAGCCCCATGCACAGACACCACATCAGTTCCTCCAAGATTAACCTTGATGCCATAAATCTTTAATCTGCACGTCACGCTAATAAATGGACTTGAATTGCAATCGGCTTCCATTCCAGATAAAAAATTATGAATATTAGATTGCTTTCATTTTTTTTCTTCTCCCTAGCCGTTCTAATAGGCTTTCCTGACTGAGATTTCACGGCGGCTCTCCAAAAAAAGCTCCAGCCGTAACAATGGATTTGCATCCTGATTCACGCAAAGAGCGTTTTCCGTGCACCGCAGAGGGCTGGGGTTGAGGTTGGGCTTGGGGGCGAAAGTGACGAGGTGTGTTTGTGTGGGGGGGACATGGATAACCTGCAGATTATGGCCTTGTGGGAGGATCCAGATAATGGAAACAAACAGAAAACAACACCATGCTTTACACCATTCAACAGGTGGAGAAGGGATTTTGTACTGTCATGTTGACTTTTTCTGTTTCTTTTGATTGCCCATGATGCTCAGCATGAAAAAGCTTATTGAGAATTCCCTGTTGTGAGAGACTGTCTCCTCTCACAACAGTAATCTGTAGGACTCAAAAGCTACCTCACCCCCCTCCTCAGCCACTGTCTGCCAGCCATGCAGAATATCCTCTCTTTTTATATGCATCTGTAACGAAGGTTTGCCGTGGAGGGGAACCCAGGTGCAGAGAGAGAGAGGTAGTCAGGGACAGGCTGGGGTCAATGCTGGCAAAGAGTAATGTTCAGGAGGATCCAAAAGGTGTAGTCAATAAGGCAAGCAGGGAAGTCAGCGATCAGGCGAACAGGATTGGTAGAGAGAATCTAGTAATCAGGCAACAAGTAGAGGTCGTAAACAAGTAAACAAAGAAAACAGGGATCACTTAGAATTGCTACTGGAGAGGAGACAAGACTTAGCATTGACTAGGAGTCACAGAGGGGTTTAAATGTGTAGCAGAGGGGAGCAGTGGGCAGTGAAGGAGAGTGCTGGTTCAATGGGAGTTTAGTATGATAGAGGAAACACACATGGTACCGAGGAATGTTAAGTGGCTGATTGCTGGGGAATGTAAGAGCTAGAATTCTGGTGATGATGACCTCTGGTTGTGAGCCTGGGAATTGCGGGATGTGTGGGATGAAACAGTGACAGAACCCTCCTCATGAGCAGCTCCTGACGCAACATGGGCCTGGCACCGCGGACGACCCTGAGATCGAGGAGCCAGAGCCATGGGATGAGCGCAGTGGAAATCACTGAGTAAGAAGCGGATGAGGACGTTTTGGGCATATTCGGCCCAAGGTAAGAATCGACTCCAGTCCAGTTGAGAGGTGCAGCAGTAGGAACCTGCCGATCTCCTGATTCAGTCTCTCCGTCTGTCCGTTGGATTGCGGATGATAGCCTGACGTGAGGCTGATGTTGATTTGGAGAGACTTCAGGATGGCAGACCAGACCCGAGAGGTGAACTGTGGACCCCGATCTGAGACAATGTCCTCTGGTATCCCGTAAACACGAAAAAGATGTAGTTGAAAAGGAACTCTGCTGTCTCCAGGGCTGTGGGAAGTCCTTTGACAGGAACGAGCCGGCACATTTTGGAAAAGCGATCCACAGCCAC
This sequence comes from Amia ocellicauda, assembly GCF_036373705.1. Lineage (NCBI taxonomy): Eukaryota > Metazoa > Chordata > Actinopteri > Amiiformes > Amiidae > Amia > Amia ocellicauda. The sequence continues at coordinate 14,507,104 of NC_089860.1, forward strand.
AAGGATGGTAGTGTAGCCTTGGGATCTGGGAAGGTCAGTGATGAAGTCAATGGCAATATGGGACCAGGGGTGCTGTGGTGTCGGAAGAGGCTCCAGTAGACCTGCTGGTAGTTGCCGGGGTGTTTTCGATGCACACATGCACATGTCTGACATGCTGCAAGGAACTGAACCACCTCCTTTGACAGCGCTGGCCACCAGAATGTCTTCTGTATCAGGGATAAGGTCCGATGAACTCCAGGATGTCCAGATGCGGGAGAAGAATGAAGCCAGTGGATCAGCTGGGCCCGCACCGAGGCAGGAACATAGGTCAGATGTGGGGGACAGTCGGGAAGCGTGGGGTCAGTGAGCAGTGCCTGCTGAATTTGGGTCATGATGTCCCATCTAATAGGCACTATAACACATGCAGGTGGTAGTATAGGGCCTGTGGAAAGACGAGCAAGTGTCAACATCATACAACCTGGACAACGCATCTGCCTTGGTGTTCTTGGATCCTGGCCTGTAGTTAAGGGTGAAATTAAAGCGAGTGAAGAATAGTGCCCAGTGCGTCTGTCGTGGGTTGAGACGTTTCACAGAGCGTATGTACTCCAGGTTGCGGTGGATGATAAGTGCCCTCTAACCAGTGGCGCCACTCCTCAAACGCCAGTTTGACAACCCAACAGTTCCCGGTTCCCGATGTCATAATTTCTATTGGCGAAGGAGAGTTTCCTAGAAAAGAAGGCACAAGGAAAGAGCTTTTGTGGGTGACCATGACGCTGTGATAACACAGCTCCTACCCCGGATTAGGAAGCGTCAACCTCAACGACAAAGGTGAGTGAAGGGTCCGGATGTTTCAGAATGGGCGTCGTGGTGAAGAGGGTCTTGAGACGTGCAAATGCAGTGGAAGTTGAGGGAGTCCATATTAGACAGTGGATGGTGCCTTTGAGAAGGGATGTTAAAGGGGCAGCAACTGCACTGAAGTTCCATATAAATCGCCTGTAGAAGTTGGCGAAACCCAGGAATCTTTGAAGCTCCTTTACCGTGTGAGGTTGGGGCCAGTCCATGACCACTTGCACCTTCTGGAGATCCATATGCACCCCCTCCGAATCTATGACGTAGCCCAGAAAACTGACCTGCTCATGGTGGAATTCATACTTCTCCAGTTTCACAAACAGTCCATTCTGTAGAAGGCTGTGCAATACCTGGTGAACATGGGAGACATGAGAAGACAAGGTAGGAGAAAAGACAAGAATATACAATGATGAAGACATTTAGATAATTTCTCAGGACATTGTTAACAAAGGCCTGAAACATGGAAGAAGCATTGGCCAATCCAAAAGGCATAACAAGATACTTGTAGTGTCCACTACTGGTCAGGAAAGCCATCTTCCACTCATCCCTCTTCCGTATCCAGATTAGATTATAGGCACTGCGCAGATCTAGCTTCATAAAAAGCATGCTCCTCGGATTTGTTCCAGAGCAGCTGGCACCAAAGAAAGGGGATACCGGTACTTGATGGTGACGTCAATTAGACCCCAGTAGTCGATGCAGGGGCACAGTCCTCTGTCCTTCTTAGACACAAAGAAGTAGCTGGCAGTGGCAGGTGAGGTAGATGGCCGAATGATTCCCAGCTCCATTGCCTCCTGTATATAATCATCCATCGCTTTAGACTCAGCGATAGAGAGAGGGTAGATACGCCCCCTGGGTGGAGCCGTCCCAGGCAATAGCTCAATGGCACAGTCACCAGGTCGGTGAGGAAGCAAACTAGCTGCTTTGGCTTTGCTGAAAACCTCTATCAGGTCCATGTATTCAGAAGGAAAGGTGGATGGTGTAGACAGGAGAGGAATTTCAACATGAGTGGCTCCACATGGAAGAGACAGGCATCAGGAGAAGCAGTGTGAGCCCCATGTGAGGATATCGCTGTCAGCCCAGGAAATGGTTGGGTTGTGGAAGGATAGCCAGGGAAGTCCCAAAATAACCTCGGTGCCAGGGGAAATCGATGACAAGAAGGGATAATTCTTCTATATGAAGTATGCCAATTTGCATGGATAAGGGGTTGGTTCTATGGGAAACTTGACCAGAACCTATTGGCTGGTTGTTTATGGCCTTGACTTGGAGTAGGGGAGTGCAAGGGATAATAGGAATGTCCAGGTGTTCTACGGTCGCTCGGTGGATAAAGTTCCTGGCCGACCCAGAGTCCAGTAAAGCAGTCACAAACATACTGTTGGTCCCCCAAGTGAGCTTAACACGAATAGTACACTGTGAATGTGTAAACAGAGGACACTGTCCTGTCCTCGTCAAGGAAGCATGTGGGGAGCCGAGGTGAACAGGACAAGCATCACGGAAGTGCCCCTCTTGTCCACAGTACAGGCAGAGGCGCTGTTGTAATCTCCTCTGTCTCTCCTCGGTCGTCAGTTGTGTGCGTCACCACTGCTGAAGAGGTGCCCTGTCGAAGGGAAAAAACCTGCTCTCCAGTACCCTTCCCTTCTGCCGGTTGGTTGAAGACTTCCTTGAAATGAGCCAGGAAGACCTCCAGGGAGCGTGTGATGATCCTTTGCTTGTTTCCACACTGCTGATGCCCATTGCACCGCTTTTCTTGTCAAAAGGGTTATGAGAAAGGCGTCATCTGGGAAGTCAGAGTGCTGATTGGCGAAATACAGTGAACATTGCAGTAAGAATCCTTCACATGTGTCTGGAGTGCCATCAAACTTCTCCAGAAGAGCAAGGTGAACAGACTGTGGTGTTGTTACAGGCACTGCGAGGGGAGCCGCAGACACTGCCAATGGTGTAGGTACAGCACTGGGTGGTGTTCTCTGCAACAGCTGACTGAGTGCATCAGCAATCTGTTGCAGCTTTGTGTTGTGGTCGTCTAACCGAGCATCCCAAGCTGCCACGGAGGTTTTGAAGCTTGACATCTCCGCTGGGTCCGTTGTGTGGCTAAGTCTTCTGTAACAAAGGTTTGCCGTGGAGGGGAACCCAGGTGCAGAGAGAGAGAGGTAGTCAGGGACAGGCTGGGGTCAATGCCGGCAAACAGTAATGTTCAGGAGGATACAAAAAGTGTAGTCAATAAGGCAAGCAGGGGGTCAGTGATCAGGCAAACAGGATTGGTAGAGAGAATCTAGTAATCAGGCAACAAGTAGAGGTTGTAAACAAGTAAACAAAGAAAACAGGGAACACTTAGAATTGCTCCTGGAGAGGAGACAAGACTTAGCATTGACTAGGAGTCACAGAGGGGTTTAAATGTGTAGCAGAGGGGAGCAGAGGGCAGTGAATGAGAGTGCTGGTTCAATGGGAGTTTAGTATGATAGAGGAAACACACATGGTACCGAGGAATGTTAAGTGGCTGATTGCTGGGGAATGTAAGAGCTAGAATTCTGGTGGTGATGACCTCTGGTGGTGAGCCTGGGAATTGCGGGATGTGTGGGTTGAAACAGTGACAGCATGAGGCTAATATGAGCCACAACCCAGGGTAGGACGAATAACTAAATCAGAGTATTAGGTATGAATGCCAATACCAAATTACCTTTATCCCACTGGATATAGCCTATTTTTTAAGTCATGATGAGCCATACACCCCTCCTCAGATTCTTTCAAACATAGAGGTAGCATCTATATAGTATCTGAATGTATTTTGTAGCACTGGCTATACTTAATTGTAAGTACAACATAAACACATGGATTTACATGCAATTTAAGTGTTATCAAATTGAATATCCTATATAGACAGATGTATGTGAATACAGAGATTTAGTTCACATAAAATATTGTATTTTTCCATCTATATGTGTAATATAATTATAACAGTGTGCTGTGTAATAACATTGTAATTACATGTAAATGTTTAGTAGAAAGTGATTCTCTGTGTTGAAATCCGTTGAAATCCTCTTAAACGTGCTACTAGTTGCAATAATTGTGACTATGTTCCAAGCAATTTCATAATTTACGAATAGGACTTTGTCTTAGCAGGTAACAGCTAAAACAAGAAAGTCATGAAAAAAAATGTTAGGCACAGACTGGAGAGAAATGTTATGCAGGTATGTATAAATACCAACCATGTAAACATCTAATTAATCTAATGGAGCATTCATGTCTGATTGCAGTGTGACATTATTCCAGTCTTTTTAGGTATTTGCATATTGTCAATAACAGGAGAGGGCAATATTGGCACTAATAATAGTCTACTCTTAGTAATGACTACTATGGGACATAAATCACAAGGGGCAGCAATCCTGACCTATATTTAGAGAGGTAAGAGTGTAGATTAAATGCCATTAATTAGGACACTGTAATGCGTACACTGGAAACACACTGAAGTGATATGAATCATAATGACTTACAGATATCTAGATGGCCAATCATATATTCATGACTGCAAACCTATTTCTTTAGATACTAAGTCACATCATTTACGGACTTTCAAGGTTAAGTGTTAATGTTCTCCAGTGAAGTAATGTATGCACTATTACAAAGTAAATAATGCAAAATGACTGGCAATTTAGATCAAGCTCCCCTTTCACCCAGTAGGCAACTGCAAATTACAAACATGTTACCCTGACAGACTATAAGTGGCCATCAATTGTAATATTAGCAATTCCCAGGTGGATTTTGAAACGCTTGAAGAACACTGATGTGAATCATACAAAGAAGAAATCATCAGAAACAAATGATCTTTTCATTGTCCAAAAAACAAGTTGGACATGTTATCGTGAGAAGCAACCAGAATATAGTCACATAACCAGATTATTAATTTCTGTTAATTATAAATTATTATAGCAAGGTGTTACATTTGGCTACCAATATGCACAGCAAATTATACTTTTCCCCCCACATTCACTGCAGATTGTGTTGTGTGCCTTTGCCTTTCTTTTTCTTTTTTGAAATATGCACATAAACTTTGTAATCTGAAAATAAATCTAATCTGAATTTAAAACATGGGTCCAGATTAACTCAAAACATGGACCCATCCAATAGCAAACTACAAACCTGTACATCATAGTGGTTCCAAGAAATTGCAGTATTGTAGTTTTCTATTAGTGGGTGGCTGAAAGGTTTGATTTAATCTCAGAGTAGGTCCATATACACAGCAAAGTAAGGTATTTGTAATGTCTGCTATCAGAAGCCTTCCAACACTAAATGCAATTCCTCCCTATTATAAAACTACCAAATGTTTCAAATATGCAACATGGATAATAATCCACTGTGAACAGCACTGCAGCGAAATTAATTATTTATCAGAGGCTTGCAAGTCTGAAAACATTCAAACATTGTTGAGAATGAATCAGTAGAAAGCATTTTGCTCAGAAGAAATTTATGAGTGTTCAATATGAAAGAGCTATATTGGCATGAAACAATCCAGTAAATTGTCTTCATGAAGCATGCTCATTTAACATTTTGTGGAGCAGCAATCATTTCCTTTGATACAAAATGTAATCATTTTATGAAAGTAGAATTCTTAAAGTTGAATTTTTCAAAGTATTTTTATTTATTTTTATGATTACATGTATATAGATTAAGAGAAGACTAATACAAGAACCTAGCTGTAAATTGAATCAGAATACTTGGAATGAGAAGATTGACCTCATCTAGCAATGTGTAGACAAATGATTAGCATATGAGTCTACCTAGTAAGTATTGCAGTTTCCTCACTACATATATAATAATAACAAACACAAATGAGTCAAACAGCAGCCAAATTAGTCCGTAATCTGTAATCCACGTCAAAATCGAAAAGCAATGTTCATTACCGTGATTCTGTCTCACTATTCTCTCTTGCAAAAAACACCTTCCTGGCTTTTCCCATATGGTACTTTGCAATTAACTCTATAGGAAGAGCTGTTTTTATACAGTTCCAGTCTCCATGGGTGAGTCAAGTCAGCTGCTGTTTCCGCTCCGCACACTTTTTTTGATAGATTTTTGAGTATAGACATATACTATTCACATATACACATGAAATGCAAGGTTATCAGTTACGGACCATTTAGGGTAGACCCCAACATAAGATGTGAGAACAGAACATGTGAGAGACCCTTCCTCCAATCCTTTTTCTCTGCTGTCCGACCACAACACAAACATAAGCTACTAGCCACTTATGTTTTTCTTTTTCTGATCTTTAAAAGGGAAACAAGTAAGGGTTGAGTAATTCCAAAATAATAAACAAAACAAATCTAACTAAAGACCAAAGGTGGCTAACTAAATATCCAAAGCAAAAAGGGAAAATATACATTTCTACTCCTGCATCCCTAACAAATACAAAAATATCTACAAAAGAGCGTCAAGAGCATCAGAAACAAAAAAGGCACTCACTCCCTATCAGGTTGTACAATAACAACACTTCACAAGAAACACTGATTGGAAACACACTAACAAGCTGGAAATTACATTTCTGGTCTGGAAGGCCAGAAACAAATCAGGATGAAGGAAGGGTATCTCACTGCTCCCCCTCTTGTCAGTGCTACCCAAAGGCTTTTAAATATGCATCCTCTCCTCACCATCCTCCAATGGCAGGTCTTGTATTGCTAACAGAGGTAGAGAGAGCACACAACACAGCAATCACGAACAACAATAAATAACAGTCAGGTATGTAAGACTAGGGACGTAACACCCCCACCCTGAAAACCAAATGTATAGTTTACACATGGGACAAATCACTGACTCAAAAAAACTCTCTGGCAACTCACAGACCACACAAACACCCTACTTGTACTTATTAAATCGTTAAGAAGAGATACAACACAAAAAAATTGTAATATCCAGTCATACCAAGGAAACATCTCAACTCAAACAGCGAGTCATAGGCTCTGGAAGGTCATGGATAGCCAAACTTTAATCATACACAGGACACACCCGACCCAAGATCTAGGTCTGAACCTGACACAAAACCAGAAACAGTATTAACAGTCGATGTAAACCAAAAATCGTAAAACAAGAGAAAAGCAAATCAGATGCATACAGACCTGCCTCAGCTCGAAATTCCACCTACACACTCCCAGCATGCATGAGAGAGAGAGAGACATTTATAGATAGATTGGTAGATATTGATAAATGTAGATATGTAAATTATGCATTTCCCTTTACTTTTGACATAATTAGGGATTACCACCGCTGTTCCAATTGGATTTGGTATGAATGTGAGCATAAACTGAAGCCTGGGCTTTTGAGATTACTACACTAAAAGGGGCTTTATCAATGCTGTGGAAATCCAGGGAGCAAAAAGTTTAATTAAAGAACAGTCATCTTTAATTACAGAGTTGGGCCCTATGGGATTTGTTAAATGCAGAGCGGTGGGTGTGGAAAAAATGGTGGGACTGGAAGACATCATTTATCGCTGCAGCTTTCATTAATGACATAAAGGTGGTACTAAATAGTTACCACAAATCAAAAGTAATAAAAAGAACAAGAATAATAAGAATAATATCTTTATATATAAAATATAAATGCATTGTATTTGCTAGATAAAAATACCATATTTTTTGTATTGTGTTCTTTTAATTTTTTCTCTGATAAGTTTGCGCTCAATAATTGACAGCCACCTCACAATCCTTGGTGTGATTTCAGAAGGCACTACTCCCTAAGGGTAAAATGAACTTTGAAAGCTTTAGAAGGCGCAGTAAAACATTCTCCTGCACACAAAGACTGGGCCCTATTCATTATTAATACCTCATCTCTACCACCAGCAGCATTCTAATCTACAAAGCAGAGAGAATCCCTTGGATTTCAGCTTAAATAACCAAGTATGGAATTAGCTCCCTGCTCTCTGTACTCTGACATTTAATTTAAACTAAAAGTTTAAAAGGGCAAAAAGGCTACGGGTGCTCAAATACAATTTGATGTTCGCTGTTCGTTAATATATAATTTATGAAGAATATATATATATATATATATATATATATATATATATATATAAATGAACTAAAATAAATATTTCTGAAATAAAATATTTAACGACATGTGATAACTGCTGGATGGATGCTGGGAGAACAGACCTTTTACAGTAAGTGCCGCCCACTAAAAGCCTCCCTAGAAAGTAGTTTTTTCTACCGTACATCCACCAAATAGTTAACCTCCTTCAATTGTTTACATTTTCAGATAAGAGTTTTCAAACATCATACTGAATTACAATAACTGGATAAAGGGAGGACCTTCCCTGTATTGGTCTAATGATGATAATCAATAAGCAGCTGGATACACCTATTTGTTTCTGGATTACAGACATATCGCATGACACCCTGGTGTTTACTTTTGCTTTTTCATTATTGTGACATCCCAGAGGGCGCAGTAAGAGAAGAGTGTCATATAGTTAAGAAGCTCCTCCCCCTTTTCCTATTCTCAGACCCAACCTGCTGTCTTCCCAACCTGGCGAGCACACCTGCGGCACACCGAAGTAGCTGTATAAAAGAGCAATAGTTATAGCAAATAGCAATGGCAATAGTAATAGCAATAGAAAGAGAAACCAGACATTGACACCATTTTGTATGGATTCCGCATACGAACAACGGCGACGAGACTACCTACTGGATTGGAGAATCTTCTCAGTACTTTATTCAGGAAGCCAAGTAGTGGTCCGAACATAGCTAGGGAAAAAGAAGACAAGTACATTCAGTGACCTAAACCCAGGCTAGTTTATTATTTGCTAAACAGCCTTTATAAAGGCTTAAGTCTGTTCCCTACTTCTCAGATTGCCGGGATTCGGGAAGTGGTGTATACGAATTCCCACCCGGATCGCCGGATTGATACACCCTGCACAGTGTCACAGTTATATATCATTAAAGGGGACAGTAACATATGTTTTCTTGTTCATAGCCAATTGCTATTGGTTCAAAGTATCATATTGACATACTGGGGTTAGGTTTTCCCTTGGACATCCTGCAGACAGCATTATGGAAACGTACACTATGAAAAGATCAATAAAAACAAGTCTTGAAATTTCACTTTGTTTTGTTCTTTGAACTGTATCCATCATGAATTAAATGTTTCTGTGCATACTAAATTGCAGGTTTTATGGTTTTAACTTGAAAACTCGCTGGTTGCACCTGTGACACTCTTTGAACTGTAATCAGGTGATACAGAGATCTGCAACAATTAGAATAAATAACTAGTCAGTGTTCTGTTCCATAAATATCACAGTGAAATTACTATATGTATGCAATCTGGCTAGGTGAGTTGTTTCACTATACCCAATTTAACCTGGATACAATTTGTTCTCAATTTCTGTAAGCTGTTTTTTCCTTTCCCTCCCAAGCTTTTCAATATGGTGTGCACAAATTGTTTTTCATATAGCTTCAGTTGAAACACAACCCCCACCTTGCAAAGCTGATGGTTCACATGAAAAGATATGCTCCATGCAGGATGCTTTGTAATGTACACAAATGAAGCTATGAAGCACACAGTATTTTGTTTGCACCCACACAGAGTCAAGGCTTTTATTTTCATTTTTTAATTAAAAACCTGTTTATCTAAGAGTATACAATGCTGAGCAACATTAAACCTCTGGATGCTTTGGGTGGCATCAATTAACCCATCTCTGATTTGCCATTACTTTATCAGTTTGCGCCTGCCCCATTTAATTCAAATTGTTTTATATAATATATATAATATGAAAAACAACAACATTCAAAGTGAATATGATAGAATGGTGTGTATGTGATAGAGGAGTTTGATATAAACATATATGATGCTCTTGCTAGCTTTTCTCACTTCCGCTTTTTAAAAGTATTTTCAGAAGCTATTCCAATATGAATGGTTAGTAAAAGTAATTAAAAATAAGAGTCTCAACAGACTGAATAATGAGGAAACAGAATGCAATGCAGAATACAATGGAAATTAAATAACAGGAAGAAACCAATGACATCTCTACCTCTTTAAGCACTGGAGTTAGGAAAAAAGAGGTTATGACATCTGTAAGATTTGGACTGATGCAAATCCTGTACAAAAGCAACACCCCTAATATATGCTGACATGCAGTGTGTGCTGTTTTCTTTTTTCTCCATGGGCAAATCATTATCCACAGTAGAATTCAAATGTCTAGCTACTGTAAGAATGGGGTGGGAGGGGGGTTGCACAGATTCCCAAAAGCAAAAATAAAAATGCCAATCATTACAATACATTTTGGTTTTAATTTTTTTTAGTGACTGCAACAGTAAAGTAGTCTCTTGCTATGGCAGCCAAGCTGTGGCTGACAGCAGAAGTGAGTTAGGGAGGCAAGTGAGTAATCAAACCCACAGAGGGGCTTAAAATTCAAGGCACAGGCAGATGACTGAGGGAGAGTGCATTAGAATAATATCACTAAACCGTTTCAGCTCAAGTAAGTATATCATCAGAATCAAATACATTTGAACTTTATGGTCACATTTATCTCCTTCTGAAAAGCGAATACCTTTTTGGTTTTATGATTGCAGAAGCTACAGAATACCAAGACGAGTCTAGTTACATGAGTAATGTTTTTTTGTTTTTGTTTTGATTTGTTGTTGTTGTTTTTACTATGTGCCATCCTAGTCAAAAAACATATTTTGCACAAGTGTCCATTCCCTCTCCCCATGGGAATCTAATAACCTCAGCAAACAGCAACTGTGTTCAAATGTTATTTTGCTGCAGCTTGCTAGTTTTGGGTTCAGAATTACTTGGCTTTTAAAAATGCAGACACTGTCTCCAATTCTCAGTCAACATGTACATTGATAGAGTTGTGTCTGGGTCCTGCAACTGCCCATCTTCACGCAATGCTAAACGGTTCAGTTGCAATGTATGGGAAAATACTGTGTGCCTCGCTGATTAAATATTAGTTCAAATATATTTCTATGCCTGTAGTGGCCTATGTGTGTGTTTCTTTTCAACCCTTTGCATTTCATCGCCTACCAAAACACTACCAATGATATATTTTGTTGCTTCGGGAAATAGAGCGCATAGTGCTCATTATTCCCAGCTGGCTGCTTGCAACACCCTGACGTTCATTTCCATTATACAGTGCCAGGAACCCTGTGCAAGGAGAGAGACAGGCTGGGAAAGAAACGCTGCCTTTGTTTCATTTGGGCTGAGTGCTGGAGCGACCACCATTTTTCACTGCTTTGGCTGCACCTCTGATTAATGGCCGGTCCTCTCCCCCTCCTCCCACTCTGTATTTTTACAGTAGACAAATGGCTTTTTGGGGGGTTGGAAAATGGAAGCAAAATGAAATGATTTGGCTTAGCTGTGATCCCTGTATTCCCCCCCACCCCACCCAACCCCACCATCTCTCTCTCCCTCTCTCCCTCTTTGATTTGAAATGCTTTGATGAAGCCAGTTGACTGTGAAGAACCAAACTATTAAAGACATTAATGAAAGGGTGGCTTTTAAGGGATTAGTAACCAGAATGCTTACCATTTATTAACAACACATCAAAACTGTACCTGACTGTATGTGTTAGCGCACATTTGCAGTTGTATTTACTCGTCTAATAGACAGCTCAAGTTTTATAAAACAGTACCACACCAAGCACCACCCCCCTGAACATCCAGAATCACATTTATAACAAAAAATAACATCATGGTAACTTTACAACATTTAACTATGGATATGTACAATGAAGGGCCTATTGTGAAGATGTAGTGATGTTATTCCTGTTCAACACAATTTACCAAGGCATCTCTTTGGAGCAACAGACCCAAAAAGCTCCCTTGATCTAATAGCTTCCACTTAAGCATGTTCATTCCAACTTTATATCATTTATTGTTTCTTTAACTCAGCAATTAAAGAGAAGAGAAATCAAACCAGGCTAGAACTGGAACAGATGTCTTAATGAACATTTACATTGTGGCATTGTGTTTTCATTCATATCTGGATTACCTTTTGACAAAATACCCTTTGTGAGACTATAATAAGTCTAAACACTGTTCAATTATATTACTTATTTAACTAGCCTGTTTTACTTAAAAAAAAGTTTTGTATGTCAGTGTTGTTACTACTAAGATAATTAGGACAGATTAGCTATGGTAAACATACTCAATCCTTATGCTTGCTTGTAGAGGAACATATGGTGACTCATAATTACCTTGATGTTAACACCTTTCTTATTATGTTTATACAAAACTACTTCTGTCTCCTATTATATGGATGGGAATGTTGTCCTTCCTATTACCCTCTAAGTAAGTTCTAATATAAAACCAACAACACATAGTTAAATTACGAGGAAGGAGGAAACATCTGCAAATGAATTCTTGTTTACAATGGAGCAGGATGAAGTAAATTCAAGTCGGATAAGTCTGAGTATATTACCTTCTGTTATCAATCAATGTTCCACAGTTTTTGTCTCAATATGATTCAAAGCAAGCTTACCATTGGCATGTTGAATAAGCTACTTGGAAATTAAAACTGAAGACATCAATTCACTGCTAATAGAGCACAGAGGCACCTCCAATTCAGTTCAGCGGTTCCCTGATGCAAAACAGACACAGTCTAACAAACCGTTTCATGGAGAATATGATTGTGTGTTGTCATGTCAGAGCAAAGCTTTTGATCGAAATGCTTGACACTAACAAACTCAAGAATGGTTCATGGAGTGGATTTCTCACACAAATTAATCCAGGACTGATTGGAGAAGCTCTTTATGTATTTATCCCTTTTCAAGCTGTTTATTTAAGTTTTACAGCAACTACAGACACCAGGCACTCTGGTCAGCCCAATGCACCTTCTCCTTTCTAAACGCTCTCTGTGACACTCTTTAAACCACTTTCAAGTAAGCAGTCCACAATGAAGAGAATATGAACACATAATTATATAATGTGTGTGTGTGTGTGTGTGTGTGTGTGTGTGTGTTAGAAAAATATGTGTCTAATTGCTACACAGAACAATTTGGAATTGAGCACTGCTACTTCTATTTCCTGAAGCTAGAATTATGATTGACAGTGCAGCTGCATAGCTTCAGTAACCTTGATTTTTAAACTAAAAGATCACTGAGCTTTAAAATCATGGAAATAAATTGAGTATGACTGTAACTTAAATGACAAATGTGGGCTTTAAACTAACCTTGCAGGAGGCAACAAAAGACAATTCTGATTTGGAGGCTGCTGCTTTGTTCAGTGATACAAGACTTGATAGTTTATTTACTGAAAGGAGAAGGGTCACCTTGTCGTACTGTTATTTCCATCCTACAGAAGCCTGTCTGTCTCTCTCTTTCTTTCTTTCTTTCTTTCTTTCTCTTCCCTTCTTCTCTCAGAAGGCCTGAAATAACAATGCCAGTGTTGGATCAATATTTTCATATCTGCACTGTTGATCTGCACCAAAGGGCATTACAAGAGGTTATTTATCAAATTACAATTAGCTTCATAAAAAGATTGCACACCCAAAATAATAATAAAAAGAAGGAGGAGAAGAAAGACAAATAAGAATGAAAGTCCCTAACAATGATACTGAAATTCTACCAAGAGAAAATCTTTACCAATGTAAAATGATAATACATTATTTAGGGTACATTTTACTGCTGTTGTAGTTCAGTTATTCCTATTACCCTGTTCTGCTTTCATAGGAATATATGTATAGTAACTTGGCTTCTAGGAAGGATAAAATTGAATGATTGTGTATCCAGAGTTAGCCTCACATGTAAAGGCTTCCTAGTATTGAAATTGTAGGCAAACCAAATGTTTTACTTAATGATGACTTAGAATAGATACTAATGGACACCAAACGAGCACGATGGGTTGAATGGCCTCTTCTCATTTGTAAACTTTCATATGTTCTGATTTTCTTCTTATGTTCTTATGATGTACACACCACCATTAACAGATACAGAAAATGCGTAATGAATAAGGAGAAAAAAACAGGACTTGTTTCCTCTTTAGAAATCTGTGGACTGCTAATCTAATTTCTCCTTCAAATCATGCCTCATAAAGAAGGATGTCTAGAAAAAATTGTCTACATAACCAAATGACTATGTGACATCATTACATGTTTTGTTCAGTTAAGTCTCTGCAGCTGGATTACCTTTTTCTACTTTGATTAATAAACTGTTAAGGAATTACATTGAACCTCCTTGGCTTTAGGTACAAAATCACCCTGCATACCAGCACCATCTGATCAAGTAATGGTTTGGCTACCACCCGGTCAAACTCCTGTCTTCCCTGGTGCAGATATCTTCCTTTATTCCCTAAGCCTGACCTGCTATGAACGCATTGCCTCATTTTACACTCGAAGGGATCCACCGCAGTAAAAAGTATTCAGAACCAGCCCACTCACCTCCTCAGATTTTTTTCATTTTTCTTTTAACAAATCTAAAATAAACCAGAAGCCACAAGCTGCTCGCTGTGGAGATGTCAGTGTCTTTGTAACCAGAAAGGATGGGTGGGTTCCTCATCTGGAGAGGAACCCGGCAATCTTTTCTTGGTTCTAAGACAGACAAATGGGGGGCATTACCACGTTCAGATTAGAGTAACGGACATGTCAATAAGCTGTAAAAAAGGAGAATGATGCCGCAGGCTATGATGGTGTGGCCTCTTTGAAAGGTTATTACAAAACAATGCATTATTTAGATGCAGAGATCCGAGGAGACAGGATCGGGGATGAATGGCCTGGATTTAATTACCTTGTAAGGCTTGGCAGTTTTATATTTATTCGGTGACAAATGGAAAATTCTGAGTGTTTATAAATCTGCTGGGGGAAAAAGGGGAGAAAAAATAACACATTGAGTTTGCTACCTTCTTGAGATGCAGGAGGCTATTCTATTCTTCCAACAAGTATTTATTGACTTGTTCCCAATATAAAATATATATGATGATGACATAATGTTTCCAAACACTGTCCTTACTTTGGAAATCATTTTCAGGCCAATCTTAGTTGGGGATTCAAATCCACCGCTTTTTCTTTCTATGCATTTGTTCACAGCCCCCTTGTCAAAATGTAATGATTTACAATCGTGTGTATAATGTAAAATAGTGTAAACAGTACCCCTTTTCTAAATTATATTGGCAATCAATTATTGAAATGGTAGGATGAGCCCTTTACAGGCCTATTCAATTTTAAAGAAAAGCAGAAACATCACAGAGCAAATGTATGTATGTGTAGTTGTGTGTGTGTGTGTGTGTGTGTGTGTGTGTGTGTGTGTTTATGGAAAAAGAGAGCAACAGAGAAAGGAAGAGAGAGAGAGAGAGAGAGAGAGAGAGAGATGCTGTGCTGCCAGTTTTGAAATTAGCGGCCCTTTCATACAACAAAGTTAAATATGAAACGCAAATGATTGAAAGACTATATTTCTTGAGGAAAATTTTAAAGCTGGACAGTCCAGCCAATCAGGGTTGATCAAAGACTATCTCAATTCTCCCTCACCATCCCTCTTGTTGTCTTGTTTAATTTCTCTACGTCCACCACATTTGGCTCCCTGAAGGCCAATACACTAGGCCATTGGCCACTATGTAGAAAAGTCCTAGAGATTAAATACCCTTATTTTATGGCATGTCAATAAATAAAAGAAGGCATATGTACATACATAAAAGACATAGCTTGCAATTCCATATAGAAATGAGCCTGCATGGGCGGTTTTGCTATAGATAAGTGGCTTGAAGCAACTGACAACAACACAGAAAATATGTTTTTATCCAGCAGTGCAATGCCACCCCTGTTAGTAAGTAGGCTGTAGGTCCCAACAGAGTGGTTTCATGATGAAACAGCGCTGGGTTAGCCCACACAATATGCTGGAGGGCAAGGAGATGGAGAAGGCACAATGGAAGAATATCTTGCTTATACTCAGAAGCCCAGTTAAGTAAATACAATAAGGCCATGGCATACCTAACTAAACAATATTTCACATAACACTCTTAGCTTATACATTCCTTAGAGCTTGTACTCATGAAATTATGAAAATGTTCATATGTTGATAAGACCATCCCTCTACTTCACACAGACCACTCAAATACAGCTTCTCAGTTTTCTTTCAGAAACTACTTTCTGGGACTTACAAAGCACTTTAAGTATTAAACTTCAGGTTTGGCTGGACTTGGTAAGGTTGGGTATTTAGACAGTTATCATATATATTCAAGTGATGTCATTCTTTTTATAAATATCAGGAATATTTTGTTCTTCGTGTTTGTCTAAAACTACATGTGTAGTGATGGAAGCATTTGTTTGTTATGTGTCCTCCAAGATAGAAAAGTACAGGATTTTGCAATAGCGACATTTTATATAATAACACACATGGAATCTGATTCGAGGCACCATTCGATCTTTAAGTAATACTGCAGCTAAACCAAACATTGCGTGGATATAAATGTTTTCTTTGATTTACAAAATATGACATTTATTTTGGATCTTCTGAAATCTGTCACTTTATTTTTCCATCAACATGAGTTTAGGTTTGGAACCAAAAAACACAACTACACATCTTTTCGATACCAAATCTGTTTTACGTCAACTCAGGATGTCAGCTGTTGCCTATTGGGAATGGTGGCTCATAAGGAGTTAATATATTTCAGAAATTAAGCCATTAGAACTCCTATCTAGTTGGCACAGGATTAGCTCTGTATGGCTTCAGTTTACCACCTGCTGATCAGATACACCAAGATTGCGGCAGGGTGCTGAAGGGCTATTTGTTTCTCTCCAAGAGGCCTAAATGCCTCTGTGAGCATGTTTGCCTGCATGATGTGTTGATGGCAGTCGCAGGGGAAGGGAGCGTGTTGGTGGGAGGGGGGGGGTAGAGGTGAATTGTTTACCTCGGAAACATTGCTCATCGCGATTCAGAAGTAAACTTCAATTTTTCAAAAAATAAGCCTGCCGTGCTAAAAAGTTCCAACCTCACAAAAAATCTATATTGCAATACATGTCAATGCATTACACATACATTTAAAATACAGTGTAATATATTGTCATATATTCCATCTACAGTGAGGGAAAAAAGTATTTGATCCCCTGCTGATTTTGTAGGTTTGCCCACTGACAAAGAAATGATCAGTCTATAATTTTAATGGTAGGTGTATTTTAACAGTGAGAGTGAAATCCAGAAAAACGCATTTCAAAAAAGTTATAAATTGATTTGCATGTTAATGAGGGAAATAAGTATTTGATCCCCTATCAATCAGCAAGATTTCTGGCTCCCAGGTGTCTTTTATACAGGTAATGCTCTTAAAGGGAGTGCTCCTAATCTCAGCTCATAACCTGTATAAAAGACACCTGTCCACAGAAGCAATCAATCAATCAGATTCCAAACTCTCCACCATGGCCAAGACCAAAGAGCTGTCCAAAGATGTCAGGGACAAGATTGTAGACCTACACAAGGCTGGAATGGGCTACAACACCATCGCCAAGCAGCTTGGTGAGAAGGTGACAACAGTTGGTGCGATTATTCGCAAATGGAAGAAACACAAAATAACTGTCAGTCTCCCTCGGTCTGGGGCTCCATGCAAGATCTCACCTCATGGAGTTTCAATGATCATGAGAACGGTGAGGAATCAGCCCAGAACTACACGGGAGGATCTTGTTAATGATCTCAAGGCAGCTGGGACCATAGTCACCAAGAAAACAATTGGTAACACACTACGCCATGAAGGACTGAAATCCTGCAGCGCCCACAAGGCCCCCCTGCTCAAGAAAGCACATGTACAGACCCGTCTGAAGTTTGCCAATGAACATCTGAATGATTCAGAGGAGAACTGGGTGAAAGTGTTGTGGTCAGATGAGACCAAAATCGAGCTCTTTGGCATCAACTCAACTCACCGTGTTTGGAGGAGGAGGAATGACCCCAAGAACACCATACCCACCATCAAACATGGAGGTGGAAACATTATGTTTGGGGGTGTTTTTCTGCTAAGGGGACAGGACAACTGCACTGCATCGAAAGGACGATGGATGGGGCCATGAACCGTCAAATCTTGGGTGAGAACCTCCTTCCCTCAGCCAGGGCATTGAAAATACTTATTTCCCTCATTAACATGCAAATCAATTTATAACTTTTCTGAAATGCGTTTTTCTGGATTTTTTTGTTGTTATTCTGTCTCTCACTGCTAAAATACACCTACCATTAAAAGTATAGACAGATCATTTCTTTGACAGTGGGCAAACGTACAAAATCAGCAGGGGATCAAATACTTTTTTCCCCCACTGTATATAAATCCTGTACAGCAATATATTTTGAAATTATATGTCAGTTAAATAAAAAAAAAAATACATTTACTATATTTTAATCTTGATATGTTGTTTTGTGCAATGTATTTCAAAATATATTATATTTTAAACCACTTTTAAAATGTATACTTCTCATAATGATCAATACTGAAACTCATTGTACTATATATATAGTACCACTGCATTAAGTGTCCCTAATTACTGTGTATTTACACTGTAATTACTTGGTAACTACCACTGTAATTATGCTTATTTGCACTGTAGCAAGTATTTACAGTATATATATATATATATATATATATATATATATATATATATATATATATTATTTGTTTTGTATTATATTATTTCACCTCATTTGCTGTAGATGTTGTTTTGGCTTCACTATATAATGTTCTACAATATTGTACGTCTTTTCTACATAAACTATGTCACCTTTGGTACCTTTATATAGATGTTTATAAGTTTCTGATTCATTTGTTTTTGAACATGAAACAACTTGATAAAAAAAAAAATATATATATATATATAGACACATTATTTGTATTATTATTATTGTAATTTTTTGTCACAAACTAAAAGTTATTTTTCTTGTCCTACTGACAGGACTCAAAAGAAGTCGGCTCTCACTTTGGGGGCTCAATCAGGTCTGTCAGTGTGGCTCTGTGTGAATGTCAAAGTGAGTGCTGCGCTCAAGAAGATAAGAAAACAAAGACAGATGGCACTCCAGGCACTATTGTGCAGCAACAAAAAAATAATACCGCAAATTGTTACAAATGGAAGGAGAATCCTTTTAGAGCTCTATTTAGCTTCACTTCTGATGTATCACTCTACTGAGTTCACGTCACTCTTAGTTTTCAGTGTGAATTTGACAGTATTTATTTTTACTGATCAACATGTTTTGTTCAAACTCTCAAAGAAAATTATTTGAACTCTGTGTGCTCCATAAAATTTGCTTTGTCCCATGATGTGTGTACACCCCTCACACACCTTTATCATGAAAGTAGTTTTTGTTTATTGAACTTAGTTAAGTTATTCATAATTGATGGGGATACAATTATACATTGACTCTTCCAGATGCAGATAATGTATACCTCAATTTACTCAGTATACCTGAATGCTGCCAAAAATACCAGAAGGAGGTAGATATTTGATTACACAAACCCAAACAATATCAATATCAGTTAGTCTGTTTTACTCGATGATCGTATTAAAGGAAAGTTCAAATACCCAGAGCACCAGTCCTTCACTAAATGTCACCATATAGCTTTATTGAAGAACTATATTACTCTCCTTGATGGTCCCCACATGAATCCTAGACTACACAGTCCCATTGGCTGTGATCAGCTAATACACAATCCTCCTGTAAAATGCAGGCAGTTCACTATTTCTCCCTGTCTAGAAGGCATTAATGCAGTGATTAATGGTGCTGCCTCACACTATTAAGGAGACCTGGATCATTCATCTTATTTACGGTATGCAAAGAGATCTGCATGCCACACATTCATCGAGCATTGTGTTAAGAAGAAAATGACCTGAGACATCACTGGGGACAAAAGGAAATGTATTTTCTTTTAGACAAAGTTATCGAATCTTGCCTATGCAAACACTGTGGCAGGGGGCCTCCCACACAACTTGCCTACTATTGATTTCCAATAGTGATACTGAAGCTAGATTAGCAATGACTTCTACTTAGAATAAGTCGCTGTCAATACTGTGTTATTGTTGTTATTATTTACATGAATCTTAACATTTTAAACCTGAAATGTGAAGGAGTGACAAATGCTGTCTTTATGAGAATATAATTACACTTGTAAATTATGTGTGCTTTAAATCTCTCTTCTTTTTTTTAATTGAAAAAGTTCCCATTGGAAGAAAGCTCCTGTCAAATTCTAATTTGCAGAATAATTGAAAGTAGGATTAGGATTTAAATAAACAATGCTATTTTTAAATACAATGTTAAATAAGCTCTTAATAGCAAACGCTAGGATTAAAAAATAACTGCAATCACACTATGCTAATACACAAAATTACCTAAAGGTTTCCATTCGTCACAGTTCTGTTTAGTTTATATTTGTCTCCTGCTACATGTGTGTCAGCACTAACTTGTGTATTTGTGTATAAGATGTGTATTTTCACATGTGTTTTATATTAGTTCAGACTAGGAGATATTAAAAAAAAAAAAGAAAAACATTATCTTTTATAAAAATTAATTCAGTCCAGCTCAAAACTCTCAAAATAAATAGTTAATCCTGACTGGCAAACATTTACATGTATAAGCTGTACAAGTGTCTGTGTCATTCAGTTCAGTATGTAATTTTCATTTTCTGGTTGTAAATGATGGACAGATGAAAGTGGCTTAATGATTTTCTGTCTCCTAATAAAAGCTTACCAAGACATTTGCATAGAGATAGTGCTGGGTTTTGATTTCCTCTTTCTAACGCAACACAGTTATTACAATGTACCAGGACACGTACCAGCGTAATTAAGGCACCATGGGGTCATAAACCCTATACTTCTGACACTGCTTCCAGTTTAATATAAAATCAGCTTACTTGCTGAATTAAACGCTCTTTAGTTAGGCCTGTATTTATACTTTCTCTCCCTCTTAACATCTTTATCATCTGCAAGTTGTTTCTCTGTGTAGCATGCGCCCCCTTTTCTTCTCATTTGGACAGCTCTCATCCATGCACTGAGTGTTAATATTAATCTATCAGCTCTGCTTTTTCTGTGCCTGAATATGTATGGATGTTTTTTTGTCTGTGTGTCACAGTAATACATACAAACTGTCTTTGCTATTGCCTGGCAGGTTAAAAGCTAATTTCTCCTGGGGAAAAAAGGGCTATTTCTCTGCAGTTTGAAACAGCACTTTCATTGTGCCTTCGCAGTGTGCCCTGTATCCTCAGCAGGCCCTGTGTGGTCTACAGCGTGCTCCTTAGAGAGACTACAGTGAGATGGCAACTCCAGAAACAGAAAACTGTGTGTGCTGTCACCTCCAAACAACAAAGCTCTTCCTGTTCTCAATGTCTTTTGATGACATAAGACCCACACACTGACTATTAACAGACTTTTCTTGGCCACACAACCCATTGCTAAGTGTATACTAATATGGTCTCACCAATCTCATGCTGTAAATAAGAACCGGAATACACATTTTGTAAGACATGCCCCATTAAACTTAAAGTCTTCAAGTCTTCAGAATCATGAAAGGCATTGACCACATCAAACCAGAGGAGCTCTTCCAGATCAGCAGGGACACACGCACCCGGGGACACAAATGGAATTTGGGCTTCTAGGCAATCAAGACAGAAAACAGGAGACACTTCTTCACAATGAGAGGCATCACAATCTGAACAAACTCCCCAGTGATGTGGTAGAAGCTGAAAGTTTGGGAACATTTAAAAACAGACTGGATAGGATCCTTGGATCACTTAGTTATTAATGAACACCAAACGAGCACGGTGGGTCGAATGGCCTCCTCTCATTTGTAAACTTTCTTATGTTCTTATGTCTAGACAATGTTTTTAATTTTCAAGTGAAAAGCAGGATTAATAAGAGAGACCGTTTATAACAGTGACATAAAAGCACAAGAGAAGCGCTACCGCTGCTGAAAACTTTTCTTCAATCTTGTTTCAGTGTTCAGTGTTGCTCAGGCTGTTAGTCTGTGGTGTCTGAAACAATAGCTGAAACCTTTGTCTCTATTAGAATATTAAGTAGTGCATGCTTATTCCAATTTTCAACCCCGCAGGTGTATATGTATTTCATAAAACAATAGCAGCAACAGTTATTACAAAAAAAAAATACAATTACATAAAAGTACGACATATCAAAGTTAGAAATGGCAGGCGCTGAATCAGCTAAGACTCTGTAAGTGAGACAAAACATAACACTTAGATGATGTTCTCACTTTAAGTAATGGTCAATTTCCATCTCAATTTGTAGAATCAATTAAGGCATACTTTATACTTCCAAGCACCTGAACAAAGATGTTGGTTTACCTAGACACACTTAGTGGTTTACTTTAAACCAATCTTTGCATTCTAGGCATTTTCCCTGTATTACCTATGTAATCCTGTTCATTTTCTATATATCTCCACACAGTTGTGTTTTTCACACATATAAATTGAAACAGAATCAAGTGTGGAATTCACTTGCAATGTTATTAGTGCAACTAGTAGCAAACTGCAAACCTGTACATCATAGCGGTTACATTTATGATTAAAAGAAAGTGGCATCTTACTAAAAATTAAGCCACCACTGACTACAGTTCTGTAGTTTTCAATTACCAGGTGGGTCAAAGTTTTGATTTAATCCCAGTCCTGGTCCCCCTTTTCAGTTTAGAAAATAGAAAAATAGAAAACCAATGAATCCCTTCTTTTTGAAGGAACAAGGGCAAGCTTAGAATTTACACTATGTATGCCAACTACTCAAATATAGCAAAACTGTCCAAAACTCTTTTTTATGATTCTTAAATCTTCCTTTTTTGTGCTACAAAGAAGTGAAATGAGTCAGCACAGATAAAAGCACAGCAATTTAAACAGGAGCAGAAGAGATCTGGAGATTACAGTCAGATCACTTGCATGGACAGTGAAGCCTGAATTTCATTCCCTGCCAGAGTGAATGTTAAATTTAATCGTAAGGTTAGCCACACAATAGCAGCTTGTTTGTTACTAGTGACCCAGTTGCTGTAGAAACTTTCATGACATTGTTTTCTCTTTCTTTGACAGAGGTTCTGAAGAGGGCAGGCAGGGAAAGAGGTAAGAAGGGTTTGTCATCCTGAATGAAAGGCAAGGCGGATAGCTTTTCAGTGTTTAAGGCTCTCCACAATAACCTTGCAGTTGGAGTGTTGATAAGGGGTTTGGGGGTATAATTGCTTCTTCTCAGCTCTCAGCTTCTGCCTGCTCAGTCAACAGCAAGTGCCTTTGAAAGGTGAAAATGGGTTTCTGGCACCTTTGGACTTCATTGCCTAGGGTCAGGGATTGTGAGATGGATTGAAGTACTCTGAAGTCACAGGACAACCCACAAATAATCAGGACTTAATGTCACCGCTTTATATCCCCAGCTTTTGACAGCTTTCTGCTTTTCGTCCATTGCTTCTGTTTTTCGCCAGATATCTTGTTGATAAGGAGGAATCGGAGAACTAACAAAGAATCGCAGACTGAACCAGCTTTATCGTTTATATAAGTAGTAGACAATTCCAGTCCTAGAGGAGTGGCGGAGTTTCTGGTTTTCATTGCACCTCAGGTCTTAATGACTTAATTGTGTTTATTATTAGGTCAAGAAGTAATTTTCCGTGTCTTAATCAGTTGCTAATGGCAAGGTGCTATAACATGACCTGGGGCTATGGTGATTGGGGGGGGTAATATTTCAACCCACGTCTTTCACTTTCTCACTGCCAGAACTACCAATCAGGTTGAAGAACTTCATCTTAAGGAGTGAAATGCCAAAGGGGGACAGCTATATCACTTTTCCAACAGTAAAAAACTTGGTATGATGGATACTTAGTATCCTTAGTACTTAGTATCCATCTATGAGAAAAGACAGAGAGGGTGACAGAGAAAGAGAACTTATATAGTTGGTAGAAGGAAATCATAATGACCTTGCTTTGGATCTGGACCTTGCTTGTGACACTTCTGTTTGTCTGAGGTCCCTGCTCCTGGAGATCAACTATCACCTACGGTGGCCCTGAAGTGTAAAACTGCAAAACACAAATGCAAAAAGAAAAACACAACTGCAAAATGAAACACGCAATTGCAAAAAGAAAAACACAAAAACAAAAAGTAAAACAGAACTGCAAAAAGATGTTTTAGCATTTTTGTTTCTCTTTTTGCATGTGTTCTTCCTTTTGCATTTGTATTCTGCTTTTTGTGTTTGTGTTTCTCTTTTTGCATTTGCGTTCTGCTTTTTGTTTTTGTGTTTTTATTTTTGCAATTGCATTCTGCTTCTTGTTTTTGTGTTTTTATTTTTGCAATTGTGTTTCTCTTTTTGCAATTGTGTTTTACTTTTTGCAATTGTGTTTCTCTTTTTGCAATTGTGTTTCACTTTTTGCAATTGTGTTTTTCTTTTTCTTTTTGTGTTTTTCTTTTTGCAGTTGTGTGTTTCATATTGCATTTGCGGTTTTCTTTTTGCATTTGTGTTTTGCACTTCAGGGCCACCTTAATCACCTGATCATTGACTACAAGATGGTCTTATCCTTTTGTACTGTACCTAGAATTTACATTAGCTTAGCTGTCTGACACTCAAAGCTCCCAGTTTAGCTAGCGCTCCACCTGAGAGTTAAGTGTTCCCTGTCCCTGCCTATCACATCCTCTCACCCCAAAATGCAACACTGTGTTACAGAACATAGCCAACCTGCACCTGAAGAACAGCTGTACACCCCAATAAGGAATGGAAAGAAAAATAAATAATGATTTTTATCATCACAAGGTAACTGTAATAATTGTGTTTGTTTTCTGAATAATGGTGAGCATCATAAACATGTAAAGCCATCAGACAATTTTCCAGCAAGAATAATATATCCATATGGCAGTACCTGTAATGAAAGCAGCAAGATTATTTGTATTCCATAAACCCCAAGTAAACATTAACTCCTCTAATAACTGCCAGTGTTATCAGTCTTGTTGTCTCTTGTATCCTATGTGGGAGCTGTAAGATAATAGGATCTCACAAGTCTCCTCATGTCATTACTCTGTCTGTCAGAGAAGGCAAATTGCCACTGTCACCTGATGAAAATGCCAAACAAACAATCAGTTCCAAATGAGAAAGTATAAAAAAAAACTGTGAAATAAAAAACACTTTCCCAAAGATATGATAAACAAAGCATGCTAGACAGTTTCTATCACTGATACACACACACACCTAGTGAAATGAATGCACAGCAAATTAACTCATGTTAATGAAGCACGATTTATTCTTGAATGCTGCATTATTCTATAATGGTTTCAACTGCAAAGAATACACAAGTGTATTTTTAATTGAGCATTAATTTCAAATGGTGAATTATACCTTCATGTAAATTCCCAATACCCAAGTTATATATTTGATGTGTAATGTCTTTTTTTTCCAAAAAATAAATACTTTTTAATTAATAATGCTTAATTTATATTGTAACCTTTCATTAAGGAATGCTAGTGAAGTTTATCATTACTGGTAAAATGAATTATATAACAATATTAGTAGGAGTAGTTTAATTATTATTATTATTATTATTAGTAGTAGTAGTAGTAGTAGTAGTAGTAGTAGTAGTAGTAGTAGTAGTAGTATGGTAACACTCTACATTAAGTGTCCCTAATAACTGTATATTTACACTGTAATTACTTGGTAAATACCAGTGTAATTATGCCTATTTGCACTGCATATATATTGTAACAAGTAATTACAGTGCAAATGCACAGTAAATAGGGATACTTAATGTAAAGTGTTACCATTACTATTATTATTATTATTATTATTATTATTATTATTATTATTATTATTATTAATAATAATAATAATAATAATAATAATAATGTTGATCAATTCACGCAGTTATTTAAAACCACCCCTGAAGTGTCCTGGAAGACTCTGAATCCAAAAGACAGGTGGGACATATGCTTCAGTGTACATTAGAAGATGAAAGACTAATTTCTAAAATCATGGCTTAATCATTATCACGTCTTCATCCCATTAACTTCATTTGATTTGCTGGCATTTCCCCCTTTTGGGAGCAGTGGAAAGGCAGGCCCTCAGTCCTGGCACTGCAGTGTCGAGTGAGTGGCATGTAAGTGAGTGAAAGATAATGCGTATCAGTATGATAATATATGCAGCTCAATTCTTGGTTTCTTGCTGCGAAAGGAGAATGCTGTATTCAGAAGTCCTAGCCCCTCTTCACTGACGCTCCCAGAGTGCAAATATAAACACATACACACGGAATTGGGTGATTAATATGGTAATCTTATTCACAGCATTGCCGGCACAGCGAATAAGGGGAGCAAAAAAAGTGCCCCTTTTCCATGAAGTCAAGAGGTCTTCACAGAGAAGTGGATCTGATTATTTCATGATGAACGCCTTCCTCTGCAGATGCATGTTCCTCGTGCTGCCCTCGACTTCAGAATAACCCCCATCCCTCCGTTACAGCTCCCCAGCTTCAAAGAACTAGACTACAAATGCACTTAGTGATGGTGAGAGGGGCAGGGGGTTTAAAGGCTCTCTCCATCACAAAGCTTGGTTCACTTCTGACTTTGGGGGAATGAGAGCCTCGCTGGCATTGTCTGTACTGGAGGTTCTTGATGATGTGTTTCATCCCCTTACTTTGAAAATATAAAATAAATAAATAAATAAATAAATAAGCAAGTGCATATAGCATCTTACAGAGAAAATTCGTTTTTTTTACATCATCTGGTTTCCTGATACCTAGAGGAATAAACAGATGAGCAGAGGACTTAGGTTTCTAAATAGTTTATGTCACTATAGTCATGGCATGCACCCCCAATAATTTCTGCAATGCATTTTGCTTAATTTCTTAATGATTACAAGTGGCTACGTGTGGTTGCTCAAAAAGAATGGAGAACTATATAAGATGTGACAAAGTAAATAAAACACTAAATTGAAATGCAGGAGAATCAAATGTGGCTGTATATATCAGTAGCGGGCCATGTATTTTACACATAGACCTTCCGTGCTATCCTCCCGCAATTAAACCTTCGAATACTTTCACCATGACACTAGGGCTATAGGCTATTGTCATTCGACGTAACCACCCCATATTCACAGTGACAGTAGCCTTTATCGAGTGGAATAAAGTGATTTAACACGAGGCTCAACACCTATGAGTTACAATACACTAATTGCAGAGCCATCAATACATGGTGACTGAAACCATCAAGGATGTACCACTATTACACAGTATGACAGGATGCTGCATCACAAATAGACATCGCAAACCCAAATCAATGGAATTACCAAAGAAACAAGAACAAACTCACAACAACCAGTTACATTTACTCATGCGACCACCATGCAAGCTAAAATGCCGCAAAACACAAATAACACAATCAGGATTCAACAGGCTTCCCCACAGATTCCAGCCAAGCTGCTGGGCCTAAACACGCATGCCACCACGCACCCTCAAAGGCACAGCCAGGCCACTGAATCTGAACATCATTCACACCAGCAGCAATGATCTAAATTAAGTTGATGTGCATAGCAATGTATAAATAAAGCCATAGGAGCCCTCACCTTAACTTTAGCCTGCACCCGATTAAGTCCTGATGCCATGACAACAGCGCCATCAAAGCATCGTGTTCCTCCAGGAATCGGATAATGAGAGCAGCGATGTCATCAGCCCGCTTGCCACTCGTAACATTGTCAAATCTGACAAACCTCTCCTTGACACCAGTGTCTGTCACATAACGGAGCACCAGTGCCAGCTGTAGTTTCGTCCACCATAAAAGTTGCTTTATTTATCTCCCTTTTTATCTCCTCTCCCATCACTTCAGCTATAGCACTAATCAGGGCGTTTTGTATTTTGCCTGAAGTCCCAGTAAACACTTTGTTAGTGGAAAGGTGGTAATGCAAGTCTTTGTCGTGCTCGGCCAGAAACTAAGGAAATAAGGTCGACATAGTTACCCCTATTTGTGGACTCTTTGCTTTCATTGTGTCCCCTAAATGAGGGCTCTTGTTTACCTAGAAAGATAACACAATCGATCAGTCTTTTCAGTATTTCACTATTTTTCTTGACTTTTTCATTGTAGAGCTCCATTTCCCTTCGCATTTGTTCATTGAGTTGTAGATCCACTTGGGTGTCTACGAACGTTTTCAATAGCACCGTTGCTTGTAAGTGTCCTGCTGTGCTTTGGTGTCTCATTGCTGCCTTGGTTAGGCAATTCAGGTTTGCAAACCCAGCGTGGCTCCAAACACCATATCGGTCGGTTGCAAATAACAGGCATTCCCAGCAATACAATATGCAATGTTCTTTCAACGCTGTAAGCCAGGTGTACCTTCCGTAGTTGCTCGATTGAAAGTGCCACACAAATCCTTTCCCTGGCTGGGACAGGGCTGCTATCTGCGATGTTGGTCAACCCTTCCTCACAATGTCCAGCTTTTCTTGAAAGGTCCTTCACGAAAAAGGCTTTGCCAGTAAATCCAACACCAAATCGATTTTTTCTCCTCCTTAGCCATCGAGTGTTAAAAAATGACAGGGCTAAGTAAAAATCTAAACAAAAAATCTAAAGCACTACATCTAAAAATCTAAATGTCACAAAATAAAGTTTTAAATAAATCTTAGATGATGCTACATTACGTGCTAGCTAGTTTTACTTCAGTTAGCTAACTGGCCCTCCGATTACGCCACATGGAAAATGCTGACGTAGGTGGCTAGGCAAGCTAGAAGGCTCCGGCATGTCAAAGACTACGCCCAACATGGCAAACTCGAAATCTGATTGATTGATTGGACATCGTCCCCATTTGCTTCAGCAGCAGGGGGGATTCACTCGAAATTCTGACAGCCTCAGGGTAGATTTTTCACCCAGAGACAGCACAGGTGGAAAATCTGATTGGATAAAAACTCTAATTTATATGAGCTGCACTGGATTAAATGACATTAATAGACTGATGGGAATGAACTTTGTAAAATACATATAGCATTAATGAAAATATATTAAATGATACAAATAAAATTTTCTGATTCTGACAATCTCTAGATCAGCAGAGAAGGCCTTGATGGCCCTGACGGCCCGCCTCTGGTATATATATATATATATATATATATATATATATATATATTTATAACTAGAGGTACTGTAAATAACTGTACCCATGTCAAAAAGAGCTTGAGTTGTTTTCATTAGGAAACAAATGCATGTTTGTAATTGCTTTCTTTCTAGGTGCGAAGAGAAACTTAAAAACCCCTGTCATCTCCTTCGACTGACTCTTTCTTCTAGTGATGGAAAAGGAGGGTGAAGCTTTACATAGTAAAAAGTGAATCACGTCCTCATCTCTCTCAATCAACAGCAAAGACCTGGAAGGCATTGGCTTCATCCCATGGGGAAAATAAGTCCAGCAGAGAGAGAAAAGTAGACATGTTTCTTTTTGTTTCCCTTTGATCTGTTCACAGAATGAGCACAACGCAGTGCTATTACTCACAATGACTGTGCCAGTCCATCATTCCTGTGAAAATGAAATCCATTTCCCTGCGCTAGATCCATCATTACCCTGCTACATCATTTATTTAAGGCTTCCCTCACTGAAAATGGCTGATCAGGCACTTTTCCCTCTGCCTGCCTGGCAATCACGATGAGGGGGCCTCAGATTTTCACAGACACATTCATATTTCATCAGTCCAGCAGGTTGCCTTATGGCCTTCGAACTACCAACAGGGCGAGGCAGTGGGAGCCGTCACTACAATCACTTCTCATAGGATAATGCGGAGAAGCGTACATGTGTGCCCAGAAACAGCGTTTCACCTTGGAGCCAGTGGGGCATGCCAGCTAGAGTGAGAAATATCCAGCTTGGCCTCATTATAGCTCGCCAAGATGCCCGGCTCTGAGTAATATGTTACATGTTGGTCAGCACAAGTCAATTGCATCCAGTTTGAATAAAGATAGTTTGATATCTGGTAATATACAGTACATTGCATGCTGGTATCCTTTTGCAAGAGGACCCAAGGTTCAGTTCAGAAATCATAGCCCAAAATGTCATTAACCATTTTTTATGGTACTGGAATATGGGAATTATGGACCATTGCCTATTTAGTAATACATGGATAGCAGACGGAAGGCAGTTTTACTCTTTTATAATAAGTGACTGCTATTTCACTGAAGCTAATTCTACATGCCTGCCTAATGACTTGTTAAATAAATGTGAAGTAAACATCTGTTACTTTCCGATTATACAGTCATTCACATAACACCCTTAATCATCTTGCATTTGACGGGGCCCTGGTTTTAAAGTGTAAGCAATGTGTAAGCAAGGTTGCTAGAAAGTGACTCTCGTTGTAAAAAAACAAAACTGTGGCACATTTAAACTGCAGGAGCATTTGTGTATTGCAATATTGCCTTTGAAACAATGAGAATCTTGAATTGCTCATTCTCTTATTGTTGTCGAAGAAATTAATGTAATCATTTGCTTGACTAGACCTTTTTGGGTGCTGTTGTGAAATGTTTTCAGCTCTTCGTTAAATGGGGTAAGAAATCAGGTTTAACCTTGTACCAAACTGCTGGGTTCAAGAATTCACACTCATTGTTTCGTTGCAAAGGTTTCTGGGAATCAAAGCAATTTTCCCATGCAGAACTAGTAATGCTTGTCTGACATGATGTGATTAACACTTGTGTCTGCATGTCATTCAATGGTGACCAAATGAGTGACCAAATGCCGACAGCAACTGTGCAGCAATTATTAAACACGTTGAAAACATTGAACAAGTTCTACAAAGGGAACTAAAGAGAGTTCCACTTGTAGAATTTGTCATTGATTCATTGATCAAAATATTTCAGCAATAACCCAATTGTGAATGAAAAGCAGAAGGCACACGATTTGAGAACAGATAAGGATAAACCAAACCAGTAACCCTCTCTGGTTGGTACTGTTGCAAATATAAGACTAACTTTATTATCTTACCTTGTATTTGTATGGGCACTAAACACTACAGTCAGAATACTTTTCCTTGTTTTCATTCCAGAGTGGGCTGTACTCCATTAGCTCCTGGCCGCACCCTCTCTAAAATGGCTTCTTGTATACAAGTCCTTGTGCTGCAAACATTTCAAGCTTTGACAAGAAAGACATG
The DNA here is from genome assembly GCF_036373705.1 of Amia ocellicauda. NCBI lineage: Eukaryota > Metazoa > Chordata > Actinopteri > Amiiformes > Amiidae > Amia > Amia ocellicauda. The sequence goes on from NC_089860.1 coordinate 14,537,909, forward strand.
TATGCTTTCTTTCAACAGTCATCCTGTTAACCCATTGCCCTGCTTAGCGTTAGATAGTCCTAAAGATCTGATTTTATTTTCTATTGCTTGGGATCTTTTCTGGCTCCTGCAACTCCAATTCAGCTCCTTCTTGTGTACATTTGATTTTTTGTATTTAATTATTTGCTTGAACTCTCAACACATTGTAGTGTATAAACTGTTCAATAGATGGAAACATTCCTTGAAAATGTCAGCCCCCCTTTTACTTTTCTGTATTTTATTGTGCAAAATATATGGTGCTGATGAATTTCATTATCCTCAACTATATTTGTTTATTTATTTATTGTTGTGTTGTTCATTGAATCAGTGTCACTGATACAAATGAAATACTGGAGTACCTTGAAACAGGAGATAATAAGAAATGTGCTCACATGAAAACAAATAACACTGTATTCCGAAAGCCAGCTGTGAAAATATATTAATATATTAGCTCTAATCACATTTCCACAGACACACAGCCAAACTGAAAAAGAGAATAACTCCACTATTTGAAACTGCACCTTAAAAACGTTCTCTTTCAAGATGCATTTCTATGTGAGCAGGTATTACCTAATATTAAAATTATCCCTCCTTCCGCACAAAGATAACATTCAATACAACATGCCAAGAGCTGTGTTCTTTGGGCAAACTAATTAAACTTAATCTTCTGGCTATTGCTCCTGTTTCTATCCTGAATGCAGATCAGAAAACAGATTTGGAAAGTTTAACAACCAATTGGAACCCCCATATCCCAGAGCAACACTTCAATAGTAGGCAATGATATGCTTATGAACACGTGACCTTCATTATCTCAGACCCTACAAATCCCATTTCGCAGGCATTATACTAAACGGATTAGTTGTAAAGGAGAGAGTACAGAAAATAAAATCAAGAAATATCAGCATATGCAGTGTTGTTACAGTCATAGCAATGCAGCTGTATATTGGACAGTATATCATACTGAAACGGTGCCACTGAGCTGTATTGTCATTGGTATTGTTTTCGCAAAGATGCTTTCCTATGTTTTGTCATCTGGTTGACTGTTTTCAAGACTTAAGGGGGTGGTGATTGAATTAGCAACCTCAAAGATCAGAAACAGCCAATGTCTCTGTTCATTGTTTGGTATTCTTTTCTGCAGATTGTATTATTTCATAATTGTTACTCTCTTTTTGTATGTTATTTTCTTTATGCAATATCCATTATGAGTGGTCTATCCCATATGTCAGTTGAAGAAAGAATCCTTTATTTTGGATTGGTTTTGAGACTTTGTTATGAAATATGGAGTGGCATCATGGTTTCACCACTCAAAACTTGTCTGTTACTGTCTTTGTCTTAAAAATGTATTATACCTTTTCAGATTTGTGATCCACTTGCCAGGCTCTTAAGCAAGATCATCAGAACCGCCTGAAATACAGGAATAGCAATTAACTAAAATGTGATGCTTCATTTTTGTTGTTAGGAAGACATTTGACAGAAAATGTATAAAGTAAACTCAGATTGGGCATAAATCTTGACTGTCTGATTTGGAAGTGGAAGGTTGGTTTTGGAATAGTACATTATGGAACAACATAAAACACATGTTTACAGCATATTAAAGCTGGCTTTCAGTGTTACAGAAAAAAGCATACTGTTGAAATGCACTACATGCAGCAAATTGAGCCTCACAGCTAGCCGAGAGCACTGATGACTGAAAACAGCATACAAATGTCCCTACTGTATTAACTTCATACTGTACGAAAAAGCGCTCCAGGAAGTCTAATAATGAAATGCACTCCAAAAACTTCAAAGGAAATAAGTGAGTTGCTATGATATTCAGAGTCCAGGTAACTTTTGTGACAGATAAATTATGGTCTGTCTGCAAGTGGGCGAACACATCTCTGTACTTACTCTGCTGTTTGGCAGCTAAAGTGCTGACTTCTTCAGCAGGAGTCTACTTTAGATTAATGATTCAGGATTGGGATGGGAACTTTACACAGTCTCCACCAGGAGCAAGAAAAATGTATCCCTGTGATGTGACAGCATGCTAAAAGGCTTGCATTTTGCCTCTTACTTGTATAGTTATCTTGAAGGTAATGTAATATTTGTACACTGATCTCAAATCTCACAGAGTTGCAGCTTTGGGTTATTGTTTTTCAAAGGTGACATCTAGTCCTTTCCATGTAATTCTAACTGTGGGTTTCTGTTTAATGTAATATGATTTTAATATCCTTTGTGTGTCAGAATGGTATCTTAACTATACAGTATGGTAGGATTACAAATAAATGTTCCCTTACTTTAACAGATTTTAATTAAATGTAGTCTAATTGAAATCCAGCATCAGTACTTGGGGAAATATTACCAAAATAGTATTTACTAAAATATTTCACTATTATGACAGAAATCAAGATGGGTAGGATAGGCTGTGTAAGAATAACACTTCTCTTGATATCTCTGAACTCATTGTATGTCAGAATATGCTATATATAGCCAACTACAGCTGACACTGCTACATATGCAGCCAAATCCATTTTTAGAAGTGACATTTAAATAATTGTACCAGGTCTAGAAAACTAGATATATAATGGCATAAAATCTACAACTCTCAAACATTTTAATTTGTGCAGGTGTTCACCAGTCATATTCATTACTCAGAGCTTCAAAGTATCATACCCACTGTAAATCGCTTTTATAATTAATATAAGAGACTAATTTTAGAAGTAGTCCAATCATTTTTGAATCAACTAGATGTGTTTAATTTAATATCAGGCATGTCGCTTGACAACAATTTAACAAAGGAAGTGAAAAAATGAAAAGGGTTTGTGATAGACATCTGCTCATAATGCATTCATTGATTCTAATACTGTCACGGCAGTATATTTTAAATATGTTCCTTTTTTACAATTTTATGAAGAGTAATGTTGTTTATATTTTCCATTTGTTTGTTTGTTTTGCTTTGTTTTTCCCTGTGCTGTCATTCTGCGGTTGAAGTAGGACCCGACTATTTGACTGACAAGGTCTTAATTATGTTGAACATTATATCTCAGGTATGTGCATGCAACACAGTTGGTAAACAGTGTCTTTACAGTCAAAGACAAAAAGTGTTCTCTAACACTAAAACTGATGGGGGGGAAAAAATGTGGATTTTAAAGCATAAAGCATGTAGAGTAATTTAGTTTTAGGTCGAGAGGCTTTTTATTTGTTTTTATTTGCCATGATTACTGTAAAATCATTTTTCTACAGTTTTAATTTAAAAAAAATGAAATATTTAACATTTTTTAACATCCACTCAAAGTCCTAAAAAGTCCAAAGTCTTCAGACAGTCTGAATTAACTGTTCAGAGATGCAAACATTACTACTGAACATGGTTTCTTAAGTTCTTAACATCTAATACCCCTATTACTTGACACTTTACTATTTAGTATTTGTAGTTTAGTAGTGGCAAATTCAATTTCAAAAACACAAGCCGCTCTGCATTGTTAAGCAGCAGCTGCTGCAATGATCAACATAGATGCCACCGGCAACATTGAAAATACGTTCACTTTGTACACTGGTGCCTCTGTCAACAATAGGGTAATAAAACATTAATAACATTCATAGGCATGCATTCATAGGCTTTGCAGCACTGCATTCAAGTCTCTTATTTCTCAAAATCCATGAGTGTAGAAGGCCATCCAGCAATTGTAAACTTTTTGAAAAGTGAAGAGTCTTGATGATTTTCAACAAAGCATACAATTTAGGTTGCAGTCACTGAAGTGTAATCCACCAGCCACTATTTCCATCCCTAAAGTTATGCTGGTGATGAGAACTCTGTACACCCACCCCTAGTTCACATGAACTGTGAGGAGGTGAACCCAGAGGAGATGACACACAGGGGACCTGGGATTTGATCCAGCCCAGATTTTCTTCCACGCTTGTGAAAGACCAACAAACACGTCATATTTTTGACACTTTTCAGTTACATCTCTTCTATAAGGAGGGCCATGTCTCGCATTGGCAAAGATAGGCAAACTTTTCGCTGGTATTTTCTTGGAAAGTTGTAATAAATCATAGCAAGTGGGATCGTCCCAGGAGAGTTATTGCCTCTGCATGCCATCAAGACCCTACAGGAATTCAGAGGCAGTTAAAAAAAAGGAGAAAGAAAGAAGAAGAAAAAACAGCCATACATTAATAAAAATTAAAATAAAAAAATGATGCTGTCATATTTATGATCACTTTTATCACCTCCAGTCAGCATCTGCTACATTACTCTCAGATATCTCCCACCTTGGCTTCTGTTAATATGACGGCTGCTTTCCCTGTACATATACTCCTTTGGTCTAAAGTTGTTGTTTTTTAACCCTTTCACGGAACAGAACATACAACCTGTTATTAGAACATGTCCAGCTTTTACAAAACGGTCCCTTGCAAACAGAAAATGTGCCAAGAAAATCACAAGAACAGCAAGATGGAATCCCTTCCATTTCAACGTGCATTGCTAACTTTCACTGTCGTTCTTGGCAAATTCACACCCGTTTAAATGTAATGTCTGATAAGTTCATGTTGAATTCATGTTAATTCCTTTTATTGCCATTGTCTTCACAGTTAATTAGCGTAGCATTCAACACTTAAGCATGTAGAACTGATGACACTGAAATAGTGGGAGTTTTATGAGCACTGACAGCATTACAATCTCAGCTGTATGGTCCCCCACCATGTGTCTCACATTCTAATCAGGCCTCTGCTGATATTGTTCTTTGTGAATATTTTATATGAATTCCCAGGGCATTATATATATATATTCCTCTCTCCTACATAAGCCAGAAAGAGCAATCTCTCCAGAAATGTTTTATCAGTGTTAGAAAATCAACAGGGGCAGTCCTGGCCCTGCAGGAGTCAATATTAGTTTGATTCAATCAAGGCTGCTTTTGGGGGGGCGGGGGATTTGTGAAATATAAACCACATGAAGCACATGCTAGATTTCAACTTCAGACCAAATATATCCATTGCATTACTCTGCAAGTTATGAATAGAAATAACACTGCATTATGTGAGTAGAAATGCCAAAAAAACAAACAAACAAAAAAACTTTCTTATGTTCAGCCTAAAGCAATGAAGGTCTCAAGTGGCAGTGCATGCTGGGTAAATCTTTATAAACAATGTAATAAGGATATTCCTACCAGGCCTTTGGTCATGTTACCAAATTAACCAACTAGAAATTCCAGTCACAGCTGCAGTAGTTTGTTTTTGTTCTTTCTTTTTTAATGAACTCTATAAACTGGACATCAGGACTCTCATTTGTTAGGCCCTTGGTGGCTTCCCAGTTGGATTATGAAAAAAACATTTAACAGTAAATAGACTGTAGAGGATTACACAGGATCTTTACTGACTACTCTCCTATTCTATCCTTCACAAGGCATCTTAATAATCAACCCAGCAGGTTCCAAAAAAGAGAACTTCATCCTTTAGAGCAGCCCTCTTCGTAAATGTCTGTGTACAGAATGCAAAGTTACTAAATGCATTGCGGTGTAGATAACAGTCAGTGTTTTTTTCTTTGGTTGTTTTTCCTTTATTGTGGGGGTAGGTGTAATGCATCTTGTGCTTTGTGTGGTTGAGGTAGGAAGAACCCATTATGGAGTAAAAGCATTAACCTTATTAATATTATAACCAAAAGGAAAACAAAGAAATGATAGTTCATTAATTTTTTATAGAAACAAAGACCACAGTCACTTGAAAAAATACTTTTCACTCCTAGAGAAATAGAGAAATGGTAAGGTATTCACAAGAAAACAATATCTGTCTGTATTGTATATCCAGCTTGTTTTGCAGTTGAGTCACTAGTTCACAATGCCACCAATTTTATTATCACGGTCACTCTATAGCTATACTCTATAAATATTTTAATATGAAACCTTAGCAATATCATTTTCAGATAAAATCTTCCAATTTATTAGAAACCAGTGCTCCCTTTGCTTTTCATTTCGTTTCAAGCTGTTTCAACATTCGCTAACCTTAAACAAAGCACCTTTATGGCCTTTAAGGGAGGTCATTTCTGTTTGTGTGTGTGCGATTTGGGTGGGCGGGCGGAGGGTGCACAGCCCCACACTTCTGGCACAAAAGGCACTGTTCAATTGACATAGTTCAGTGTTCACTTCTATGGCTCAGCCACTCACAAAGCCGAAAAAGCTTTTATCTGAAGGAAAAGGCACGCTGAAGATTAGAGGTCAGGTGAAACGTTTTGCAATAAATGAGGACCGCAGTCCCTCGGGTACTGGGGCCATTGATTTGAATCCCCCTGATTGACTTTGACACTCCATTAAGAGAGAGCAACAACTGAGCTTGATTGAGACTGACAAACGTACTCCTTAGTGTTTGTTTAGGGGGAGCTGGATTTGTGAGCATGAAAGTGAATGTGTGTGCAGAAAATGTGTGTGTGTGTTTGTGGTGGGGGTGGGGGGGGGTACTCTCTGTAGCATATGTATGTTGGGAGGGAGAGACAAAACTAAATTGACCATGCTCTAATGCAAAAGGCAAACTCCCTCATCCCAAAACAAACAGCCAAGAACTGACAGACGGGACCGACGGGCCCTGATCTCTGAAGTGAGTCTGACGCGTTGCGAGCTGTCTTGATATGAGACGCTGGGGTTGTGAGATGTGACTAATAATAAATTGCATGTCCAAAGCATTTCATCTTGAATTACGCCCGGCTAATGAGAGGGATATGCAAAGACAACAAGCAAGAATGGAAGAAGGAATAATAATCAAAAGCAGAACAAAATAGAAAGGACAAAGTAAATCACGTGGCACATTTGGAGAATATGCAGGGTCTGTATTAACACTGTCATGGACTGGCTGTGCCAAAATATGGGGTTTATACGAGTTACTTTTTATTCCTGAGAACTGTGTTACATATATTTTTACAAACAGGATACAAATACCATATAATTTCAGCACATTACTATGTAAATAATGCAATTTAAAATCAACGGCTTTAATTGCATTTGTAATGTTTGTAAAGTTAACATAATGTTAACAATATTACTATGCTGTCATAAGCACAACATGAGGATATTATTATATATTTGGAAGACACCCAAAGAAGATAATAAAAAAAAAATGTTTAAACCATCAAAGTAACTTTTCATTGAATCCGTTGTACTTTGCAGTAAGGGCATCTCTGAGATTCACCATCCTTAAATAAATCCCTTAACGTTGCAGAGAGAATTGACATCTTAGGCCCTTCCTCTGGGTTTTCTTTTTCAGTGCATTCCAAGATGCACCTGATTTTGCCTGAGATTATTTTTGAAATCTAGAGTTCTCCTTAATCCTGCTATGGGGGCAGCGCCAGCCTGAACCATATCAGTAACATGCAGGAAACACTCCAAATATCAACGACACAAGTGCTGCCCGAACATGTCCCTCAAACGAAAGGCTGGAGGTCATTCTGACATATGGAGTAGCATCATGAATTTCACTTTATCTTTCAATGTACAGTTAATAATTTCTACCGTCCATAACTGGTTAAATGCTGGCACTGCACCTACTTGTTGGTGGCTATTTGACTAGCCTGACTTTACATGCCCTCTGCTGATAGTGTGGTCAATCAGCCAAGGCAAGATAACATTATAATATCAATATATACAGAGAGGATAGAATGGTTGATAGAGTGGAGCAGTTTGTTTTCGGCTTCCAAACTATGCAACAACAGTGAAGTCTTGGGTGAACTTTATTCTTTTTTAAATGGTGATTTATATTTTATTATCCACTGCTTCTGTTGTGTATTTAGTTTTTGTCCCCTGGGCTTTAAAAGCAGCACTTTCTTAATATTAAAAAGAAGATTAATGAAATCATGAGCCACCAGCAGCATTCTGGTCCACTTTGTTCATATTATTAATATTGATAAACCTCAATCTTCTCACAAAACTACAGACATGAAAACCTGTAGACGAGGCAGCATAGAGCTGTACTTATTCTGCAGGTCACGGGCCCAGGAACAGAGGAGACCAAACATGAAACCGTTCTGCTGCACTAGAACTTTGTCTTCTGTGTGAAAAAAAACAACAACAGTGCTTTCAAATCAGTTAAAAGGGAGAAGAATGATTTGTTCTACTTGAAGCATCCCTAAGACAAACAGACCAGCAGTGGAATTATAATAATGATCTGAGATTGCTTTCTTCTGGCCCTGGACTGCTAATGCACATATATTATTGAATTATTGATTTATAAAATTATTCTAAGGCTTTAGGGGTTTCGTGTTTGGTTTCGTTGTATGATTGCTTGTGTGTTGAACTGTTTATATTACTTTTCAAAGCTTTTGGACTGGCTTTGAGTCTTAAAACTGCATTGATTTTGAAGTAAGTAATTCAAGTTTAGTAAATTGATGAAGATCTTTACAGTGCAATCACGTTTGTTACTCTATTTAATCTGCATCCAGCATTTGAACTATTACAGGAAAGAAATATTCTTTACATCAATACAGAAAAAAATGATTGAATGCCTGACAGGAAAACATGGTCCCCAACGCACAATCTCTGAACATCATGGACATCATATTAATGTAACAATGAACTAAGTGCATTAACATGTCATTGTTATCTACTTGTTCATGGAAGAAACTAAATAAATAATGATGCACATATCATATAATCTGCTGTTGCCTATAAATTATCAAACTTGAATTTAAGCTGCTAACATAGTGGTATATTAATATTTTGTATAAAAAATAACCCTGTTTAAACGACCCATACCATTCTTTCCAAAAATACAAAAACATGTTTTTCTCTGCAGTGTAAGGAGGGCCATAATATAGATATTAATGTTTCAGGGAATATATTTCTTGTTTTTCTCAGAACATTTTCCACATCATAAACACATTGCATCCCCTGCCCTTAAGCGCTACCACTCTACAGATCTGCTGTAGCCCTGAAACGAGCAGGTTTGCATGATAAAGGGGGCCCTGCTTTGAAACTGAATTGTCTTTCTGAAGCTTGCAGTACCACTATGTATTTCTTCAGCAGACAGACATACTTGAACTCTAGATGTGGACAAGAGGAAAATATTCCTGCTAGGTTCTGAAGAGAGAGGGAGAAAAAATCCAGGTTCTTATCTGTAAAGCATTTATGAATTGAATAAACACTACAATACCTATTTCTTCACCGGTAAGCTTTTAAATGTCATGTGATAGTTATGAGTAATTATGGGTTGTTTAAATTCAAAATATCATCTTGTAATGTTGTTTGCATACTCCTGATCAAGAAACACTATTATTATTAGGTCAACTGCAGTCAACTAATTCTCCTCTATTTAGAAAGAAAATGAAGTAAGAAAAATACAAAGAGCAGACTTCACTGGCCATGCAACACCCGTTTAAGAGCAATATATTACTTCTTAAAATAAGCTTTTCTTCATATCCTGCCTTTCTTATCTCACCTCCCCCAATTTTAATCAATGCTAGGTAGCCCCTTGATCTGAAGTTTTAAATAAAATTAAGGAATAAATGAATAGTTTCCATCCACGTGTTGTTATATCTCAAATGATGCAGCTGTGTCTGTCAGTTAAAATAAAAGACCTCTTTCAAATACCTCTCTAAACCTTTGATCAAGGGCATTACTGTCCATCATTAATTCATAACATGTAACAGTAAAACACAATGCGATTAAAGTCATCTGAAATCTGTGGCTTATTTGTGCTTTTCTGAATAATGGATGTTTCAGGCCATCAGTTATTATTTGCAACACATCGTGTTTATAAAATAAGGAGGGTGAATGGTTATCTTTTCCTAATTCAATGGCCGACAACGAAATTGTGTTTCATTCAAATCGCCGCTTGAAACGATAAGCATTTCTGATGTGGTAGGTGAGGGATAGAATCTTTAATGCAGGTTTTCCTCGCCCGGTGCATTCAAAACTTTAAAGAAAAATTCAAGTGTCAGAGATTTTCCATTTCTAAGTGATGCTTTTTTGTACTTTCAAAACCTATTCATTTAATGGTAAATATATTTATAGTGTGCTTAAATGCTATTAAATCGAAATGTGACCTTTGAGGAGTTAGTATCCTTCTTGACTCCCTGTGTATCTCGTGCTCATCTTCCTAATTGTCCACGTCTGAGTAAGGAGAGTGAAAATTGCTGTTTTCTGGGCCCAATGGCACATCACATCCTCTCTTCGCCAAACCAATCAGTCGGTGTCAGTGACCTATTGAGCCACTGAGAACAGTCATCCACCTTTGCAATAGGTCGCCCTGGGCACCTGCTCATTAAAAGGTCAGTGTGGCAGAATGAAGCACTGTTAACTCCAATATATTGTCTCTGGTTGACCTTTTGGAACTATGGATAAAAGCACATTGCCTATAATGACTTGGGGGGAAGCACAGATCGTATGGAGAAAGGTGTAGAACATGATATCTTTATATTTATAACTGTGTGTATTCAAAACTGATTTTGTTGTGCTTTTTTAATATAATCAATAAATACGGCAATAAATGAATGCATATGTTTTTAGGAAGCATTATACCCTTTGTGTTAAATATGACACATTTGTATTCTGCTCTCGAAAAAAAAGTTGTGCCTGTTTTGTTCTGTTCTCGACATGTGGATGTTTCTTTTTGTTGTAACTGCTTTTTTGGCAAGTGAAAGTGACAATATCAGGAGAGAAGCTTGTGTTTATTAATTGCCTCCTCTGACAGACTCATATTATGTTACAGCACTGGAGATAACCAGGCTGAAAGCTCCTATGGTTAAAAGAAGTGATAACATTTACATCAACTGCGACTACACAAATGGAAGTGGGTCTAGAAGGTACAAGGTGGTGAGACTGACAATACAGGAAGATGTACACAGTGTGTTAAACAAAACAAAAAAAAAGTAGCCAAACCACTTGGTGCGTGCAGACCCCTGATGTTGTGGACACAAGCCTAATTGACCTTTTACAGACAAAAGCACAGCTGTCCTCTCCATATGCTTTTCATTTTCAGTGTGCAGTGTAAACAGTGTTTTTTATAAGATCATTGTAACCCCAATTATATCTTGCCTTCTGGTAACCTTAGCTTGTCAGTGTTGTTTTTATCATCATCTTTCTATTATTCGTTGTACCCCTTTAGTTTCCACTTATCTGTTATCCCTGGTTTGTGTGTGTGTGTATATATTTCTATGTGTTGTCATTGTGGTTTTTCCCTTTTCGGTTTTGAGATTTATAATTCCTCATCTCTTTCCCTACTCTGTCCTCCTCCCCTCTCATTCTGCTCAGATATGTACATGGTACAATTGCAGTCAGCAGGAAAATGATTGTCAAGTCATGAAATTTTACGAGTGAAATGAACCATAAAAATGCATTTTAGATAGAAATGTATGCTTCCCCCTCCTCGCTCCCTCCTGACAATGCAGAGGATGCAGTTCAGATTCTGCTTTTAAGCTCAGAGGAGGACTTTTCACAAACTTAGAAACCGTAGGGTTAGAATATGAATACTAATTTGCAACTCATTAAAATGTAGCAAATTAGTCTGTATATTTCTTTAAAAGAATGAATTAGCAGTAATCAAGGAAGGCCTTTTATGCAGAAATGTCTGCTTTGTGGAAATCCTTTGATGAGCTGTGGAGCTTGTAGAAATAAAGACATAAAAGAATATTTATTAAGAACAAATTATGCTCATTAAACAATACAATTGTACAGTGCATAGTAATTATTTAAAAAATGCAGCACAATGGGTGGATTTTCTTGACAGTTGATTTGCTTCAGAAGTTTCTCAACTCGTAACTACTCGTAACACATCTCTAGGACAATACTGAGGGATCATATGGAGGTGCAGTCTATTGCAGAATCTGCAATTCCATTTCTTAGGGGCCCTGATTCGATTTAGATTATCTTGCATTTCATTATCTGCAGATTCTGTCTGAAAATTTCAACTCTAGTTTAAGATGGCATATCCAGTTCTACATTTAGGATACTTCGCTTTCAATTTTTAAGTATCTTGGATTCAGTTATACAAAGCTAGCACTGAACTGAGTGCTGATCAGAATCATTTTGAATACCCTACCACATTTGCTGTTGCTGCCATAATGTTAATACATTTTCACTCTGTTATTTATTTATACTTATATTGAACAATGGGGTTAAAAATGTATTTATTTTTCCCCTGCACATATTCAAAACGCAACAAAAAATTATTAAGGCCAGAAATGTCCAAACCAATAAACGTATATTAAAGTATAATAAAATATGTAATAAAATGTAAAAAGTACAGCCCCCCCTGCCTGTTGATGTAGGCCACGATGGTGAAGGTGTTCATCAGAATCGGCCCGCGTCGGCCCCATAGGGCTTGCAAGAAGTGTTGGAATTCTGGGAACACAGCCCGGAGATCCAGAGCGTTGATGTGGAGAGCTCTGTGGGGATCCATCCACACTCCGTGGACTCCATGGCCATTGCAGATGGTGCCACAGCCCTGATAGAAGGGGCTGTCATCATCACCACTCGGTGACAAGCTGGCCCTAAGGCCACTTCAAGGGTCAGATTTGAGGAGGTTGAAGTCTGACGCATCTGAGGGTTTCTACCACCGCCGTGAGAAGGCCCAGCAAGTCTCTCAGTCGAGTGAGAGAGATAGAGAAGCATGGATCATTGAGTCACAGTCCAAAAAACTGCACCCGCTGTGTTGGCATGATGGGACTCTTTTGCCAGTAGTGCTGCAGGTTGTCCTTCACAAATGCCAAGACATAGATGAGCGCACCCAAGGGCAAGTCACCTGAGTCTGAGGGTCTCAAAAGGAGTGATCAAATATGGCCTTCCCCTGCTGGGCCAAACATGTACCAGGGCAAGAGGAGGACATGGATGAAGCACGTTATATGTGCATTGGGCACATGTCTGGCCTGCGACAGCCACCATGCCTCAAGACTTCAGTCAAGAAGTCAGTTGTTGCTGTCAATTCCTTCCATGGAGTTTTCTGGGGCCGGGCTGAAAGACTCAGCGAGGCCCACTAGGTGCAAAGCCAGCAGGCTGCTGGTATTCATCAGGCCTGACACTGTAGCCTCAGCTGCATAAGCCCAGTGCAGCAATGACTCAGCTAACAGGCTGCATGACACGAAGCCCTATGTCATCAACTAATATAAATATAACAATATTAATAGCTAGCCCAGCAATTCACTAGCAATCAATATAAGTCTGCTGAATTATTGTTTATAATATTAAGACCGAGAACAAGGCTTTTTGAGCTCACAAATCAGACGAAGTCCCCAGTGAATGGAAAAAGCCTGGGTCACCGTGCGCTGTACTAGTTAAAGCAGGTAGAGAGGGGGTCTACCTGAGTGACAACACACAGCGGCCTATAGGCAGATTTTTTTGACAATGTGTTCATGAGTTCCCCATGGTAACGACCGATATCCCATCCCCCTTTGGGTAGTAATCTTGGTTCGAAAGATAACTCTGACATAAAATATATCCGTAATGGGAACACAAATACCAGACACTTAACAGCTAAGTTTTCACATAGTGTTTTTGGAAAAGTCTGCCAGGGTCAAAGCGGAAACCCGCAGCGTGCAGTATACTAATCACAAGCACTGGGCTGGCAAACCTACAATTTAGCAGATTATGACCGCTCTACTGGACTGCATCTAATGTTTGTTTGAACTAAGGCTGCCTTGCTGAGCTATTAAAAAAAAACATGAATTACTTACGAGGGTCCTGTGCTGGCCAATTCAGAAGACCTTTAAATTACTGTAGCCTCACCTGCTTTGTTGGTGTCACCATGCAATCTCTCATTCGGTGAAATCAATGTCTAAAAGCGCCTGACAATGCAGCTGAACGGTTCTTGGGGACAGAGATTCAGTTTCACATGGGATAGCTTGGAGCACATTTTCTAAAAACCCATGGATACAGTAATGAAGATGATATGATTTAGGCAAGCTCTAATTAAACTAAGACGCAGGGATACATTTTACAGAGTAAATGGGAAAGGGGAATTAGTGTGCATGTTGTCTGATTATAGTTAGTAATCACAACAATGTATGCTGCCAGGGATTACAGATGTGAATCTGAAGGGAACCTCAAGAAATATAAAGAGACTCAATTAGATTCAGTGGTCCATGATTTAAAGTCCAAAATAATCTTTATTAACAGCACTGTTTTATTGACTGCCAAGGAGTGAGGAATTATTTTAATTATACACCAAGGGTGAAAACCATTCTTTTTCATTAAGTGATGCTAAGTTGAGCAAAGATGCATCAACCAAATTGTATGTAGTTGTGCTTTGATATCTGTTTCAGTTATGTCAGTTCTGTTGTTGTTGTTGGATGAATAACTTGTAATTTGCACATTGATTCTTTCTTACTTTTGTATTGACCTTTCTATTTCTAATTACTATTCAGCAACAATGACCAATGGGAAAATATTGTTCCAGTCTCATGGGCAAATGGAAAATAATTATTAATTACACAAGTTTGAAATCATAAGAGTGCTTGACATATTAAATTAATAAACACAGTCCTTGTATTAACATCATATATTTCAAATGATGTCTGTGTGCATGTGTGTGTGTGTGTGTGTAGTACCTACTAATTGAGCTGAATGATGCTCGATATTTTCAGTGGTTTATTTTTTAATAATGTATCATTATAAAATTACAAACATTAAACACATTTGTTGTACTAGAGACTAAAGAAATATGTACCATACAGTGAATATTCTTAAAAAAAGATTGCATATAGAATCAAATCTGTACACTTTTTGGGTAATGCCCACATTTCTCATGTTTTAATGCTAGCCAGGCTTAATTGTATAATTTTGTAATTATGGCGCCTGTGCTTTTTATCTCAGGTTCCTTTTAGGGAATTCATGATTTAAAAACAAAGACATGTTGATGATCCAGAAACAAGACCCCTTTTTCAAAATAACAGGATCGGATAGGAGATCATCTGCAATGCCCTGAAAAGCATTAATTGTGAAATTGAATATAAATAAATAAATGTTTTTCAGCCATAAGTGGAAACTCTCCATTAGTAGGTTGAAACCTTATATATATGCTGTCAACACTCTTCTGCGTAATGCATTGTAAATGTCCATGACCAAAAAACGTGGATCACCTTTCAACCCAAATTTGTGCTGGAAAATTGTATTAGATGGTATTTTTGAAATGGTTCATATTGAAATCAATCCAATCTCAGCCAAGCAGAATTAACTATTGAAAGATCTTACAAATAAAAAAGGCACCTACCTTGATATTTGATTTAAAAAAATAAAAGTGTAGGGCATATATGAAATGTTAATTTAATACTACCTTATCTTAATAGCTCCCAGCATATTTCCATTTTTTATATCATCTTTCATGAGACTGCGCAACCAGCTAGTCTATATGAATACTAATCAGAACAGATTTGATTTGAGAGTTGTTGTTGCAGTCATTTTTTTTCATATTTTATGTATATCTACAGTATATACATAGTGCGCAGCTGGTCGTACAATCTTGAAACTCTTCAATGCCTGAAAAAACAAGCACTTTTTCTTCATGCCTGTATGCATCTGGGATCCATAGAAATTGTCCTAAACCTGATCCTATAGAAACAGAATCGGAACTGATCTTTTCTAAAACCCAATTGGAATACAAAGCCCAGAATTCTTTATAAAAGGATAGGCTTTTCAGCTGTCATCTTACATTTCTGGAGGTTTTATACCCATGTCACCAATCTGTCTCCTCAAACGAGGTCTCCCAAAACCAGCCAGCACGTGCAGTCTGCCCCAGAGGCCAGGGTGCACTCATTATCATGAGTGAGGAGCACACAGTCCCATTGATTGGGGCTCGCGGACAGACAAATTGGACCAAACGTAAGTGAGCATCCAAGCAAAAAAAAAACCCACAAAAGACAGCCTAACTGAAACCGACAGCCTTGGTAAGAACTATACATTGTACTGGCCACTGCAAGCTTACTTGGGTTTATTGAGATGAGAGCATGTGCCTCAAAGCGAGCAAATTAGAGCATGCAGTTGCTAGCAGACGAAAGAGGTTATATTTTCAATTTCAGAATTCAACTTGAAGTGTTATTTTGTAGAAGTGTCTTTTATAGAACAACCCAGCAGAAGAAATAAATATGAATTTAGTTTTTTTCTCTCTCTTTTTTTTTTATTTAAAAAGAAAATTAAATGGTTCAAAAGCAATATCCTGTAACTGTTTGAAGCAATCTTATTTTTCACCCTGAGTGGACTGGTCCGGCACAGTATTGCGATCTACTAGATTAATAAAAGCTGTGTGAGGGATGTGTTCAGCATGTTCAATAATATCTCTCGCTCCCTCATACCTTTATGATCTCTGTAAAAAGATTAGGGGGCTTCCGGAGATACAGAGGCCGAGCGCGCATCGCCATCCCACAAATGTTTTTTTCATATCAATTTCTGAAGCTGGGAGACTAACTTTATATCTGACTCTTCATACTGGTTTGACAGGATGGTGGTGTCTGGAGAAATTACATGAGCATTAGGGTGTAAGGCTTAAAAGCACATCTCGACTACCTGTTACATAATCGCCTCCCAGGCTTCCAGACACCAGCTGTAATCCGCATTTCCTCAGTTTATACTTCCTATTCATTCTCAGGAAGTTTTATTATTATGATATTATAGTATTATAGAAATTATAAAGCTGCAGTATGTGCATTTAAATACTAAAAGGCAATTCATTATATCTAGACAACGTGACATTGTATATATACATACTTAGATTTTAATCTCATTGCTTAATTCCAACAGATGTCAAAGTCTAGACACAAAGCAATGCAACATTGGATGATAGGTTTCAACAGAATATGTATTTCCTCACTAAAATGTTATTAATATAACCCCTCTTGCTCTCTCCGCTTGCACAGTTGTCATAAACAGTAAAGCACTTCCCAGCTCCACTGATATGATTCTTATTGCACTCAGGAGCTACACACACTGATGATGGATCTTTTCCTCCTTATTGTCAGCCTCTCGCATACGCTTTATTGAAGGCCTCATAAAACCCCTGTAAACTTTAACATCACTATCCCTTGCTCTGGCTCAGCCCCAACATCTAAGAGCAGATAGGTAGACACAGATCTAGAAATAGATGTAAACACATTAAAGATTCATTGTCCTACAGACTTTTGTACAATAAATGCAGCTTGAGCAGCTACAGTTAAATAATATATGTGGCATGCTTCACTTTGCACTTCTGATTCCAACTAGGCATGCAGATGTAATTTCATTTATTTAGTTAACTCCCATGTTATTTATTTAGTCCTGTCCATGTTTCCTCAGTTCTGTTCTGTCAATAAACTTTAAACTTTTTATTTCATTGTTTTTTATTTTGTAACAGTTGGGGGGAGCTTGTTAGACAGGGCATGACCCATAGTACATGGGGTTTACAGTAATTCATTTAAAGAATAAAATGGCTGTAAGTTACAATTAAATTAATGTAATGTCTTCACAATCACTGAAGTAGGCATTTCATTGATATGTGGATAACAAATTGGGTTCAGTACTAAACTAAATCCTTATAAGGTGATACAAAATGAAAACGGAAAATATTTGCCTCAGGGAGTCTTAGGGCTAAACCAAATCAAAACTTTGACTCACCCACAAATCTCAAATCATGAAGTGTATTTTGATTCATAAATAGTAAAAGTGGCTTCCAACAATAAATGAAACCGCAATAGGGTACAGATTTGAACTTTGCAAGTTGCAGTTAGATAAAAGTCTTAATTTGGTATAGCCATTAGTGTGATTATTGGAGAATGGGGATTAACATGACAAAAAGTATATTACCAATACCAATTAGCTAAAATATTTAAACTAGTTTTACAGTGCACCAAAGTCTCAATAAAATGTGGCTTTTGCATCACTGGGAACAAAACAAGCCTTTGTCAGTCGGTTGTTTCAATTAATATCAAACATTTGTGCAATGATTGACCAGTCCCTGGGTACATTAATACTGTTCAGCAGCTGGTGTAAGAACTCTGTCATACCCCTGGGAGGATAACATTTAAACTGAAATGTCAGGCTTACAGCCACCAAATCTGACTACAGAGGGAATGATGCCAAACCCATAGAGTAATTTCTTATCCCATCTTGCATCAAACAAGTCACTTTTAATTGAGTTCTACTCTGTTTTTGTTTGTTTGTTTGTTTGTTTGTTTGTTTGTTTGTTTGTTTGTTTGTTTGTTTTTATTAAACTACGGAAAATAATAAGGCAGTTACACACTGGGGGGTGTTCTTGAATATTGAACTCCCGGGGCAGCTGCTTGTAGATAGCTCTTGGTTTCCTTTCCCTTTGAAATGAATAAATGAAAGCAACTCATCTGGGATGCAGTGCAAACTGCCCTCTGAAAGCAAAGCTAATAGATCTGTTTCGAAGAGTTATTGAGGCAGGGAGCTCTTTTCGATCTCCTCCGTCTGCTGTTATCAGCACTGTTTAGCCTGTGCATTCAATCAAAACCAGTGCCATGGTGTGAAGGAGCACATGGGCTCCCAGGCAGGGCTGCAGGCCCTTTCGAGCTTGCTGCTGTACAGTCAATGTTAAAATGTTACTTCAAGGAACCTTTGTAATTACCAGTTTTCAAAAACAAAAACGTCTTTCAGTGCAGGAACTGCAGTATATTCAAAGGTTGCAGTTTCATCATATAAAGGGATAGTTTGTCATATGAAGTGTGATATTTGAATATTTCTAATTGCTAATAAGCAATCTTTAGTCATGCTGAATTGTGCATTAACACAGTGTAGAGTGGCCATGAATACAAATGTGTTGCAAAGATGTTTTAAGATAACAGCAATGAGCACCTCTGGTAACCTTTGTCATGATTCAGGAGATAATTGCTATACTGTATTGAAAACTTTCACAAGCTCAATCTAATATCCTATATACTGCAAAATATTAGTATTAATAATAATTATTAGTAGTAGTATTATATCATCGTCATTCTAAAAACATCTTGACAGCCTGTTGGAAATACAAGAAAAGCTAGTAGCTCCAAATGAGGATGATAGAAGAGCAACTTTGACTGAAATAACCACTCGTTACAACCGAGGTATGCAGCGAAAGCATTTGTGAAGCCACAACACGTACAACCTTGAGGCAGATGGGCTACAACAGCAGAAGACCCCACCGGGTACCACTCATCTCCACTACAAATAGGAAAAAGAGGCTACAATTTGCACAAGCTCACCAAAATTGGACAGTTGAAGACTGGAAAAATGTTGCCTGGTCTGATGAGTCTCGATTTCTGTTGAGACATTCAGATGGTAGAGTCAGAATTTGGCGTAAACAGAATGAGAACATGGATCCATCATGCCTTGTTACCACTGTGCAGGCTGGTGGTGGTGGTGTAATGGTGTGGGGGATGTTTTCTTGGCACACTTTAGGCCCCTTAGTGCCAATTGGGCATCGTTTAAATGCCACGGCCTACCTGAGCATTGTTTCTGACCATGTCCATCCCTTTATGACCACCATGTACCCGTCCTCTGATGGCTACTTCCAGCAGGATAATGCACCATGTCACAAAGGTCGAATCATTTCAAATTGGTTTCTTGAACATGACAATGAGTTCACTGTACTAAACTGGCCCCCACAGTCACCAGATCTCAACCCAATAGAGCATCTTTGGGATGTGGTGGAACGGGAGCTTCATGCCCTGGATGTGCATCCCACAAATCTCCATCAACTGCAAGATGCTATCCTATCAATATGGGCCAACATTTCTAAAGAATGCTTTCAGCACCTTGTTGAATCAATGCCACGTAGAATTAAGGCAGTTCTGAAGGCGAAAGGGGGTCAAACACAGTATTAGTATGGTGTTCCTAATAATCCTTTAGGTGAGTGTATATATATATATGTTATGTGAACTTTATGTTCTTCAGCAGGAACAAGAGCTTATCTGCAAAGCTTATACAACTGTACAGTAACATTTGAAGGGCAGATTAAGTTAAATATATTCCTGTATCTCACTAACTGCTATTTAAGATACATACCTGGATTATTTGTATATAGTTCAGATCAAAGTTTCTAGACCAATTCACAGAACATGTACTGTATGTGTCTTTAAATCAGTATCTTGTTATGAGCTGACACATAGGAAGCATTAATTACAGTTGTGATTCTCAATTGAGCAGCACTATTTTTAAAACCTGTCTTTCTGTAATACTCTGCAGGTCCTTGTTGAACACTAAACTACTGTCTACTTTTACTTCTCACCACACTTAATTAGTTTTACCTTTTAACTTACTTACGTTTCCTTTAACATTCCTTCAATGTCAGAACACAAAATGACTGATTGGATTTCTAGGGCAAAGGTGAAGTCAAGACCAAGTGTCTTGAGACCCAGACTAAGCCTAAGCCTCCCAAAACCAACACCAACACCAAGATCTATATATGTTTATCTGATCAGCCTTATAATCTAAAAAACATTTTGAATGAAAAGTCGGAAGCACTGCCCAAGGGGGAGGGGTTTCTGCGCACTTCCGTAGGAACCCGATCGAAATGTCACTCTATCAAAGCTGCCATTGGCCCCTGCGCTCGTCACTCAGAACAGGTCCCTTCCACTTCCTGTTCTATAAAATGTGACGTCAGTGCAGGTTCGTCCTCTTTTGCCATTTCGTTGGACTCAAGAACGTGAGCTCTCTGTGTCTGTGTTTGCAATAGACATTAAAACTGCGTATTTCGACCTGAGCCTCAGTGTGTTGTAAGAGATCTCACCTGCCTGAAGGGCTCCTCCAACGGTTTGCGCCTGCACTACAGCCCAAAGCTGCTGTAGGAGATCTCAATCTAGATCTCCCCGGAAACTCCGGCACACATGGTGTGGTTAAGTCTATGGTCCTACGCATCCTGCACCTGGTGCTTGGAATATAGTCTTCTGTCCGGCAACAACAAGGTTGCGTCTAGTTGGTGTCACAGCGCTCCCGTGTCCATAAATGTCTGCCGGGTGGCGACGCACTTACAGCAGCGAGCCCTCTAGGCTCACGGTGGCGTTTCAGTTGTTGTGTGCCCCCTGGTGCAAACACTGAGTGGCGCCCCTGCTGCACGTTTCCCTGGTCACGCACGTGTGCGCTCGGCAATGAGCTCCTCTCACCCCCGCCATTGTGCTGCTTGTGGCCTATACACCTTGCCTGCCTGGAGTGGGGAGGTCCTATGCCCCGTCTGTCTGGACACCGGAGTCCTGGCCTCCCACTGGGCACCTCAGGGCAGGCTCCCTTATCAGCTCGCTGCCTCCTCCCTTGCGACGGTTATGTTACACAGTAACCCCTCCCCCTTGGGCAGTGCTTCCGACTTGAAAGATAACGATAGGTTGCAAATGCCATCCCAGTTATCTGAAAAAGGAAGCACTGCCCAGGGGTTGCAAGGTTGCGTGAGAGTCCTGCTCCCGGCAAAAGAGGGCAAACCAGCACTGACGTCACGTTTTATAGAATAGGAAGTGGGAAGGGACCTGTTCTGAGTGACAAGCGCAGGGGCCAATGGCAACTTTGATAGAGTGACGTTTTGGATCGGGTTCCTACAGAAGTGCACTAAAACCCCTCCCCTTAGGCAGTGCTTCCTTTTTCAGATAACCAGGGTTGCATTGGCAACCTATCATTACAATGATAATATTGATAAGTTTAAACTGTATATGCTTTTTTAAACAATTGCAAAAGATTAGCAATTCTTATAAACAAGAATATATTGCAGGAGATGCCAAAAAACTGTCTGGATTGAAATTGCTCTTGAGCTGAAGAGCAAGTTATTATCAATGTGGAATCAGTGTGATACATTGTGCATTGTTTAAAGTTGATGCTTGAATGGGGATTGGTTGTATTATACATTCACTGGTACTATAAAGTGCTAATTTTGTCAACGACAATAATGACAAAAAATGGTCGTCAATGACCTATTTTCAGTGACAATAACTATGATGATAACGAGACGAAATTACATAGAAAAAAAACAATAAAACTAAAAATAAATGCCTTCTAATGTTATTTCAAGACTCTGACCATGTAAAGGATTTTGTCATCAGACGAGAAACAGCTACCTGAAGAGCCGATCCACACTTGAATTCTTAAGTACATTATTACTTCTTTCATTATAATATTTGTAAATTGTGGAATATAGCATCTGTCGGTCAGTAACACTTTATATTACAGTTTCATTCATAAATGATTGGTAAATAGTTTGTAATAAAGTTAGGAACCATTAATAATTCAATTTATAAATTATCATTAAACCTTTATACTATTTATCATTTTCAGTAAAGATGTACAGTGTTTTAGCAGCTCTCACAACCCCAATTTGTTTCAATTGTTTGGGAGGTAAAGGATGAATCATGTATTTCATGAGCAAAATATCTCAGGTTTCTACCTCCTTGGCAACTCCAACAGAGAACCGTTGTGATTGTAAACAAATAATCCTTCCCGATGTATAACAGTGAAACTCTAGCTTTCATCTTGTCATTCTTAACCTGAACCCTCTTATACCCAAGGATCTGCTTTTTCATGTGGTAGCCTTTGATGTGCCTCTATGTATATTTACGTGCTCAGCTGCACAGACACTCCACAAGGACAAAAACACACAAGTAGAAAATGCTGATGAGTGTACAGCCCTGATGAGTATCTGCTGGACCATCTGTCTCTGTGTGAAGAAAGAAGGATCTGACACACGACTTGTGCGTGATCATTGTGTTAGTCAATTTAGGGGGAACAACTATGGGGGGGGTTGTGAAATGGATCTAGTTGGTCTCATTTGCCAGTCTGAGAGTGAAATATGGGCAATTAAAGGTATCCCAGTGAGATCCACTCAGAGGCTTGCTGGCAGGGTATGTGGGTGGGGGAGGAATACTGAGTTTCAATTTAAAATAATCTGGGCGCAGTCCAATCCAGAGTTCCTCTGTGTGTGGGTTGCCTTGTTGTTTTTATTCAGAAAATACTGGGGCGTGTAGTTTATGGCTATATTTTTTTCAGACTAATTGCCTGATTAATTCTTCTTGAAGAATCTTTGAACTGTGTTGACATTTTATGAGAGTTGTCCGAGGTTTAATCCGTGTCCATCAGTACTTTTTCAATGCATTAAGTAATCAGATTCCTCTGTAGGTTCCATGTTATCGGATCTGGCAATCAGAATGCAGAACCTGCATCACGACGGGATTTGAAAATATAATTATCATCATACATTTGGTGGCTGTAGTGGTGATTCTGCACGTATGCATCACTTGTTTAGGAAGTGCCGGAGCAACGCATTTCCGTACAGATTAAATTTGATTATATATTTTTCATCATGTTGATTTCTACATTTGTAATGGTGATGCAATTAGGCAGTAACATTAATATTGTAAAGCTAAAATGTAAAGTTTGAGTCTTCTAGACATTTTATTTTGTTGTTATTATTATTATTTCTTTTTTCTTTGTCGAATTTAGTCTCCACTAGGAAGACATCATGAAACCAAACACAGTGTTTCCAATGTGGCACACTTATGTACTGCCCATCTGCTAGTTTACATGGAAAAGATGTTTGATTAGAAGTGGATATGAACTGAGCCAAATCAGCAAATCCAATTACTGTAACTTGGTTTAATATCCAATTCCTTCATCTGAGTGCGTGGTTTACATGGTTGGATTTCTCCATATTAAAGCATTGTATTGATTGGCAGTGTTGATATGGTGCTCTTTATACGGTCGTGAGCAGATTACAAAAAATGCATTTATTTACTCCTTTCAGCTAAACACCTGCATTTTTATCAAATGTAAGCTTATAGAAATGTTTTACTGTTTAGTGCAGACATTGTTTCAGCAGATGTGTAGGGGCAACAAGCTATTGGAGGTATTTCTCTTTCTACATTAGAAAAGAAAGTAGCATACTTTAAATGGTAGTTGGAGCCAGGATAGTTCAATGATACAATTTGTCTCTAAATGACTTACATCTGGTATATTCTTAACCATTAGATTTGGGGCTAATGTAACACACTACTGTAATACATGTCTAAATAATTAGTTAATGTAATGCGTTAGAGTTTCGATTTTAGTCATAATATTACAGTTAATTTCCATAATAAACGAGAGTTCTCACACTACATTAGCCTATATGTTCTTCATCTAAATCATGTGGTGTTTAAATCGGAAGCAAGTTGCAGTAAAATTAACAAGACTCAAGTGTGCCATATCAAAATCACTTGGACTGTTTGAAAAGAATAGCACCCCATGCCTTGGGTTATTATGAAACCCATGCCTTCTCCATGCAAGCTACGCCCACACAGGATTTGAAGCATTGGCATTGGTCAATCATTTGTTATGCAATTAATCACTTTTCAGGAAATGCTTGTCAATCTTTTTTTATGTGGCCAGTTTACAAATTTAAAAATACATGTACTGGGAATAGCAGCTGCATAGTAAACATTCCAGAAAATATGTAATGAAGTTGCCGATTAACAAAACTTGAGTGGAAGTAAGAGAATATCACCCAGCCTGATTAATTAGTCTACACCACTGACCCAAGAACTAAGGTAAGTTACAGTTTACAGTTCCAGTTTATTTGTTTGGCAATTAAAACAACGCATTACCAGACTATGGCGAATAGTCACATTGTTTCGCAGGGCAAAAGGAAGGAATATAACAACAAATATAACCCACTACATTTTAAAATAACTAATATGTAATACTAATATTATTTATTTTTTCTCAAGAAAAGAATAACAACTAATATATTACTTTTTATCAGTAATGACCTAAACACATTTAACCATTATGGGCCCTTGTTGCCATATTGTTTATCCGTGTGCTCACTGAGATGGTGAGACCACTGACCTTGAGAGACCTAAAAATAAACAAACTGATTGACAGCTGCACTCAGCACTGAAGTAGATCTACCATAAACATTTTCTACAAATGCTATCCTTATTAGCTTTTTCCCCCTCATATATAGAATGTTTTCACATCTACTGGGCTGGGTGAGGATGCTGCTCAGTGCCAGATCAAGCATTATAGCTTCATAGCCAATGCCTTTTGATCCTCCTGCTTTGAAGCAGCCCTTTTTAGGATCTGATCCCAGGAAGGGGGATACTTGAAATCAAAACAGGACTGACTTCTAATTACTGATCAAGCTCGTTAATGCATGGCCATACCAAGGATGCTGAACAGCTTATACACATTATAAAGAGAGAGAGGATCAGGCAGGGAACCGACAAGAACTGTGAAAAGAGGGGGCTCACAGCTCTCAATGAAATCCCTACCATACCTGGTTGAGGGCAGAATTCTTTAAATCCAGTCCTTGAGGACCACAGTCCAGCAGGTCTCTTTAAATGTTCACTGGTCTATGGTGTTAGGTTTGTGGACCTTGGGAAAAGATGATTCAGTGGTACAGTCAGAAAGTAAGAAAGTAAGTAAAAATGGGTTTCTCAGCAATGTAAAAATCCACTATTTTGAATAGCCCACCTGGGTCTTATATATATAATTTTTAATTTTACTTTTAAAAATGTATTTCTTTATTTTATATCTGATGATTGGATACAAGCAGGATACCTTTGTGATTACTTATATATAAATCCTCTCACTCCCAGAACTTATGTTATTGTTTGCTTGTTTGTTTGTTTATGTTTTGGGATTTAATTGCCCATGATAAAACTATGGACTTAGAAAATTAATTAACAAGTTTAATTCTGGGGGGGGGGGAATAAAGTAATTGGCTTCTCAGTGAGTAGATTGTTTACATGTACTTAATATTCCCAATACTGCTGTTCTGCATTTAAAAATACATGTACTGGGAATAGCAGCTGCATATTAAACATTCCAGAAAATACTAGATAAAATAGATAAAATTCAATTTAGTCATACACAACTGGGGTTTAATGGTAATAACTTTAGGATTTTTTAATAACAGTATGTTAGTTTCTTAGCTGTTTTTATTGCCTTGTTTTGATTTCCTAGTTCATTCCTAGTTCATAGTTAACAATAATTATCCCTTTTTTATCAAATAGATTTTTCACAGCCAGGTTTGGTTTTCTACCCCAGGATGGCTTTGCTGTTTTGTGTCAGACAGTGTTGGAAAGAAGAAAATAAAATATTCAGTCTCTACAAAGCAACCCACCGAGGTGAGATTTAACAGATTTGAAAACAACTGGTTCGACATTAGTAAGTCATGGCCTACATCTGGTTTTGCAGTGAAATTGGGAAGGAAAGGTAGAGTACTGTCACCACAGGTGTTTGAAGGTTATGCAATATTGCAAACAAGCTTGGCTCTAAGGCTTCACAATGTCAAACCACCTTTCTGTCGTGTGGGAGACTCAATTGTCTAACTAGGCAGAGCGTGGGTTTCAACAACTGCATTTTATTTAAATTTTGCTGGTCTTTCTAAAAGCTCTCTGGAACTTTATATAAAATTAATTATTTTGTTAAGAAATATGTAGAGCTGCTTTACATAAATAGGCCATATGTTTCCATTAGAACTAGCAGGTGGAAAAGAGGTCAGATTCAGATTGTACCGCATCAGAATTACTTTTGACAAGTTAAAATGATGAAAAAAAAGTATAGTAATTTTACTAAAGCATTTGAGGGTAACATCCCACAAGACATGAAGAAAACTAAATGTTAATTTAATTGTTTTGCTATCAACAAAAAAGATGGTAAATAATAAGGCATGCAATGTTTAGTTTGTGGAATACTTGGCAAAATTATTTCCCTTATATAAGTGTGCATGGCTTTATAAAACTGGAATCTGTCAAATTGTAATCATGAGTTTCTTTACATATTATTCTAAAAGGCTCCAGTCATTTTTACATGAAATAGTCCGCTAAGCTTATGATATTCTAAATAGTGTGATGTACAATAAACTGAACACTTTATTAAAGAAAGTTCTCTTAGCTATATTATTTTTGAAGCAGTCTAATCTGTGAACTCACTCACTCAACTCACTTTCAGTCTGTTATAGCAATCTTTTCAACATTATGAATCAGATACGTTTTAAGCTTAATCAGATTCAGTTTAGAACTCTGCACCCTGCTCAATTTTCTGCTAGAAAAATTGATATCAATAAAATCCTACCTTCAGCTGGGACCGAAACAGCTACAGAGCATGTAATATAATAGGTTATCTGGATTTTAAACATACAGTTATATTGCAAACAAAGATCTGGCAAACTATCAAATTAAGAACAGCAACCAAACACTTGCATTTCCAGTATTTCCAGTAGGGAGTCAAATTATTACACTTAAAAGTTCCAAGAAGGGCCCTACTTCTACTATATGCTTCAGTGTGTGCTGGTCTGTGGATACTGGAATGGTATTTAGAAATGGTTTTGCATTTATTTTGGGGCTGACGGCGGGGGCCATGATGCCCAAACTACAGAGGCAGGTACGCCGAACCCCAGGATCACATTTTTCCCATGTACTGAAGGAGACCTGGGCCTTGGAGGTGGAGGGATGGAACAGAGAGGAGGAGGCCATGGCGCACCCAGTTAACTCGGCTGCCCCTGCTGCCCCGGCCCCGGCTGGGCCCCTGACTCCCCTGATTGGAAAGCCATGTTCCAGACAGAGCTTCAAGCTGCACTAAGGAAACAGGTACTGGAGCTTGGGCAAGTACTGCAGGAGGAACTGCAACAACCTGCTGAGCCCTTGTCAGGGGCATGCCGACAGAGCCAAGAAGTCCCCCATGGCCCGGTGACGGGAGGCAGGTACCGGACACGGATGGAGCTCAGGTGGGATAACCAAGGCCGGCCTATCTGTGTGCAGTGTGGAGAAGGAGGACATGTTTGGCGGAACTGTCCTCAACAATGCGCGAGTGAGCTGGCTTTAAACACCTACCCCTGACCATGGTAGGGCTCGTGGGCGGGGGCAAAGCAGAGGTGACAAAGCCCGATTTGATAGGGGAATGCCAAGGGATAGAGGTTCAAATAGAAGGCATCAAGGTGCCATGTGTGTTAGGCACAGGGTCCCAAGTGACACTGTTTAGCAAGTCCCTGTTCCAGCAGTATTTAGGCCCTCGTGCAATCACTGGATGAGAAGAGACCCCATGGTTAAAACTAAGAGCCGCTAATGGACTGCAGCTTCCGTATATCAGCTATGCCTTGTTGGACTTTGAGGTCGGGGGTGTATCGATACCCCAGAAAGGCGTGGTCATTGTTTCTGACAACAAGTTATGTGCCACTAGAGGGATTCTCGGAATGAATGTCATGGGGGCTATTTAGAAACAATTATTTGAAGGTCAAATAATGGGCTAAATTCCAGGGGGCAGCCGGGGATACCGATGCATGGGAGCAGGCTTTCTCTTTATGCAGGAGACTGGAGCCAGACACAGAATAGACGGTGGATCATGGGATGGCACAGTTGGCCGGGCAGCCAGCAATACAGATTCTTCCCCATAGTGAGATGGTGCTCTGGGCCCAAGTGCAGGAGTTTCCTCATCGCAGTGACCTATGCGTGCTGGTGGAGTGCGTTGACCAAGCCACTGAGTGGCAAGTGGCATGTACAGTAACCCAGTTACATCAGGGTAAGATCCCTCTTAAACTCATCAATCTCCACCCATATCCTGTAGATGTCCCCCTGTGCCGTACCCTCGCGACGGTGACCACGATAGATGAAGGAGAGGTCCAGATCAAATGAGAGGTTTCTCTCCAATACTGCCAATCCGACGTGGTGCAAGTGAGCGTGTGGCCCTGCCAAGTCACCACTACTGACCAGTGCGGAATGGATGCCCTCGATGGAAGGCTTGACGACGGAGCAACAGCAGCAATTGAAAGCCCTAGTATATCTATGGCAACATGCATTCGCAATCCATGAAGAGGATTTCAGTCGAACCAATGCCATCTACCATCACATCCCCACCGGAGCAGCTCCACCTTCACAAGAACGATATCAACCAGTGCCTCCTTCATTGTACCAAGAACTGCGGGTGCTTTTCCAACAGATGGAGGGCCAGGGCGTGGTTCAGGAGAGCAGTAGCCTGTGGGCTGCACCAGTCATCCTTGTAAAGAAAAAGAATGGATCTTGGAGATTTTGCGTGGATTATTGAAGGCTAAACTCCGTTACACACAAGGACGCATTACACCCTATCCCGTATTAAAGAGTTCTTTACCACCCTGACTGGCGCCAAGTGGTATTCGACCTTGGACCTCGTCAGTGGCTATTGGCAGGTGGAAGTTGACCCCCATGACCACGAAAAGACTGCCTTCGCCACACCGCTGAGACTATGAGTTCAAGAGGATGCCTTTTGGATTATGCAACGCTCCAGCAACCTTTCAATGGTTAATGCAGTGGTGCTTGGGTGAGCAGGTAAACAAGTCTCTACTAATATATCTTGACAATATTATTGTCTACTCCCCCAGCTTTGAAGTCCATCTACAGCATCCTGAGCAGGTCTTTGCGACCTTGGGCCAGTATGGACTAAAACTGCAACCTCGGAAGTGCCTCTTTCTATGGAAGGAAGTAGGCTATCTGGGCCTTGGTGGCAGTGAGCAGGGACAGCGTGGCCCCAGATCCGGAGAAAGTGACAGCAGTGGATAGTTGGGCTGTGCCCACGACAATAAGGCAGGTGAGGTCTTTCCTGGGGTTTGTTGGATATTATAGCCGCTTTATCCCTGCTTTTGCGAAAATAGCCCCTCCCTTACATAAACTGCTGGTAGGCACTGCCCAGGTGAAGAAGAATGCCGCAATTGTCTGGACTCCCCCATGTCAAGAGGCCTTTGAGTTTTTGAAGGGTAAACTATTGAGTGCACCCATACTGGCCTATGCAGATTTTTCCCAGCCTTTTGTCCTCTACACAGATGCCAGCCTGGATGGCTTGGGAGCAGTCCTGTCTCAGGTCCAGGAGGGGAAGGAGCGTGTCATAGCCTATGCCAGCCACAGCCTGCACCCGCCCGAGGGGAACGACCAGAACCACAGCTCCTTTAAATTGGAACTGTTGGCCTTGAAGTGGGCTGTGACAAAGAAGTTCAAGGATTTTCTCTGGGGGACGAAGTGTGTAGTGTATACAGACAATAACCCCCTGGTATAATTAAGTACAGCCCAGTTGGGGGCGGTTGAGCAGAGATGGAGGGGACGACCAGGTGCAGGCTGTGGCGGCTGAGGACAGTGCTGGGCGGACTGGAGCAGGACATGATGAGGCTTTTCCTTTGGCCCAGTGGCAGCAGGAGGACCCTGCCATTCAGCAGGTAAGGGAGTGGGTGCTAGCGGGGAAACAACCTTCCGGTGTTGTACAACAGTCCTCCACTACAAAAACTAAGCAGATTCTGCAAGAATGGCTGGAATTGAGGGCCTGTTGACCCTGGAGAGATTGACAGCATGTGAAGGGGCTGTCCAGATCATCGTTCCATGGAGCTGTGGAAAGGAGCTGTGGGAGAAATACCATGAGGTGGCCAGTCTTGTAAGTAGCCTCTGGACCATTTTAAGAAAGAGCTACTTCTGGTACAGGATGGGGGAAGACTCCATACGATGGACGGCTGAGTGTGCCCGGTGCTCCTGGGCCAAGGCGCGGCCGGAGGTGGGGCCCCCCCCTTGTCCTTGACCTCTTACCCCCTAGAAATAGTGGCCATCGATCATCTGTCCTTGGATAGACCGGCGGACTATTACCCCTACATCTTGGTTATGGTTGATTTATTTACATGCTACTCCTGGGCCATCCCAGTACGTGATCAAACAGCCCCTACTACAGTAAAAGCTTTATGGAAAGCTGTAATTCAACCTTTTGGGTGCCCGGAGAGGTTTCATAGCGATAGGGGGACTAGTTTTGAGTCCCAGTTAATGGCAGACTTGGGCAACCTTCATGGGATTAGAAACAGCAGGACCACCCCCTATCATCCAAAGGGTAACGGCGCTTGCAAGCATATGAATCAGTCCTTGCTTTCTTTGTTGGGAACCATAGGGGAGGGAGAACAGCATCATTAGCCTGAGAAGCTTCCTGAACTCCTGCATGCCTACAATAATGTAACCCATGACCATACCGGCTAGTCACCCTTTTTCCTTATGTTTGGTAGGCAAGCTCGGCTGCCGATCGATATGGTTACGTGGGCCTTGCCAGCGGAGACCCCTCAAATGTTGGAAGGGTGGGTGGCTGGTCATGGCCGCAGGTTACGTATCGTGCTGCGGCTGGCAAGGTCCAGCAGCACCAACTCAGAGATAGCCAGCACCAGAACCAGGGAGCCAAAGTTTTCCCCTGTTGCCAGGGGAACGAGTCCTGGTTAGGAACTTTAGAAGGAGGGCACAGGAGCCATTTGTCATTGTGACACCGTTAAGTGAGGGGGGATGTCCTGCATACAAGATACGACCTGAAGGGAGAGATGGCCTGGAGCGTGCCATACATCGTCGCCAAATTAGAAATTTGGCCTGTGAAGGCTGGTAGTCGGTACGACTAAAGATTTAGTGGAGGGGAGCATCACGAGAGGTGCTTGCTGAGCTCATTTAATTTCTTTGTTTTCACTTAATTGATGTATTTATTATTCTGTGTGTTTCTTTATTATTTACTTGTTTAAATCACTTATTTGTGCTTAATTCACTAATTGTTTAATTCTTCACGTGCGTTTTCAATTACTTGCACTAGTTCATTTCAGCACTAAACAAGGCACACCTGTCCGGGCTAAATGAGCATCCTCCCCTCACCCAGCCAGCACACTTTTCCAGTCACCTCTCATTACAAGACTAAAACTTTACCGGTGTATAAAGACTGCCTGAAATCCACGGAGGGGAGCACATTCAGGAACACAAGCACGGGTGCAGGGCAGCAGAGGGGAGCGAGTGGTGTGAGAGAACTGGGGAAGGAGACTAGAGACTGCACAGATTGCAAGGCAGGCTGATGAAGCTGTGAGGAAGTCCAGCAAGCCAAAAAGCTAAGTATTAAAAGGAACTTTGATTGATACAGTGAGGAAGAAAGGATTCACTGTATAAACAGCGGTTTAAATCCCCGCTCACCAGTCAGTCGCACCTGCAAGAGAAGAGAACATCACAAACGGTTATACAGTCTTTACATTCATTGCTGCTATTTTACCTACCTTACAGTGCCGGCGGAGACGAGGTCCCTTTGAAGCCACGGAGGTCTGGGGCCTGGATCGTGTAAGCCTGGGGAGAGAGACGCACTGTAAAAGGGGGTGAGAAAGGGACGTGTGTTACAAGCTGACTGCTGTGTGAAAGTATAAGTCACTTATCTGTGTTGTGCAGGTGCTCTGCCTAAGACCCCTCTCTGTCTCTCTCCTGTTGTGGAAGCTGGCCGCGTCCCGAGGTGGAGTCCAGGATTAGAAGAGCCGTCCTGCCGGCCTGGATTGCAGCATACGTGAGACTCGGACACTGTACTTTGATTAAACTGTGAACCTTTTCTTTATTATTTTCTTTTTAATCTTTTTCTCTTGTGTAAATATCCTGGTGCTAATTAGTGTTTTATTTAGGCCTATAGGTTTTTAGTGTAGGTTTTAGCATTTTTCTGTAGGTTTTATTTATCGCCCGTGTTATTAAAGGCGATATTTAACTGATTTTAACTGTAACTTAGTAGCTTTAGGTCTTGATCGTGTGCAGCAGACGTGGTGCCCTGCTGCACCCCTGATGCTGTAGTTGATTGTGTAAATAAACCGTGTGCACTGTCACACAAACAATTTCTCCTGCATGCAAATTGTTGTCTCATCTCGTTACTCTTTCTCAGGCTTTGCGTGGGAGAGAGGAATAAACCAGTTTGACACTCACCTAAGCGACAGTGCCTGGAAATCAAAGGCGCTCATGAAAGAAATTCAGAAATCAATTAAAGAACCCTTTGCCAATGCGATGCGGCAATTATCTGGAAGTGGCCTTTTACAGATTCAGAAACTAATTCATCTTGACTGCATAACACAGAGGGGTGAATCTAATTACTTTTTCAGTCTCTTTTTCTTTTTAAATGCTGGGTGGGTTTAAAAGACGACAGCCCATTGACATGACAGACTCATGACTCGCCCATCTTCTTTGACCTCTGGGTTGGAGTAAAGACGGTATTCTCGGATATAAGCAATTTTGCTGAAAATGTTCAAAACAATGTACGTGTTTTTTAGTTAGTTTTTTTTTTTGTCCTTTACTATTCATTTCATGGAGTTGTAGGATTACGTATTTTCTAGGTATTTTTTCCAATGGTACACTTCACATGGAATTGTGTGTAGTAGTGTAATCTATTAAAATATTTTTTTTCTCTACAGTTCATAAGATACAGACAATGTAAGTCTTTATGGAAATATTTTTTTAAACCTGATATAATTTATGTACACATCGATACCTTTAGGCTGCTCAAAAACATCTGGAACTTAAAAAGAAAGAAAAGAAGATAACCACAAACCATACCAGTAAGATCAGTGGTTCTTTGTTTCTAGTAGCTGGATAACCAACAAAAAGCTGGTTCCTCAGCTACAGGCGTCAAGAAAGACAAGAGAGATCAGAAATATTGCAGACATCCACAGCAAATCAGAGCAAACAAAGACAGAGGATTTTGGCACCTGTTTCAGCTGAAGAGCTAACAGTATCTATAACAAGCATTGCAATTGACACAACATGCTAAAAGAAGAAAGGTCAGCCTAAGAGCATAAGGATATGGACAGTCAATGACAGGAGAAGAGGAGATGGATTGGCTCACTGCAAACACACACACAGCTACTGCCTTGAGCCCCCCATTCATCCCTTTTCTATTCAAAGGAATTAAAGGTTTTCAGCAGGAGCTAAACAAAAACATTTCAACACAAATTTGCTAGCTTTGCATGATTGACAAACGCCCACCCCATGGCTGACTTTTCATGTCTTGTGCTGGAAAAACATTGGGTGCACTTTTTTTTTATTTGATGGCAAAATCGATGAATAAAATGTCCATTTAGTTTGCCAAAGAAATTAAAGAGAGAGTTAAATGTTAAAAGTGTATCTGAGAACTCTATACATTTATAAATATAGTGTCATCAAAGTATTCATTGGAAAAAGGTGGTCTGGGATAATCAGTTTGCTGTTGTGTAATTAGTAAGTCAGAACTAAACTAAAGCTATGCCTTTAAGAGCAAAGAGGTGTTTGTTTCTCTGCCTCGCAGCTGTTACAAAGTAATAGAATTTTCTGCTAGTCATTCTACTTAATCTGATATGTAGCCCCCAGTTCAAACCACCCCCTCCCTAGCTATAAACACACCAGAACACACATCCAGCGATAATCACATAGAGCAGCCTTGTCCAACAATTACACTCCTTTCACTTATCAGGTCTTGACTAACCCATGATGCATTTCAGTGACACGCTGTCGCCAGGCACATGAAAATATAAATTGAATGAGAAATGCATTACATTGTGAGAGTGTGCTAGACTTTCATAGTGCTTTTGTTGAAAGAGAGGGAAAACACATATACAAACTTTCTTTTCGGCATTTTAGTTCTCTCTTTCAACTGCCTGGGTAACATTTGATTTTATTAATAGTTCTGTCCAAGGTGTTTAAACAGAATTTATATTATTGGATATCACTGGGGTTGGCGGGATAACATACTCTGTTACAGTCAAATTTTCCCCTGTTGGGTTTTGCGTTATTTATTTTTTTCCTCAGTGCTAATGTGGTCTGTTATCTGAAATATCTTGTGCTCCCCTTTCCAAAGAAAGTTTTATTATGATCATTCAGCATTAGCCATCTTAGAAGAGGCATGTCTCGAAACCGGATTGCTTCCTGTTAAGAACCAAATGATGTCATTAACCCGCAGTCTCACGAAAGTGACCTCCATAGGCCATTGTTATTTCTAATTGGAAAAACCTTCTGACTGAGGTCTGCCAGCTTCACCTTGGCTGGAAATTAGCACATCTTATTTTGATTAATCAGATGGAACCTAGATGTATTTAAATGGCTGCACAATTAATACAAGTATCCAAGTTTCTATTATGTCTTGTATTTCCACCAGCTAAATTGGGATTTCTTAACTTTATTTGATAGCCAATCGTGTATCTTAATAAAACAGTACAATTGCCTATTTTTGGTGTTTCTCCCCTCCTAAAAAATGTTTCCCCAGCAACCAAATAGCCAATGGTCACACACTCTGGTGGTCTACTAATTACTGCAGAAGAAACAGTGCAGGGCAGGCAATGGGGGAGTGTCATCAAGGCAGCTAACTTTCGCATTACATTTCTCTTCGTCTCTGCTGTTAAACGCATACCGATACAGCAGTACAAAGGAAGCTGGGGAAGCTTGCTAGCCTGCCACATTCTCTCCCACTCCTTTTTTTTTTCAAAGATGTGCCAAACCAAACCTCACTTCTGCCAAATGAATGTTCTAAAGATTATTCTTCTCACTTCTCAAAATGTTCCTCAAGAAGGCTCCTGAAAAAGATGCAAGTGTGGGTGGCTTTTGCTTTTTTTATTTGTCTGTTTTTTGTTTGTTTATCCAGAATACACAGACCTACTTTCCTGAGTTATTCTACTTGGGAAAAGGTTGTTAGAGAAAACAGAAAAAAACGACTAAGCCCAGATGTCCTGATATGTGTTACCATATGACCTTGAATATTTTTGAATATTATTTCACTTTCCGTGCTGGTTATCCGCCTTTTGTTTGCATTTTTTATATTATGTTCCTTGAATAATGTAGTGTCCATGCAGTATTAATGCTTGAATGGCTACTGTTAAGTATACTGCCAGCAGCTTCCATTAGAGATCTCTTCTCTGTGTCACAGTCCTCCTGTTAAAAAAATCTGAGCATAAATTAGGCACAATTGTAAATAGTTGAAATCTGGTGTCCACAGGCAGACAGCTACGATCAGTAAATATGTTTAACTTGTGAGCTAAACCAATGTTCCTTACAGTAAAAACTATAAACAAAGTTAGTTAATGCCTTCAGTAAACAGCCTTTTTTTCACATTTTTAAACTTTCACAATCAATATCTTCAATGTTAGGCCATGACATAGTGTCCTTTTATTATTTCTTAACTGTGTGTAGTTAGAATGAGACACAAATATACTTTTTTATTTTTACTACTCAGGTTTGCATAAATTCTCAGTAAAAACACGTATTCTGTAGTTAATATAAAGGTTTGACTGTGACTATGAAATATTAAAGTATCTGCTCAGAATTGCACTGACATCACAAAGCAGATGTGCTAAAAAATAATAATAATTGAACACTGGGTTAAAAAAATTAGATGGATATATATTTTATTAAAGTTAGGGAGAGTAAATATCTCTAAGTATTGTGGAGGTGTGTGGAATGGTGCTGGATGGTAGATATGTGAGTTAAAACTGAAGCGGGCGCTGTTTCCAGAAAGTTGCTAATCTCTAGCCAGTTCTCTCTAGTGCCAAATTAGTTAATTAGTAGGTGCAGCTGAGGCCTAGCTGTCTTCAATCAGGCAGGAATATAAGGTGTTTTTTTTGTTTGTTTGTTTTTGTGCTCAGGTGGGTGAGTGGGGAGAGTTTGGAGTGAGGTTAAGTAAAGTTAAGTAAAGTTTTAGTGGTCTGTGGAAAAACCCTTGGTTGAGGAAAATATATTTTTCTTTTGTTTCTTTGGCACGATTTACTGTTTGTTTGGACTTGGAAGTGGCTTAGATGTTTCAGCTATATCTAGGATAATCTGGCTGTGATCAGAGCTCGGCTCCCCCACTGAACTGTGTTTGCTTAAAGGCTGAAAATAACAAACTGTCTTGCTTTTGAAGACCAACTTCTGTCTCCAAGCACTTATATGCCATATTCTGGCATACAGTTGTCATCACTGTGTCACAGGATCCACTTAAATATCAAGTTTGAAGTGAAAGGAAATGGACAAGACAGTAATAGACAACTTAGGGAATGTAACCCACTGCTTATAGTGTGTCCTCAGTCTCAGGTTAAAGATAAAAACTGAGAGAGAGAGAGAGAAGCAAGTCAACGAGCAAAAGTGGTGGCTTATATGAGTAATGACAAGTTGTTTTGATTTGCGTAGTTATAGTGCTGACCTGGGTATGTCAACATCCGGATAATTAGAATTAGCTCAGATACACTTCAACAACTATGGTTCAGGGATTCATTGGGTGCCCTCTTAGGTAAAGTGTATTATAAACAAACCTGAGGCTATGTATCCTGGTATCCCTGCTTAGTTTTTTTTCCCTCTTTCTGGACATTCCTCTGTATCTTCCATCAACTGCCATTTTAGCTTTGCTTCAGGTAATCGAGTGCAGGGAAACACAGCGGAGTAAGGGGAGCTCTCCACATCAGCGATTGTCACAGAAACTGACAGGCACGCTCATGACAACAGCCCAGGGTCCACAGACTACAGCGCGGCTCCCTTGTCAGGGCTGCTACCTGCCTTTTTCAACAGTTTCAGGGGACAAATATATAAACAGTGTTTCGCAAATTCTTCTGACATGTTTTGCTTGGGTTACACGTCCTTCGGTATTGGAGATAGTTCAAGACATCATGTCATATATACATCAGACAAAAGGCTGTAATAGTTTGCAAAACAATTCATGTTTGTACCTTTGGCTGCATAAATAGTAACTGGGGTGTTTTCCCAAATCCAAAGTATTAATAAACTGAAAATTATAAATCGAAACAATGTTTGGCGGTATCAATCTTGTTTTTATTTTATTTTATTTTATTTATTTATTTGATTCTGCTGTCGTAAAACTAGTCAGAACTTCAGAGAGAGTCTGTTAATGTTTTTCTCTCTTTACAAACTGATGATTGAAGCGATGACTGGTGTTAGAAAACTGTAATGGACAGTTTGGATGATCACCAATGTTTCCTAAAGCACGCAGGGGAGTTCTGCATCCTGTGAATAAATATGAGATCAGAATATTCAGTGCATATTCTTATGACAGTATTGAAAACTGTTTATCATTTGAAGTTCTTGTTTAGTTTTGAGTGGTGATCGCTGAAGGACTCTGGGGATTGGAGGGAGGACATTAACATAATCTGTATAGGCCTTTAAGTTAGCATTGTGGTTTGTTTTGTTTTACTTCTTACTGCAGTGGTCTTCCCTTTTTTTCCACCAGATTTCTAAGCATCAACATTTGGTTTTGATAATATACACCCCTTCTAGTAGCAAGTTCTACAAAGCTGCAGTGTTTCACACCAATCAACCCCAATCATCCCCTTCCTGCTGTACTACACCATCATCCACCAAGTCCAAGATCGGTAGTGAAATGGAGGGGGGGGGAGACATTCCATAAATAATGATGTTCCTTTTGGAGTGGATCAATTACTTATTCAATGTGCCATTTTAAAAGAAAGTCTGCCTTATTTATCTTTCTTCTTCGCTTGATTCAACCAGAATCATTATCTCAATTAGCTGATGCGAGTCTGGGGTCGAGTGAATCCCTGCGATTGCTCCCGCTTCCCTGGCCTCGTTGTGGCGTTGTGGACGGCCCCAGCTGACAATTATGCCATCCTCTTGAAAGCTTAATGCTGCCTATCGTATTTTCTGCCCAATTCACCATCGCCTACAAACTTCAGACATCCTGGTCAAGTGCATTCAAAGTTACTCTAACCCTTCATTTAATTTAATTTATAAATGCATGTTGCTGTTTTTCGGGAAGCAATGAAACTCCACTCCCCAGCAGTTTAATTGCATCCCATGTCCATTGTTACCCTTGACATACCTTCACCAAAAGCTAATGCAGCTGAAGCTGAACATTTTTTTTGTGTGTTTATGTGTAAGTCAATTGATTAAGCCAAAGTGAACTGTAAGCAATTATGCAAAGAATGGATGTAGAAAAAAAGGTGCTTTTGAAGAGTAATGATGAAAATAGTGAAAACATAATTGAAGTTTGCTCATGTTGAATTAAAAGGTAAGAAAGGAATGTATGAGAAGAGAATATAATTTACAAAGATCTAGTCTGTGTTGTCAAAAGGTGACAATGCATTGCTGATTTATCAGAGAGGGGAGATATTACACAAGTCAGCATATTCAAACACTAGCGATTCAAGCCTGGAAGCATTTCACTAAATAGTATTCAGTCCTTGCACGTGTGGACCTTCTAAGAGCATGGAAGTGTTCTGAATAAAACAAGTATTAAATTAGTTTATTAGTTCATTTGAAAGCACTGGCAAACCCCCAAAATAAACTGAATTTAGAATTATAACACATCTCAAATGTTTCTCTCCCTCACAGGTTCGAGACTTTATAGGTTTCAGTAGATCTTAGGTAGATCGATACATAGAACTTCTTAATTGATTTTTTTTTGTTTTGTTTCATCATCCTATCCATGAATCACTTTTGTCAAGGATCAGTTAAATGCAGGGAAATGGTTATACAGTGTATTTTTTTAGGCCAGATCTGAAAGCGTTAGAAAGTTTTCGTCTCTTGGCTGCATTTCATGTTTTCATACCACGATGTTTGCCTTTAATGTTTTTAGTAAGCAACATGAAAGAATTATTAAATATAAATGCTTCACACAATGTAATCGCCTATGCAATAGAAATCTTGTACAATGCAACAAAAGTGTAGGTAAAAAGACTAACAGTGGCGTATTCTATGGCACCTTAAAAACTCAGAACTTTGGTCTGACTTCTGGTTTTAATATTGTGTGTATTTAAATCATAATTTAAATTAGGAATATAATTATTCTATGAGCCACTAATGCTTCCTCATTTAATGTCAGGCATAAACTGTTGAAAAACCTTTTTTTTTTTTGGGGGGGGGGATAGTCCACAGTAGTGTACTGTTTTGTGGCAATACAGCACGTTTCATTAAAATAATTGTCAAGCTTGGACCATTCACATATTTCTATAGGCATCTGCTAATCTGACACAAAAACAAAATTATCCAACATGTAATATGATTGTGGCTTACAAAAATGGAAAATTGCAAAAATGACAAATTTTAAATAAAAAAGCTTGTTGGATTTACTTCTCAGTCTTTTTAATTGTATTGCAAAATATATACACAGTAAACAAAATATGGTACAAAAATGTATTTTATAATGCACTGTGCAAAAACAAGAACATTTATATACAGTACAAGAAAAAAACAGCTGGCTCTGAAGGGCTGATGTGGAATAATAGAGCCACCTACTGGTAAAAACAAAACCTATTAAACAAAATAAGACCTCAGACTTCTCCATTTCATCAAACATGTTTGCAAACTCTAGTGAATCCCTGTGTCTCACATAAACAGTTTGCAGATATTCACAACATTAAAGAAAACAGTTCATCTTATCCTTTTTTCATGTTTCTCCGGAATTAAGGGAATTCAACTGGTCAACGTCAAGGATCAACACAGACATTTTACACGCAGCTGGGGATGTAGTTAAGCTTAACGTACTCATGTTTATTCATCACTTTAGTGCCCCACTGTCTAATTTTGTTTTTGCAGAAAATCACACTTGCTCGTCACAGTTTCCTAGTTTATTCAGTGCTCTCATTAAAGGTGAAAGACTCTTCGAGGTGAAAGAGATGCCATATCTGTACAAAACGAGAGAGGCCTGGGCACTGAAAGAGAGGCATTAACAGATGGTTTCAATCACTGGCTTACAGTCTCGTGAATTATAACAATTTCATCACACACACACAAAACTGAAGAGGACTGGTCCAGCACACAGCCAGGGCTCGGATGCCACTCTTCAGGAGTCGTTGGGCAGCCCAAAGAGCTTGACTGTGCCCGCTTCCCGGTTGCTGTCATATTTTCCATCTTTGTCATCACAGGCATATGCCAGCAACGGCCTTTTAGGATGCCAAGCCACCGTGAACGTTGGCGACTCGCACTGCACTTCCCATAGCTTCTCTCCTGCAAGGCGAGTCAAATTAGTCAGCAAAACGGATTTCACAAAAACATAAAAATAGCCAACATCAGATTAAC
Source organism: Amia ocellicauda (assembly GCF_036373705.1). NCBI lineage: Eukaryota > Metazoa > Chordata > Actinopteri > Amiiformes > Amiidae > Amia > Amia ocellicauda. The sequence goes on from NC_089860.1 coordinate 14,578,536, forward strand.
TGTATCCGCATTGAGCTTCCTCCCTCCCTCCCGCTGATCACTGGATACTTCCCAGAGTTGTCTTCGTGACACATTGTAAAAGCCAATCCCAATCTCAATATGCCAGCCAGGCAGAAAAAAAAACATCCTCGAGCAACAAGAAACTGTTTGGATGACATTATTGGTCCTTTTTGCCAAAAAATTGTTTTAGTGACAAATACAGCACTGTTTGACATATACTATTTTGATTTGAAAGGTTATGAGAGCTAAGTTTCCCATTCTAAATGAGAATAAAGCATTGATAAAAGGTGTGGAATATATGAAAAACATTTAAAAAAAAATCATAATTCAGAAGTTGTTAATGTTGTGCAATTATGAATATCGTGTGAATGTTGGTTCAGCAGATTCATTCTGAGATGCTTTGACCTCCTGATTGTGATGAAAAGGGGTTTTTATATGTTTTAATAGTAAGATGCCTTCCTTTTTAAGAACTAAAACCTCCTTTTAGACTTTCCAGCCCAGTCTGAAAATTATGGCTTTAACAGAGAACAAGTTATCGTTTGCAGACGTCCACTGTAGTGTTGAAGCTTTTAGTGTAAGGATGGGGTCCGAGGTCAAGTTTTAAGAAGCTCCTTACCCGTCTCCACTTCTGCGATGTCAATGAAGTGGTCCTCCGACGCCGAGGCCAGCATTTTGCCATCGTGACTGAAACTCAGCGTCCTGACGGGCCAGTCCAGCCTAAATAAACAAGAACATCGATCCCTCAGCAGGGTCTACATTGTAGGCACAGGACATTAAGACTGTTTTGCCGAGCCTCTTACAATTGAACCAAATTCCAATGACATCATCAGCCAGCTGTCAGCTCACCTGGAGAAGCAGCGAACACAGACGAGCTCCTCCACGTCCCACAGGCTAACGAGTGCGTCGGCGCTCCCCGTGGCAAAGTACTTCCCCGTCGGGTCAAACTTTATACAGATACAGTTGGAAGGATGTGCATTGATGGACTGGATGGGCTTTAGTTCAGGGTAACTGAAACGGAAGACATTTGTTTTCACTGTCACTTGTAAAATATCATACATTGTCAAGCTGATTAACCGGAAAAACAGGTTATTCTATATCCTACACACTTAAAATCATCATTCCAAGTTACCTGGATGGTACAGAATATGCACCATATTTTTTACCTCAAAACTGTAGTATAATGTATTTCCTTTTCAACTGATTGCTTAGGTTAATTTAGATCCTTAACAAAACAAAGGTTTCCACTTCTTTCAGAACTAAAAACGTGTGGTAACAAAACAAAACCTGCGATGTCTCTTTCCTCCAGTGATATCAATGACTTTCAGCATTTCACACAGTGGAAGAGCTGCCTTCCTCAAAGATGTGCCAGTCCTTCCTTCTCACCTAAGGATGTTGATGCAGCCATTGCCATTGGTCAGAAAAAACATGTCGTTGTCATTGTTCCACGAGATCTCATTCACTTCAAACTTGAACTGCTCCTCAGCCCGGGAACGATGCGTTTTGGCATCGATGAAGGTCACGACATCGTCCTTGTTCCCAACCGCAATAGTCTGGCCATCAGGACTCCAACAGATATTGATATTCTCCCCTACAAGAGAACAGAGGAACATCATTTTTAATAAAACACCTTAAATCACTCTGAATGTCTTCAAGAGCCTGGGACAAATTCATGTCTTCTGCTGTTCCACTCAAGATCCTCCTCTGATATAATATTTCTGCAACAAAACTGTTATAATCATTTGGGGAATGTATTTTACTTAAAAACATGATCATAAACTGTTTCAGAGACCGGGATACATGCTAGTAATATTCCCCAACTGCTCTTATTGAATTTCTTTCCATGCCTGTTAGTTATGATTGACTTTACTGTAACAATCCTGGCAGTACAAACATGAGCGGTAATATCTTGTGTGTATTTGTGTTAGTATAAGTCTTCAGAGAGGGACACAACCAGCACCTTTAGTGTTGACGGTGGCGATGCACTTCGTGGTCCGGACGTCCCAGATGCGGATGGTCTTGTCCCCAGACGCCGTGACGAAGAGGTCGGGGTTGGTGGGATGCCAACACAGCTGATCCACGCTGTCCCCATGCCCTCGGTAGTTATTCTCCTTCACCTGACATGGTACGGTTATTAATGAATGTAGTGAATAGACGTCTTAATGCACTGATTATGTATTTTTGTTTCAAAGAAATCTGACGATGCAGGCTACTAATCGGAGCGATTCATAATACAACAGGGGACATCACTGAAGATCAACCGCCTCCTGTTGAATATAGACGATATATTTCCAAAGTAAACACATAAATGCACACCTAAATCAATAAATACATAGCGTATACTTAAAAACCCCGCGATCGATGCATGTCTTAATTAAAAAACACACAAAAACAGACCAGAAAGAAACTCGCCCATCTCCCTGCCCGCAGGCTGCCTATGCTAAGTCCTGTCCATCTCCACCGCCACTCCGCGCTTACCAGGCGGTCCTTCTCCAGCAGGAACACGCTGGCCGTTTTATCGAAGGATCCCGATGCCAGCCTGCGGCCATCGCAGCTCCATGCCACCGAGTGCACCTTGGCGCTGTGGGCCGGGAACTCGCGGCTTTTGTTGTTGTTTCTGAAGCTCTCCTGCATCTCCTGGTAGTACTGCGACGCCATGCTGCCGGACTCAAGTACTCGTCCATCAGCCGGGGGGGGGTGTCGCGCACGGAAGAACCGATTCTCCTCGTTTATAAATGCCAAGTTGTAACATTGTACCTATGTGAAAACAAATGTATATTAATGAAAACATGTTTATTAAAAAAAAAAAACCAAGCTTCTACACATTGCATCGACGAAGTCTGGTGTATACCTATACTCAAAATGGTTTCGCCCATGAGAACAGTCTCAACAAACTTTATTGACAATGTGTCACCGTTTACAACTGTCCATCAATGGGACGCGGAGAACCAGGAAGTGCGCTTCGAGTGCCATCCCGCGGTAGGTCTGCGCAGGTCAATACAGTCAGAAGAAAGACGTTTCTGAAGTGTAGAAATGCACTCATCTTATTAACACACACACATAATACTAATGCTCAGAGAGAATGCACTGCTTGTGTATCATTGTGTTTAATCACATCACATCGCAGTGCAATACTTACAAGGCCGCACGACCTCCCCCCCTGCTTATGCATTTATTTAGTGTGTGTGCATTTAAAGCTCTGCATATGCGTGTGTAATGTTCATGACATTTGGAGTCTACACACCTCGTGTTTGATCTAATACTGTCAATTCAGTAATCGGTGTACGTGTTAAATGTGTAAATCATGTATGTAAACGTGTGAATGTATAAACTGACAAAAGTGAACCATCTGAATTGTAAAACATTAGTCAATCGCCTTAATGAGAACTACAACATTTATGTCCGCCATATTTGAGGCATTGAACAATTGTTGATTTCATTTTAATTAAGCTTCAGTTTGTCACCCAAGTAAATTGAATGTACGAAGCCTCTGGAAATTGAAGCATTTGAATACAACGAACTCTTAGCTTTCACTGAAAACATCCCATTGATTTCATTGGGCAGTGCATTTTGCTAACTTTGGATTCATTGCGTATTTGTACATTTTTCTTGGGGTCAGTTTTAATCGTTTGTAATGTATTTGTATCAATTCACATAATCCAAGTTACTGTACCAAAACGTAGTAATGAATATGACATAATCAATGCTGTGAAATAAAAACATAAGATGACATTACTTAAAAGGCCAAAACTTTATTTCCTGCAATTAAAAAAACAGATTTTCATGAATGAGAGAAAGCAGTGAAGAGGTTTAGAAACCCAAGATTGGGACAGGTTTTTTTTTTTGTTGTTGTTCTTTTATGTCTTTACATACTGTAGTCAGGAACCAGCAAAGTCACACACACAAACCACTACCATACAGTTTTCATAGCATGTCATCAGATAGCAACAAAAGTGGTCATATTTAGGCTTTGTTCATTTACAGTCTGGTTGCAACATGTTTGGAAATGCCGAAAGTAGCTTAGAGCTTACAACACTATGGACCATACTAAAAGAAATATGCATGTTTTTTTTGTTTGTTTGTTTAATATGTATCATGTTTTTTCCGGGAACTAGCTGTGAATTTAATTTAATGCAGAATCCCCAAAAAGGGTGTTGTTTGCAAAAAATAAATCTGTGTTTGCAGGTCTTCAGTAATTAAGTTCATGATTAATGCATGAGACTCCAGCAATTTCTGCTTCTCTTGTCAGTTGATGGGACAGCATATGCATACATGTATAACTCTGAAGTGGCTTACTTGGTGTTTTGTGCAATGATGGAGTCATAACAGCTCTCCCAGCTTGGTTGCAATCCACTAAAATGCCCCTCATAAGAACCAAGGGAGCATTGGTCACCCAGTAATGTGAGAATGATTATTTATCAACATGATTTGTTTGGTTGGGCTTGATTAGCTTTTGGTATTGTAGAAAATGAAATCCAGTCATTTATACCTGCATATACAAATAAATAAATGCTGGGCCCCTGTGCATGACATATGTCTTGGTGAGATTGCCCTGATGTCCATACCCTCTCAGTGGGCTTGCTATATAACTATAGCTCTATTCCAGCAATGGGATGATTGTTTGGGCTGGAATATATAGCACCTCGTGTCTGCAGAGAAAAACCGCAGCACGTTGCACAGATTGCGCCTCTGGAACAGCGTGTGATCACCGCAGTGCAGGCACCTTTTGGGTAGAACATTGGAAGACGTGTTCACATTTGCACTTCTTCTTCAAGCTTTCATCCTTATCTTTCAGAACTTGTAGTACAATATTTGGATAGATAGATAGATTGCAAGTGGATGTGTCTGCAAGGAGGTAGGCTGAGGACACTTGCACCCATTCCACAAACATGTCCAAAGAATATCAACACAGCTGCAAGCCTTTCATTTACTAAACTGGTGATATGATTAACATTTCATATCATATTATTGTTTGTTTAAATAGTCAGTGTTATCTTTGGAATATTGGATCATATTCATCTAAGCTTTAACTAATTATTTTGTGTAGAATTTGTTCTTCAAAGAATTAACATCTTGTCTTCAAATGTCTCAAGATTTCTAATATAAAAGTAATAGACACTGATGTAACTGTATTAGCCTAAGCTTTCAAAGCAGAGACTATAATAATTATAATAATAATAATGCAACCGTACCTCTGACAACAATTTCCTGAAATAAATATTGGGACTTGGGTGTTCTTTTACATTTGAATGCCTAATAATTGTTTGTTAGTTTGTGATTCTTCATGTTTATTTTTCCTTCAGTGTAAGAAGAGATTATAAAACCAAAAAGAAAGAAACTTCCTCTAGTATTTTACTAAACATAACAGTGCATTCCTTAAGCAGACACAAACCCACACTAGCATACAGCATGTGCATAAAAAAATCCTAGTGAAACTAAAGCTTCAAAATCATCTAAAAGTACCACAAAAAAAAACTTTTTTTTTTTGTCAAATGTTGTGCAAATTGTGCAGCTTTCCCCCCACCCTGGCCCCTGTGACTCTCGCCTCACACTGCGGTTAACACTCTGCGTCAGTGCCGTTCACAGGGCTAGGGCCTTCAGGTGAACCTGCGGTTTGGAGGCCTTGTCTGTCGCGGTTTAGCAGAGTATGGCCAAATCCATTCGCCTGAGAGCTTGTCACGGCCGATTTCCCCTTTTCTACTTCTTCACTGTAAATGACATAATAACAAAATTATATATTTTTGAATACAGGCACAGAGTAGTGCATTCATATTGAATATTGTCAGATATGTATGCTTTCTTTAATCCAGAACTTGATTATATACAGAGTAGACAGTTTCCCATTTAGCAATAGCCAGAGTGTAAATAAACAAATAAATACATACATAAATAAAATAACTGGATAGGAGTTTAGGTAATATTGTGGAACAGTTAAAAAATGGCAGCCTGTGACTTGAGAACTAGAAGGCCTAAATGTGACTCTACTTTATATCTTCACTTTCATTGAATGTGATTACCTGTCGCAACAGCCATTTATAACCACATCCGGAACCCCTCTCTCGGACAGCGAGCTGCGCGCGCTCCCCCCGTGGCAGGACAGAGACGTCTCCTTGCCCGAGTCTGAGCTGTGTCTGGCATTCAGGCTCTCAGAAGAAGAAACTTTGCTAATTTGACCTTCCTTGTCATCTGTGAGAGAAAATAAATGAGGGTTCGCAAACTTAAGGGACGGAAAACTGGTGTGCTTGTAAATGGGCCTGTAATCCTTTTCAGCAGCTCATTAGTGGAAGGTGCTGATAATGGGCCCTATTCATCAGGGCTTCTCTGCCAATTTGCAAAAGAATTGATCAGGGAAAAGAGCTGGTGGTCTTTATCGTATCTCTCTATATCAAGTGAAAATTAGTGCAATGTAGACTTTGTAAATTTTGTGCCAGCACAGCAAACATTTTTTTTTTCCCTGATTTTGTTTCCTGTACAAGGTAAGAACAGTCAGAACTGGAGAACACAGAAAATGAATTAAATAATATATTATTCCTTCATATTTGAAAGCTAATACAATATCTGGAATTAACTGGTGAACTATGAAATGTATTTGTCTTTGGTTGAGACCTGTAGGGAATGACTTTTAGACTGATTAAGCATTGTAAGTAGTAGGCATTACTCCCATCTAGTGGTGAAATCAAGAACAGCCAAAGAATGTACTGTATGTTTTAAGTTTTAAATGACTTTGATAGGGAAACCGAAGGATGGCATTAATACTATTAAGTTATTATAGTTCAGAGAGATGCCATTGTGAGGTTTAAAGGTGTGAGGTGTTGACGTGAGGTTTTACCTCCGGGTTCAGGGTCGCATGCTTGTTTCCTTCGCCTCCTCAGTATCACTTCCAGTTCACTGTCCTTCTTACCCGGCAGCACCTCCGGAAATCCTCTGCTTGGACTCTTCTTGACACTCTCCTGAAATGTGAAAGACAAAGAAGGAATTAAAGCTAGTGTTTATGTGTAGGTTCGTTTTTTCACACTGCATGTAAACCATGAACTAACAAACTGGGTTTAACTGATGAGTCAAATAATGAACGTGGATTGGGATTCCTAACAAAGACTGCCTAGTTCGGAAGACATGAAGAGGTAGCAAGAGTAGCAGTCATAGAAAAAAGGTCAGAATTGTTCATAAGAAAAAAAAAGGTGTATAAATAGTAATTAATTAATCATGAAACCTTTAGTATTTAAAGTCAGCTATTTTTATATAGTGGGAAATAATTATTTGCATTATTATTATGAACAGAAATCTACACATTTTTAACATCCTTTAGTATTCTTCTGAAGCGTGCATGTTTTGTGTTTATTTGTCTGGTACAATCTGTAGCAGGCTTGTTGGTAATACAGTGTATATAGAGAGGGGGAATGTATACACTCGAAGGAGCATGGGAAATGTATCCTCAGAAAAGACAATAACAACATCTTGGACAATGGTGGTAGAAAGAGCAACTTGCATGAGAAAAGAGGAGAGAATTTGGTGGAAGAATCTCCTTAAATGCATGAAGTCAGAGGGTGATAATGGTAGGCTGGTAGGGAAACTGACATATTGAAATTAAATGGAAAGAGTACCAGAATGCCCTTTAGCTCATCCATTGCACTCTCTTGCGGTTTCTCTTCTGGGGGAGGGGGCTGAGGCTGTGAGGAATTAGGACAATAGTGTTACAAACACATTATAAACATTTATGAACATTGCTTCTCATTGCTAGTAAGACTACCAACAGAATAAAACCAACTAATGTGTTATTGTTATTATATTAAGCTGGTTGCGTTTTTAGGTAGCATAAGAAAGAATTAATAGGATACAAAAGAAACGTATATATTGAAAGCCCTTCTCTTCAGTGGTAGGTTTATAATGAAAGTAATGTGAACAAGGTAACTGCTGAGGAAATGGGGTGTAAAATGACTATGGATTTATATTTCTCATCTCCATAAAAATAGTAGTACCAGCTTGCTCAGTGTGCGTAATCTTAACAGACACTACCAGAAAAGAACAAAACCGTAATGCTTTGGATTTATATGTTGACACCCAAGTAATGAAAGGTCAGAATGATTTGTTGTCTGTCCGTGACCTCCTAAAACCACACTGTGACCTTTCTGCAAGGTCATGACCCCAGTCTGATAAATGGTTATAATATTTATACTTTTTCTTGAAATAGAATATAAATAGTTTTCTAATTTTCAGCTAGAAACCAAAAATCACAGAATCCATAGATATAATTTAATAGCACTAACAGCTAGAAAGAATAGGGCTGTACTACATATACCAGATTGTTTGGATTTTTTTTTTTACAACCCCTCTGAGATGCTGTGTTGTCATGGTGCTTTCAAGTCAATCAATGAAAAACAATCTAATGAAAGCATCCCATTTATAAATGTGGGCCTTTATTCCTAAAATAATTCCCCAAAGGAATAAAGCTCATGCCTGTGGGGGGTGGCATGCAAAATGATAAAAAAAAAAAAAAAAATCTTTGAACAGTAATTTCAAATGAAGCTCTTTTACATTGACATAAAAATGAGCGTGTATAACAGAAATATGTCAGCAGTAAAACTGATGTCTTTTTTTCTGGAACAACATAAATATAAAAAGAGGCTCTGAAAGGAAGACAAAAATAACTCTTTTGTTCAGAAACCCTTTACGAGACTCAGCTATAATGATCCTGCCTAAACTGTACATTTCATTCTCCCAGCATGCTTCATTAAAATAAAAATCTACAACTTACTGATTTTTTTCCCCCACTTACTTTCACACCAAACCTCTTCAAGAGAAAGACACCCAGTGAAGCAGGAGAGCAAATATGTAAAAACACAAAAAAGAGAAACTAATTGCAGACATTGAATAAACTGAATTATAATAAAAGATCACATTTTAAAATAATAATAAGCTCAGTTTGTAGTGGCATTTGTGGTACCATCTAAAGAGTGCCTGCCCACCTTGGTATCTTGGCCCTTGACAGGTCTCAGCACAACCCCGTGTTTAATCCTCTCCATCATCTCGTTCACTGCTTTCACCTTCACGTCGTCCACTGCGCCCCCTGCTTCGACAATGACAAACAAGCGCTCAGGTTTCACTCAGACTCCAGTGTGGCAAACTTGGTGTGGGCACAGCTCGAGAGTTAGAGAAGAAACAATAAAGCAAATCCGACACATTCGGAGGCTTGGAAAGTGTTCCAACTCCAACTGTCGAACCTGCTCTTAAACAGAATGAAACTGATCACAAACCCACCAGCCACAGGCTCTGTCTTCAGAGGTCCCTTGGAGCCTTTTGAGGATTTTCTCATTATTGCAATGAGCGAGCTGTGGGAAAGAAAAAAAGACAAGTAACTACCAAAGCTACATGATTTTAAACACTGGAATCATTCCATCTATACATTGCTGTATACCAAGTGTAGTTTAATTATCATCCTGCTCTGTTTCTCAATTCAACAGCTCCCCAGACACACACTTAGAGAAAACAAACCGCATTATGAATAAAATCCTATAATGTCTGATATTTCATGTTTATTGAATACAGTAAAAGGTATAAAACGATGCTGCCGTGACTCGTGACCTTGTGGACTAGTGCTGAATGGGGAAATCCATGCCTGTTGGGTGTTGGAGAGTGTTGCTCATAGAGACGGTTACCTGAGGGGGTTGCAGCGCGAGGGGGGAGGGGGCGGTGGAGGCGGTGGGGGCGGGGGAGGCGGCGGGGGAGGAGGCGCGGGAGGTGGGGCTGGTGGCGGTGCCGTCCCCGGAGCCGACTCTGGGGTGGAGTCCTGGTTTTTCTGCACGTCTAGCAGCCCCTGCACTGTGGAAACAGAGCGAGCAACCACAGTGTTACCGAATTCATGCAGCTGCCGTTTCAGAAAAAAGGCAAACGATTTTCATAGTGGAATTCATGGTCGTTGACAACACAATTACACACAATGAAGATAGCCTGACAAACATGGTCTGTGTCCTTGTGTTGCCAATCAGCTCACGACAAGACCTCTATTAACACTTAGGATAACATAATGCAAGATTCATTTGACATTTTCTGTTTGTATGGTTTGTTTTTGCTGGGCCCACTGCTGCAGGAGGTATTGCAAACGCATGGGAGTGAATGTGTGGCTCCGCTCTTCAGTGTGTGTGTGTGTGTTTCTGTGTTTGTGTGGAGGGGGGGGGCAGCGCTGCCTCCCACCTTGGCTCTCCAGGCTGTTGTTCCTCTCCTCCATCTGCTGGATCCGAGCTTCAGCCTCCCGCTTCTCCTCTTCGGCCAGCTCCAACTGCCTCTGCAGTTCGGACAGCTGCCTGCGGAGGGCGGACTCTTGGAGCTCCGTCTCCAGGTTTTTCACCTGTGAGGGACAGGCAGGAAACGCAACACTCTGAGGTTTACAGGGCTGTGGCAGTAGCCTGAAGCCAGCTCTGAGCCGCAGTTACGTTTGTACACTCACATTTACATTTGTGTTTTTAAAAACACTCTGCAATTAAACCAATTCAGAGAACAGGTCGGTTTTGTTTTCTCCAGGCTACACTGGGGCTTACAATGTTAAACTGTATCCTATCTTCTTTGATACATTTTGAATAATATATAACACCCAATATGTACAATCTGGCATTGTTGTTGTTTTTCAATGCTATTTTCAAAGCAATATTTTTTTGCAGAAGCAAGGGCAACTAAATTGCAACAGGCACATACATCCAAATTATGTATTATTATTATTATTATTATTATTATTATTATTATTATTATTATTATTATTATTATTATTACAGAAGTCAAATTACACAACTTAACACCAGGATATATGACAGCAGTGGCCATCTATCTTTTCTTGGTCCCTTGGTGTAAGAATAATAGCAATTAAGACTGGAGTTAGGGTTATGGTTTAATTCCCCCAAATTACCCTTATAAGAATACAGTAGGCAGTACAGCTGAGGGGATTTCAACACATCAGGTCCCGTTTATGCTTCTTGAATATCAACTGCTCCTTTCTTCAATGAGCCTGAGGTCTTGACTCTTTAATAATGGTATATTATGCACTGTGCTGCTGCAACCTCCCTGGAAGAGAGCGGTCTGCAGACAATGCCATATGTGTGAAGGTGCCTGTGCTGTACTGCTCAGGCTGTGTGATTTGGCAAAGCCTGCTGCATGATTAGAAGGCAGTGGGATTTGGCTGTAGGAAGCAGATGATTATGCACAGCTCGGTGCTCAAGTGGGATAGCTAGATCGTCTAGACACTGGGATATTGCGTTTTGTCTTGTTCATCCATGATTGTTGTACTGTTTTGCTGTTTTGCGAGGGCAATGTAATAATAGGGCTGGGAGTTCTGTGTGTGGGAATAAAGACATTTCAGAGCTTGCTTGTGACCAGTGTAATTAAATTTCAGAGTCGAAAGAGCTGGATTGGGGGGCAAGGGGGTAAAAGTAAGTAAGTAATGACGGGGAGGTTCTTTTTACCAGGAGCTTCCTGTTTCAAGCCCAATTTATGTCTTTAGGATGAGGTGTCAATTCATTTATAAAGTGATTCTGCATCAGCTGTTGTTGATGCTTAGTTCATACCCTAGTCTGTTTAAGTCCCTTTGGGTAAAAGCCTCTACTAAATTATCACACTCTATTATACAACACTGATTTTTGCTAAATACTCATTGCTCATTTGTTTATAAGGAGAGTCCTACATTCATATATCTACCTACTTTCAAAGTTGTAAAGCTCACAAGGACATTTTGTGTACATGCTTGAAGGCAATGTTTATCCACTACAAAAACTCACCATTTAGAGGTTAGTTTATGGCTGTGGATTAAAATAAATGGTTATGTTATTTAAATCATGTTTATCGCCTTACTCTCTCCAACAGAACCTGCCTAAAGGAAAATAATATGCAGGCACTGTGTCACACTAAACAATGTGCCTAAAGCCCTGCCTGTCAACACATCCAAAGTCAACTTAATCTTGGTGTTTAGCATTACTGTGCTGGATTCTTCTTAATATAATATCAAAGTGTTTCTGAAGTGTTCTTCAGCAGTATTTTGTTCAGCCCTCCTTTGTGGTAATTTCTTCACCTTAATCTGAAAACCCCAGACAGGTCATTAATAATCAGCAAGAATAGTTTCATATGAGATCATTGAGAAGCGCCATCTCTGCGTGGCAAAGACAGCTGATAGTCAAATACATTACAATAGCATATCTTCCATCTCTCGTTCCTTCAGATGGGGCTGCACACCCACTGAAATGAATGTACTGTGTAATCCTGTTGTTTGTGTGCATCAGGGCACCAGTGTATACAATATCATGCCACAATCTGATCGAATCCATTTTACATGTCACGGCAGACAGACCGTGTTTAAGACAGTATTGTGTGGAAGGCCACAGGTCATCTGCCTTTTGGTGAAGTGAGTGAATCTCAGGTTTACACTCTATCTATGCCCCCCACCCCCCATCCACACTTGCCCATGTCTCGTACAATTACCTTCTGCTGGTGCTGGAACCGCTCCTGCTCCAGGGTCTTGGTCACATTGGCCACGTCCTCCAGTGCCTTGAGCAGCTGAATGCTGGGGTCGGCCTGCTGCAGGAGGATCATGCTCTGTCTGTTCGCTTCCTTCTGTTTGACCAGCATCTATCAACAGACACGGTATATCCCAATAAGTCCCAGTGCCCCGCAGCCCCATGCTGGGAATGACTGGAGTCCGTCCACTGCCCCCTGCCCAACCCCAGGCCCCAGCACAGAGAAGGGCATCCTGGGAGATCCTGGAGAAATGCCCTTGTTTAGGTCAATGTCTGCCTTCAGTTTCTACTGAGCCTGAGGAAATGTGTTCTTGAGGTCACTGAGCATTGGAGCATAAAACTGTTCTGCACAATGGCACTCGGGCACACACTGGTGCACAGAGTATACTAATTAACATCCCTGCCTGGGTGTCCAACAACAACAGACTAGACTGTCCAGTGAAGGTACTGACAGTCATTCACGCTGCTTCACTACATGAAAAAAACAAAGCACGGTTATACCGAGTCTGTTCTTCGGTTGTCTAAAAATAGATAGCCTCAAAACTATGCAAATTCTATCAAAAGCACAGTAAGCAAATAGCGCTCACATGTATTTAACTGCATCGAAGATCATACAGATTTGTATAATTATTATTATTTATTTTTTTTACCACTTTTGCATACATTTTTGTAAGGAATTGTAGCCTATTACAAATTCGATATTGTGCTAAATGCATTTCCCCCATTTTGGCAGGCAAGGGAGCAATGTGTACCAACAAACTTAGTAGGGGGTTGTGAATGTACATGACTGTATATGACTACATGAACCGAAGGCACAACTATTGGCTGTATATGGGAGAAAAATACATTAAGCATGCTATTACTATTATTATTATTATTATTATTATTATTATTATTATGATGATGATGATGATGATGATGATGCTATTGCCATCCCCTATCCCACTCTCTTCTCTGCCACAGACACTCCAGACTTTGTTTTTGTGTCATACCTCATGTGCATAGGTCTCAGCTTTCTGCCTCAGGCTGTGTTCCAGATCCAGATGCTCTCTCAGCTCCTCGTACTCGTGGGTAGCCATTAATGACACTGTGTGTGGACGAAAAAACAGAGAGTCACAAACTGCATCTCTGGAACAAGGTCGCAGTGCTCGTATGCTGGGGGCTCCCTCTGTAGAGCTCCATTTAATATCACATTTTTAAACCATTCATCCCCAAAAACTCTGAATTAAATACTATCTGGTTTGTATGTTCAGAAGAAATTAAACGATGAAGGCTCATAGAGCAGCACTGCTATTTTATGCTTTTGGTCTCTTAATTGTAACCCCACTATTCATACAAAGCACTGGTACATGTTTCTATCAATTCCATGTTAGTTGGATTATTAAGATATGTGTTCCTATTTTCTATTTGAAGGGATTCAAGCTTGTTAAAATATGTATGTTTCTACACTATGCTTTTTAACATTTTTGTATAATGCAAAAAACATCTCTAAATACGTAACTATTATAAAAAATATATATAATTGGGTCAAATCTAGCATTCTGTCTCTTAATAGTAATGGAAAAGCTGCTGTCTCAAATGGGCAGTCACTTCACTGAGCATATAATACAGCAACTGAGGGACCAAAAATCTGACTGATCTGTAACTCTAATGATCTACATTTATTTAATGAACTCCATGCATGTTCGTACTGTGTCTGTATGCCTAAATATGTTGTTTATGTCCTAATCCCCTGCAAAGCAATGGTTAAACACCCTCCTGTGAATAAAACCCCCTGGTCCCTCTCTGAGGTTTGTAGCATTTTCACGTTGGTATTTCTTTGGCAACAATACAGTAGATCCTTCGCAGTACTGGCTTGTTACTAGCCCAGTAAATGCAGCCCAGTTTTCAACCATAAGTCATCTTCAATCAAGGCAGCTGTGCATGCAAGTGTAAGTGGGGGGAGCAGAGGAGGATGTCTCTGCATGTAGACTATCAGGCCCCAGTGGGCATTACATCATCCAGCTGTGCTAGGAAAGCAGTGTCACTACATTTCCGTGTGTGTCTGCTGAAAGCATCTCAGGGTGTCTGCATGCAGTGTGTGTGTGTGTTGGCTTGCTCCTGTGGTCATTCATCTTCGGGTGTATGTTGGTTTCTTCTTTTCTTTTGTTGTGTGTGTCGCTTCATCACGCACACACACAGCTGCTGGTTTTTCTGGACCCCCTGGGACTGTTTAAGCCTGGCACAATGCTGTTTACCCAGTTCTGCTGAGCTTAAAATATATTAAACAACACATAACCAAACAAGACTTTTAACCTTTGATTCCCATGAGCTTGGCTGTGCTACAAATTGGGGAGGAGAACTTGATTTTATTTGTTTATTTGTTTATTTTATTAACTAGCCTTAGCGAATCATTGAATGTAAATGTACATCTATGTCAAGTTATTCTACAATATTAAATTACAGAAATATTTTCAAATAGGTGAAGAATATTAATCTAAACATATGAAAGAATTAGTTCTGTTTTTAATTTAGAATTGATATGTAGAGGGAGGCAGGGATAATGATGTTTGCTCTCCAAAGCACAGACATTCATCACCAGAAACTAGATGAGCTCAAATGTCTTTTACATCACTATATGACATAAGAGCCATTACTCACAGTGCAGAAACGTACAGTGTGAACTCCATAATCCAGGGTCTCTTGTAATAAGACATCTAATGCCATTACTGTGCATCTTGGAATTAACAATGCTAAAAAAGGTCTCTGATTTTTATTAGTAGTAGTAGTATTATTACTAGTAGTATTGTTGTTGTTGTTGTTGTTGTTGTTTTCCAGATGAGAAAGACTGTGACCTCCCACTGAAATGCGCTTTAATCAACAATACAATGAATGGAAACAGGTTTACACATATAATCCCAGCAGCTAATTTCAAATAAAATAATATTTTGGGGGACTTTCTTTTATACTTAGATTCTGAATAATTCATCAGACATGCTAAGAAGCATTTTTTAATAGAGACATTGGAGGTGAAGTGCATTATTTTGCTTTTAAAAGAATCCAATGGCCGTAAAACCTAAACCACAAAAAAAAAAACAATTCAGATTTTTCATCACTTCCACCCTGCTTCTTACTTAAATCAAATTGATTTACCATAATGAATTTCCGTTCTGGCATGCCAGGTCAGAATTTCATAAATGGATATATAATTACCAGTAATAAGATCTGATAATGCTCAGTAGTGCCATGGGCCACCTAAATATTACCATAGCAACTTAGAAAGAAAATATACTTTAGAAAGCATGTTTAATTCTGAAATTTTTCACATTACATTACGTTACATTATTTGTCATTTAGCAGACGCTCTTATCCAGGGCAACTTATATTTGTACCCATTTATACAGCTGGGTATTTTACTGGAGCAATCTAAGTGAAGTACCTTGCTCAAGGGTACAACAGCATTGTATTAATTAATTAATGTTTTTTGAGGGAGGTAACTGTGAATAGGAAAACTGTTTGAGAAAACAATTTTGACCAAATACATGGAAAAGGAATATCTTACAGTTCTAGACCCATATGAATCTAGGATCTGCCACATAAATTAATTCAGGCTGAGAGGGTTGTTGTATTTTACCCCACATGTTTGTATGAATAAACATAGTTATGCTCTCCCCTTGATTTATTTTCTACAGAAACATTTGTATTATTTCTGCTGTCTTTGTGAGGCCACTGTTGCAGACTCTGCAAACTGATCTCCAGTGGATGAGTCATGTTTATCCTCAGGTGGGGTTTGTAATGTGTCATCTCCCCAATGACATTAATAGCCAGACGAGCAGGATAGAGTTCTAACTCACTCCTCGGTATTTCACTGAGCAGTTTCTTTCTTCTTCTTTTTCTGCCGAGTTTCAAACGCTTATGACAGCCAGGCAAATCTTTCATTAAAGCACCTGCCTTACCTTACACCAGATCCTTAATCACTACTGTCCTTTATCTATATAGTTCAAGTGATGTCAGCATTCCTATTGGCTGACTCTTCATTTCCCTGTACATTAACAATGTCTCAGCCTCTTTACAAATTAAAGGGTAGCTGCAAGGGGTCTTCAGCAATAAAATCAATAGCAGGCTATGTTATATATCCCTGTAAACGATCCAGTGTGGGGCTATTGGACATGGCTGGTGGAAATAGCAGCGGCATTTTAGATCACAAAAGGAAAGTCCAGGATACCACTGTGCCTTTATTTTTGACAGGAAAGTCAGTTCACTTAAAGTCCCCCATGCTTAACAGAACACAGACAGCCACTCAAGTTCAATGTAGCTTTTCAAATGAGAGTAAGCTATTTAATCTGAGGGAAAGATTCAATTATTTTTACCCTCTGGTGTCTTCGAAAACTCAGCCAGAACTGAGAGAGAGAGCAGAAATTATCTGCAGCTTGAAATGCTGTTGATGGTCATTGAAAAGATATTATTAACTGGTAGAAGGTGAGAAAATGAAATATAAATTGTAATATACTCGAGAAAGGGGTTGTATTTCAATGTGAGTTTGGTAATTGTTGATGAAATGAAGAGATAAGAAGCTTAGGGGGCTGGAATAGCAAGTAGCCACATACCATGGAAGAATGAGTCAAAAAATGAGCGAAGCAGCGCCTAGCAGCCCCTGCAATGCGGTGAGACCTCGCCGCCTCTCACCTCTGTTGAACCGCTTGATCGTCTTGCTTTGCTGCTCGACAGTCTTGTGGAGCTCCTTCATCTCGGCTTGATCCTTTTCAATCTGAAAAAGCAATGTCAATAAAACGTTACACACCAATGTACTTTACACTTAGCCTTTTAAAAGCTACTTTGAAAAAGAGAAGAAAGGGAATTACTTTTACTGCTTCTTTGCTATGGCTTTTGAATTGTAATTGTTTGTGGATTTTACTGCTGGATGATCTACTACACAGGTGTCAAACTCACTTCCATGCGATCTACGGTACCTTATGCTTTTTGTTCCACCCAAGCTCTCAATTATTGAATTGACCTAATGTATTGGATTCATTGGAAGGGGCCCTTTCTCACGATTTCTCTCTGAGCCTCAGGATGATTATAGCTTGATTTGTATGACTGTAGATTAATTCTGTGTTTTTTTATTCCTCACTAGAAGAAAAACAAAATCAGCTGTATTAAGTGATTCACAGCAAAGCATGAAACTAAAACCAGAAGATCTTTCAGCACCTGAGGACCAGAAATTGATCAATATCCAGATTCTGCCATGTTGAGATGTTCTCCTATTAGTGTCTGACTACAACCTCTGTGTACATCATTAGGAGTAAAACATAAAAACGCAATTGATAAGGCCTAATATTTCTGTCACAGAGAGTTCTGTTTCATTTAGCCAGTCATTACACTCTTTACAGTATTTTTCTTTTTTAACAAGGATCTTCAGATGCGCAAATAAAACCGTCAGACTATATATACTTAAAAAAACCAACTAGGCAGCATGAAGCCACACAGCTTAAGACTATTTTCAGCTGAGTCCCCATCCATTACATGCTGGGAGGCTCGCTCTGCTCATTCAGCTCCCCCTCCACCACCCTGCTCCTCCAGAGAAGACTGCCTTAATGGAAACTCTTTCCATTCACGTTATGAACGTGTGGCCGGCACTCACACGTGCAGTCAGCTCTTCGATTTGGCTCCTCTGGTCTTGCAGCTGGCAGGCAAACTGTTTCTTCTCATCCAGCAGAGTGCTCACAGTCTCTTGCAGATCTGAAATGCACGGCAAGCATGTCACTGCGGGAGCACTGGGGACAAACACGTCACCGCACATACACCTGCGTGAGCTGACCACGGCCTGACTGGTGACTCACAGGGTTTTCATAAGTACAAACTCTTCTCGATGTGCAACTGCATCCACATTGCTTTTCATTTCCATATCTGTTGGTGTTGTCAAGCCTACCTTTGACCTGTTGCTGGTACTGGGTATAAGGGTCGGGACTCGGGTCCTGGGGCTCTGCTTCCTCTTCCAGGGCAATGCAGTCTGAAATACTGGGGAGAAGTTCATCCAAACAGGGCCTTGTATTCAAGCTCAGGTACTTCAGCTTCCTGTTCTCACAGTTCAGCTGCAAACAAAGCAGAGGAGTAATTGTTAAATTCAGAGAGAATACCAACTTCGATGGTATTTCGTTTATTTTCATATTTGTACTATAACAGCCACTGTGAGTACAGTGTGTGCTAATTCGTGCAACCAAAACTGAAGTAGCAGTTTGCTCACCTTTGTGGCCAAGGCTTCAGCATTTTCTCTGCAGGACTTCTCGATCTCCAGCTGGGTCTGCAATACGCTTACTTCTTCGATAACCATTTGGGAAACTAAAAAAAACACAGAAACTTATAAATATTCAGTTTGTAGCTTGGGGTTAAAAAGAAGAATGGCTAGGTCTAGGTTAGTTTGCCAGTTTAGTCTTATGTCATGTTTAGGGTTGCATTTCAACTTGGTTAACCACATGAGCAATGAGTGCTAGTTGAGCTATTTTTAATTTGTACATATTTAACATTAAATATACACAATGGAGAGACATTAAAACTGGAATTGCTCCAAAAACAAATCTGCAGACTTTCTTAAATTTGGGACTGTGGGAGATGGCAAAAGACCAAAGGTTAATTACAACAGAGATGCCAATCACGTTTCTCAAGCTCAGACTGACTGAGAACACATCTTTCCATCTATACATCTCTTTCTTCAAAATTGGTTGAGAAAGTAAACAAAAAGTTAAATAAAACAAATAAGTCATATAAATGTTTTTATGTTGGCATAAGGTCCACTTTTTGAAGAGGAAAGCAAAATGTCTATTTGATTTCTATTTCTGCTATCACTATAAAGCTTCCTTTGATGAGCATGTAGCTCCACATAGATGTTGCAAATACTTCCCCCATACATTGCAACTCCAATCAACTGATATTCTGTTCGAATCAAACACCCTGAGGGGATGAGTCATTTAACATTCTTAAATTAATTCATATTATCATCAGCATTATTATTATTATTATTATTATTATAAACCGCATAGCACCAGCTGTTTTAGTCATGCTCCGGAATGTACGTAGGAGAAAAAGTGATTCTGAGGAAGCTTTGCTTTTTAAATCCTATTTGTTGACCAGATGGAGTTAGCTGTCTGCAGTGTTTGTTCCTGTGCCCAGACTGCCTGGCTGTCCCATCTCCTTAAGTGAGTCAGACAGCAGGAGATATAATCCCAGAGTGCAGCCTGCACTGCTGCCACATCAAAGTTTCCTGCCAATCCCATCAGGAAACAAACTGGATCTTCTTGAGTGTCTGTGGTCACAGTCAAAGATGACAGAATCCGATCAATAAATGGCAGGAGTGATACTGAAATCAAATAAAACAGCCAAATTAGATGTATTTGGGTTTTTGTTTGATTGCTTGTATCTAAAGACGAGGATGAAGTGTCATTTTTTTTTCGGTGCTCATTTAGCTTGCTGTATCTGAATTATGGAGGCATGCAATCCAGCAGGTGCTGAAAGACAGTGATAGTTAATTAAGAAGTCTCCTCCTCTGCCTGGCCTCTTGTGCCGTTATCAGATGCTTCAAATTGACACAGCGTGTTATAAGCAAGAGGCTGAATCAGTTAAGGTATATTGCAACTGCAATGCAATACATTTGATCTGCATGGCCTCCGGTTACAACTGTGAAAGTCATGGATCACTAACTCAGCTCCTCAGAAGAGGCTGGGACAGAAGGAGTGGAACAGAAAACTTCTCAGATCTCAGAGGTTGAATGGCACATGGTATTGTATCCTTGTTTACGGCTCTACTCTAAGTTCCCCCTGAATAATAGTCTCCTTTTCACTATGTGTGGACAGTGTGCTTCAGTACTCTGTTGAGTAAAATATGAAGTGTTGTACCTTTTTCCAGACCAAAGCCAGACCACTCTGAACAAAAACTCTTCCGTTATGCTTTAAATCAATCAGACAATGTTTCCTGTGCAATTATGTTTCCCGTTTTAGACACTTTATCATCAAGAAGGAATAGGTCATACATCCTAATGAGACAAATACAATAAAATATAGACTTACGTAACGATTTCCCTTTGTATAACTAGTCAGAAGGATGGCTCTGGCATAGAGATGACTCCTTGAACCGCACAACATCAGCTATAAAGAATATGTGCATGCAGTACCAGCCCAATATATAATCTGGTAACCAATCTAGGTCAATATACCTTGTTTAAAATTTTAAAGAATGTGTCCCATTGTGTTACAATTTCCCCTGGTGCCATTCTCTTGCACTCTTGTGTTACGCGTTGGTGACGAAGTGACTGCAATGTCATTTTAACAGCCTGGTGTGTAGATCATGTAACAAAGCAAGACACTCTGCATCTGCTTAATGCTATTGTTCCTTGTTGCTGAAGCACAACAAGGATACATGAATTCCCTCATGTCTTGTGTGGACTTATTTGGGGTAGGAATTTGAAGAACAAATAGATCTCAGTCTATTGCTGATGTCACTGCTTCTTAAGGGAGTGCAGTCCATTGTTTCCCTGACTCAACATTAAGGGTAGGTGTTGGAGAAGGAGTTTTCTATTCTGAGCACTAGCTGCTGACCTACATATAATTAGCATTGCACTCATCCTGCTGCAATTCTGACATTTCATTAGGGACAGGATAAATGAGGCATTTAGGTTTACCTTTGAGGTTTCCATTGATTAATTATGTTGTAATTGCAATGTGAAATGACCTTTTCATTTGTTTTTTTGTCTGCTATGAATGTAAAAAAGAAAACGACAAAACTTGAATCTTGACCTATCAAATGAATTCAACCCACACCATCTGTAAGATGCAATTGTAAGCAGATATCTCATTACAAAAACACAACAGAACACCCTCACACCTTATTCTGGAAATAAAAGCAAATCAGCATTGAAGGAAAGATCAGCTTTGACCTGCTCGAAGAAGAAGAATCTAAAAGAAAAACCTTACTGAGCTACTGCCACATTTCAATTTAAATATTCTTCTGGTTTGGAAAGTTTAATACAACACTGCTTATTCCCCCTGCAATTCAGGCTTTGAGGGTGAACAAAAAAGGTTTTGTTTGAAGAAATGCCAGACAGAGTTTGATATCAACCCTAGAATAAAATGCAGACTTGCTTAGGGCTGATAAGAATAAGGGCAATGAAAAGGACAAGGCATAATGCAGGGTTTATTTGCAATGCGAAACAGTGGAGTAGGCTGGAGCGCCACAAAAGCCAAGTCGGCACTTTTATAAACCAATCAACTTCTTCAGTTTCAGGCATTAGGGGCTGTCTTCACCAGAGAGATCAGACATTGTCATCTATGTAGTGTTAACAATGGGCTGTTTCAATGAAAGTTTGCAAAATGAAATGTATTTGTTACTTAATACAGACAGCTGCTGTTTCAGTTTCAAAGGTTTCAGTTTCATTGGAACCACAGGCAGCGGGAAGTACAAATGTTTTTCTACTGCTTTTTAGTATTAATCTGCTGTTAGACTCACATGCTGTGTATGAAGTCAAGCCCTTCACATTCAAAACAAAAGAGAGGCAGGAGAATATTATGAACTAATAATAAAGGTGAAATTGTATTCTTAAAAAGGAAATAATAAGCACATTGTGCTGAAATAAGGTTTATTAGGATATATGCTTCCCTTCGCAGCAATACAAATGATGTCTGACAGGTTTGCGGTCCATAAACCCACAGACACCTCTTCACACCCTGTCAATTATTACCAGTGAAAGCAGTCTTTTCTTTCAGCAACTTCAGCTGAGCCCAGCTGCTATAAAACTAGAAGTGACATTTCCCCATAAGACTGTCTGCCTTCATCATTTACTGCTCATAAAAAGGACTTCCTTAAGTAGCCCTATCACTGCCCATTAAACAGATACAAAGATAAAACAAAATTATATGAAAACCCACATGTACATTACATAGCCTATGTATGTATGTATCATGGTAAGCATGTATTTATTTAATTACATATTTGTGATTTCACATACACTTTTTGACATGTGTTATTGTGCAAGTCCGAAGTTTATGAGGCCACAACTAATACACATGGAAAAGGTGGCTACAATATTCCATTAATAATGTAGCATTAAAATTATGACAACACTGAAACATAACCTCAAAGAGAGGTTTCAATCACATGTATTGATTAATTGATTGCTTGGTTGGTTGACAGATTGATTGGCACATACATTAATACAATGTTTTAGCCTTCTTTATGCTTTACAATGTAGTCCAAAAAAAAATCTTATCAGACCTATTTACAGATAACTGTTTTTTTTTTTTTTTAACATGCAAACAATGTTCTCTGTTTAAGTGCCTCATACAAATAGAATGCGCTCCAAACAAGAGTGAATGTGGGTTATTATTTGGATGCCCTCCACTCTGGGTCTAAAATCAGATATCAAAGCTTGTGTCTTATCAGAGTTCACATCACACAAATTGTGGGCCTTTAAGGTATGTCTGCTGGAGACAGGCCCTTCTGTTTTCAACTCAGTGTCAATTAAAGGTAAAAATAAAGAGTTCAAAATTCATAGACATCTTTTAAGCCAGAAGCATGAAAGAAAGGGTACATTTGAATTGTAATCGACACAAATGATTTATATATGTATTATGCAGCAGTAATTAAAAATGTGAAAGATTTTTTTTTCCATTTTATAACAGTCATTGAATTATTCATGAAGACACATCTAAAAGAGCATCCCTCCAGGGATGTCTTTTACTAGAAGCAGTCTTTCCTGAAATTTATCGTTTGGCTGTTCTGACACTGAAATATTGATCTGAGTGCTTTGGGAAGAGGTGCATGTCCCAAAGTTCCTTGCTCTGTTGTTGCCTTCCACTGGGAAGTCCCAGATAAGCAGAGGGAAGACATCAAGAGAAAAGACCCCAAATTAGTATCGAAAACAAAAAGTGGTCTCTGCCTGAGTCTCTGCTGGAATACATTTTCATTCTTAAAAACTTTTCTAAGCTTCTTGTGTTGATGATATACTGAAATTGGTAAAACCATGCATATTTGTTTACTTTACTGTTTACTTGTTTACACTGCTTTGTCTTGAGGTTGCTGGAATTGTATTGTTGAGTATCTGGAAAGCAAACCGTATAATGAAATACTCGTTTTGATTCAGTAACCTTTTATATTTTGTAATGATGATTGAACTTAAGCCACAATTCAGGTGAAAAACAAAAAGACATTCTGTTGGTAGTTGTATACTCACTTTTTAGGTATAGTGGAACTATTTGCTGGACCTTCGACCTTTACATTAAATTCCAACCCATGATGCAACAGTTACAACTGGTTTACTTAGAATATGAAGAATTATTTATTGCTTTGACACTTTAATTTGTCTAGCAATTAAAATCCCTACAGAAAGCTCTGATTGCTCATTTGTTGGTCTGACAGTTAACTATGGGCCACAGACCAGTCACTTTATCTCAAATGTACCCTTTATGAAATGAGGGCTGTTATACAGACAATTAAAATTTAACATGGTTCACCTTATCATGTTATATAATGCATT
Organism: Amia ocellicauda; assembly: GCF_036373705.1. NCBI lineage: Eukaryota > Metazoa > Chordata > Actinopteri > Amiiformes > Amiidae > Amia > Amia ocellicauda. Next base: position 14,602,524 of record NC_089860.1, read on the forward strand.
TTATTATCCTGTCTTCCAACCCATACACTTGCACTACTGCTATGAAAGGCCTGGTAGTCTATTGAAAGTTCATCATTATGAAATCCACCGTTCAATTATTTATCACTTAGTCCAACAATGAAAGAGTTGATATTGACAAAACGCTATTTGAGTGCCTGATATTTGAGTACTCCTGTTGCTAGAACGAAGGTATAGATTACTATAGGATATACATCTTTGAAACAACAAGTCCATCCTCAGCAGAACTAAAAAAATGTGCTTCTCGATTAAACTTGCCACTAAAAGGCTAGTTTATCGTTGAGACATACAGCTACCAATGAAAATGGTCTGCGAAATATACAAAGAATGTCGGCCAAATTATTCTGCAGACCTGTCAACTCGTAGGATAAACACTGACCACCGTTTTCTAATATAAATATTCAATTAATCATTCAATATTAAATAGGCTGAACAAGCTACTGGCAAATATATATACACCCAGTGGGTTTAGGGCATCCAGGCAGAGATGGCTTTGTTCCAGCAATTACAGATATGGAAGGAAATGTTTGCTCCCTCGCTGTGTTGCGCTCCTGTGTAATTGGGCCCTAGGTTTATCTCTATGCACTTCATCATTTTGTCAGAATGCTGAAGTCAGCACCTAAAATGAACCGCTGATGCAACATTTTGAATTGTTGAACCTCCAGCCCATCCATGTTTTCACTCAGGACAGAACCCAGGGCTCTAATGATGAAACATCTGGTGGGAGAAATGTAATCTTGTTTGTAACAATGTCTGCTTTAATGAAAATAGGCTTGATTGTTTGGTTGGTTGGTTGTCTTTCTGCTATCTGAAGAAGAGAATGTTGCTTTTTGCTTTTGTCTTGACAGCATTATTAAATAAGGGCTTCAACATAACCTAATACTTCTCCTTTATAAAGAAATTAGTTGAGTGTATGTCTCCATGTCTAGTTAAAAAAAACAATATTCCTCATGGAAATGGGAGATGTCTGTCGTAGTCTGGTACTTGTAGATGTTAATTATAAATTATGTAAGAGACAGTATTATTGTGACTCTGGGTTGTCATATAAAAATGTGATGTATCTAGCAATCAATATAAATAAATATAAGAACAGTTGGGTTTTTTAGAGCAGAGAATTGGACAGATTTATTATAGAAGAAGTCAGCTTTCACATGTCCTGTTTAATATGGAATACATCTGTGAAACTTAAAAACAAGAGAAGGAGGGATGGATGGGATGGATAAGATGAGAATTTAGAATCATTAAAGATATTTCAACTTTAAAGCCTTTTAAAACACACAAACCAGATCCACAGCAAAAAACATGAAAATGAATTGCAAATATATTCTGGACAGTGTTCAACAAAGCTGGGAAACTGATGTGGTTTACTTCAGATCCTTGAAGGAAAACCAAGATGGAGTTTGTACATCAAAAACCTACTTGCAACCAAACATGTAAGACAGGCCAAATAGCTTCCTCTGGCGTCTGGTGCACATATGTTGCCAGAAATACATGTAACAAAAACACATCTTTGAGTGAATGCAATGTACAAGTCCTGTCTTCAAACCACATTGCCAGTTAAGTGTAAGATATTAAAATATGAATGCATGGATTATAACTATTTCTTAATACATAATACATCCTAGTATCTTGACAATGTTCATACTATACCTCAAAACGAACTATTTTCCTTCATCATTAAATTTCTACTTACAGAACTTCATCTGAATTTTTAATTTGAATATTTCAGAGCAGGTATAAGAACAAACCCCATGTTTTTGACCCTAGGATACGCATCATATCTGGTCAAGGAGGATTAGATTGTAGCTGTGCAAAGTGCTAGTGAAAAACAAAAATGGTGAATACAAACTAAGATGGTGAAGGCAAACAGCAACCTGTTGAACTGTAAACACTGAATAAATTACACTGTTTTGGACCTGGGACTAATAGTATGAGTGATTGTATCCCATACAGTGAACAGCATGTGTCTGTGTCAAGCAAATATTTCACCAACTCAGCATCAAGGAGAGCCTGCCACAACCATGAATAATTTAAATGTAACACAATCCGGGAAAGGTATATTTGGGCCTAAATCCAGAACCCTGCATCCTTCTTCTCACACACAAAAATGACACATCAAACATAATATGTAAAGCCACGGGATGGAGATTCATTGGATTCACCTGGGAACATAAAAAAAACAATGTCATGTTGACAGGAACAGGTTGGTCCAGAGACATAGTCCTGCCTAGAGTGGACTATGTGGCTTTTTAATCTAAGATATGCATTTTCTTACCAACACCAATATTTACGTTATTCATTGACCATTTTCAGTTTAAGTATTTCCTTTATGTTGTTAAAAGAATCCTACTTTAAGGGAATTCTTAAGTGAAATAGAACAACATTCATGCTTTTTGTTAACATTTAGATCTGCACCATTCAATGATACACCATTGATAATTTCTACACTGAAATAGAAAATCTTGACTGAAATGCTGATTGGGCACACAATATGTGACTCAAAAAGAGGCTTGTAGCACCCAGAACAAAAATGATCCCCTAGCCCTGTTGGAGGAATCTTGTTTCTTCTCGATTTGCCAACCGAATGAGTAGCTCCAGGTTTGTGCTCAGGGGGCTGTCTTGTGCTGCGATTCTAGGTCAGTAAGTACTTCATGTTCAACATGGCATGAACTGCAAACCTCACAAAGGAAAAATATGGATTCAATAAAGGCATGGAAATGGGCTTCCTGCAACTGACAAGAGCCAAATTCAGCTTGTAAATAGAATAACTACACTGCATATAGCTCTGCTTGAGTCTAAAATCACAATTAAAAAACGCATCATTACTCTTATTTAAAATGCAAATATGAAGAGGTAGATTGCTGACTTTTTTATATATCTCAGCTCAAATAGTCTGAAAAGCATGTCTGCTACTGGTAGAGTCCTTCCCAAGAAACCTGTCAAATGCTGTTAGTGGTGAGTCCTCGAGTTCCCTGTTGTATTTAATTTACCATAACTTCAAGTTTCCTTACACGCAATTATGCATCAAATATTTAGGCCTCCTAAAACATTGCCCTGGAAATTAACAACAGGTTTTATTAAATATACATCATAGACTTCATAAGGAATTTGAACCGAATCCACTAGGCTCCAGTGGTGAGCAAAGCTCCTTTTACAGGAGAAAAGGGACAGATTAAGACATCAACTTTGAAAATGAGAACTTGACTGACGTTGTGACACATTCATACTGAAGTACAAGCCTGCATGGGCATTAAGGGAATTGAAACATAGCCTGGACTCCCAAGGTTGCCTAGGGATGGACACAGCTGCTATACAATTTACACACCAGTCACTGAATCTGCGGTTCTCAAATACTCTTTGAGTTCTTGTAAAGCTCTGTTGTTTTAGAAATACCTCCACAAAAAACTTCAGGAATACAAAGAGTAGTATTGTCTTATACGACAGCAGCCTTCTTTGTTGACTATAAATTGGTCAGAAGTGGCCAATATTTCCAGCGACTTGGTCTTCCACCACCAACAATGTATTTGTCAGTGGTGGTGGAGGAGGGAGGCAGAGTGATCCAGTGAGCTTGTTAAACAAATTATTTGTATCCTTTCTTCCCCAAGTCAGACTCATGGGAGAGGAAGAGTCACACTTAGCAGATTTGAGACAGGCATGTATTGATTCATGGGAAAGAGAGAGACACACCATTTGCAAAGGTAATATGGAGCCAATAGTGAAATTATCAATGCCATTTGCTGTATCTAGGTCAGACAACCTATTTGGATCATTCAGCTTTTGGAGGAATGTGTTTCCTGAGGTAAGAGGATAGCTTGATGACTTAACAGTCTACAAGAGCAATAATGGATTCAGTAGCAGTCAAGTCAATAACAATGTATCTTGTTTTACTGTATAGCTATTATGATATAAGTACTGCACCCACCAACATTTAGTTTACTATCAACAACAGTACCCTCTATTCTGTTGGGAACTGTTTAGTTGAACCACAGCACAAATACGAATACACTTTCTGTCTAGGCAAATAACCTTTTTATCACCTGTGACTAGACTCATCAACCACCCAGCTGTAGTAATTCATATTCTGTGTTACTGTTATTCATGTGGAGCTGTTGAGTTAAAAACAATAAGAAACTATAAAAGCATATCTTATCTGATATTACTTAAATATAAGTGCATAATTAAAACCTATGTACAACATGCAATATGCGAAAAGTAAAAATAAAATAAAACGGTTCATCCGTTTGTTTTGTCCCATAATGGTAATGGAATACACTGTTTAGAGGTCTGATGGGCAATGCTCTCTCCCTCAATCTCGACATTACAGGCCTACTCTGCATGAAGGAGATCTGTTTTCCCGTTCTGAAATAGAGCACCTCAATTAGCCCTCAGCCTTAACTTTGGAGATAACGCCAGGCTGGTGTAAAAAGCCGTCTTCTACAGTCACTAGAAAGTAATGCGCCCATGAAAAATACAGTAGCAGGTAACAAGCACCCTCCGCGAGCCACAATGGAGCAGTGTAATACAGGAACAGACATTCATTTTCTAACGATGAATAATTTATAATTGGAGATTTTAATAATTCAATAAAATAACATCACAGGGATGAGTAAAGCACTTGCCACTGTCTGCTCTCCCTCCTGAGAGGTTGTACCGGTTTAAAAGACTCAAGGACTGTAGTATAATGGTTTCCATTTTGAGTTGGTGGTAGTTTCTTGTTTTGCAACTGAAGGCACAAAAGGACAGTGACAATTTGTTTTGTAGAACTGTTTGCTACAGAAATTTAATTTATTAAACATGATACCATATACAAACTGCATATTTTTTGCATCTATATATATAGAGAGAGGGACACATAGAAAGAGAAAAAGAATGAGAGAAGGTGGAGAGAAAACTGGCATTTCCTAAATATAAAATATGTCTCAAAGCACATTGTTGTTAGTGGATACTGCTATTAACTGTGACTACTAAAGTGTATATTAATACAGGTCACATTTTCTGGTTAGGAAGCATATAACCCTTTTTTAAACCTTATTGTTTCACTTAAATAATCACATTAGTTTTAAGAGCACATCAGAAGGATATGTAGTCTTGTAACAGCCCACCAGCAGTGTGTGTGAGATGGCATGTTTAACAGACACAGCAGAAAAAAAGGATGACAAAGGAAACGAAATACTCAGCCTTTTTTTCGTGAATACGGAGAACTATAAACATGAAACCAAAAACAGAGTAATTGATTATGAAAGCTAAGAGATAGGCAGACAGACTTTGGGAACCTGTATTATTGTATCACTGCATATTACTCACACTGTACGCCCCCAATGAGAACAAAGCAAAACTGCAGCCGTCTGGTGTGCTTGCATGCTGTTCCACTCTGAAGATTAGTGGTGGCACTTCAGGAGGATTTTAATATGGTGTTCTGGGTGTGACTGGGCTGGATTACATCTACCAGAAATGCACCCTGACCACTGACTCTCTGTAAGGGCCATGTACTGTGTAGCCATGGAAACAGCAAATACCTTTTCAAACATTCCTAGACGGGTCCGTTCAGGGCAGAGACAGTGACAAAGGAGTTGCAGGGAAATCAAAGTAAAGTATGCCCACACAGCTCTCTCCCAGGGTACAGGGCAGCCTCCAGTATTATCACATTTAGCACCTTTCCAGAGTTCTTCAAGGACTGCATAGACGAAAAAATTCCATGCATGTTGATGGCGTTTTATTCAGTGCGTCAATACGCCTTATTAGGCGCTGGAGCTCATTTTAAACAAAGGCTGCTGTTGTAATCAGAGCAGTTTAATTACCAGACACACTAAAATAGGTTACAGAAGTCTCCTTCACAGGCTATATCAACTAATTTAATTTTTACAGTGCACTTTGGTATTGTTGCTTTCCTGCCTTGGGTGAAAGGGCACTGACATCATCACAAAGACACTTGTAATGGTAGAGTTATGGAATAGATCAGAATGAATGAATATAAGCATGTCTCAAGGGCACTGAATCTGTTTTCCTGTCCTTCCTCTTTAACTGACCATTTCCCTAAAGACAGAACTCAAGGAGTCTTCAGCTGTTGACACACGCAAAACCATGTCTTGCCTGGCAAACATGGAAAGGAATGCAAATGTGAAAATGTACTGCATTGTACTTGTAAGCTGCCAAAAATCCTATAAGTGCATTACAAAAGGTTAAAGTTAAATCTCCAAGGTGTCAATTTTCTTTGATTAGTGATCCCACTAATACAGCTCTAATTTCTGATTACTTTGTAAACACATTTAAATGCCAAATGTAAATCATTGTCAGATAACTGAAATAGAAATTTCAAAAAGGCAGTACACTGCTTTGGTAAACCGCAACACTTCTTGAAAGTCACTGAACTAAAAACAAATCTGCTGTACTGTATCAAAACGAAAGCAATGAGCGCCATTTCCATTTTGACACTTGAGAACACACTATGTTAAAAAACATAAGAAGCCTTGAAAACATTCATAAACAAATTTGGAATGTGGGAAGGACAATACCCAATGCCAAATATTTGTGATTGTGAACAAAACAATAAGAGGTTTTGTTTGTGTCTGTTCAGTGTATTCCAATATTGTGATTTATTGCAATTGAGTTGTAGACAGTGTGAATTATTGCAAATTAATAGACACACTCATAGAACACCTTTCTCCTTTCACCAAAGCTAGAAAAGCAAAATCATGCACTCACCTCGTTTGATGTGTTTCAGCTGTCTCTCAGCCTCATCTCTCTCTGCTGTGAGCCTCTTACACTGTAAACAAGAAGATGCACATCAAAGACACATGGAACCAGTACCTGATTAAATAATCGATGCCAGGGCACTGTTCCCTCACATTTAGGAGGGCAACAGCATGTCGCTCGGAGCTCCGAACATTGTCCTTTTCATGCAGGTTTTTTCACATTACAAGACACAGATTAATGTTCTTACAATCCACTGCAAGCTGTGAGATTGAGGCCTACCTGCTCTGTGGCAGCGTCCAATTATCGAGGTCTAAGAGCAGTTCTCATTGATTGGCACAGAAACAATGTGTTTATCCAATTATTGCACTCACAATTTCGCAATTTGAAAGAGTGCAGCAGAAGAATGTAAAATCTTAAATCATTTTTTATACTAATACACTAGTGCTCATAGTTTTAGCCCATAAGACCGTTAATACGTCATGTAAATGTATGACATATTAATTGATCATAGCATTACACTGCAAACTACCCATCTGCTCTAAGTCACCTTTAATTCAATTATTTAAATACAAGCAAATGAAAATAATAACACAGTAGTCATTATTAGGTCAGTGTGCCAGTACTATCTATGGAGATGTTCCTGAATTGACCCAGTTTACTTTGGTGCACAATGTCTTGAGAAATATGTTTAATCTATTCCTGAATACACAAGTTTATGTTAGCCTGAAAGGTTTTCATGGCATTACTGCAATTCTAGGCATTTTGGGACCGAGAAGGACACAAAATGTAATTTAATATCAAATGAAAATATGTGAAAAATGATAGTTGCCATTGGAAACTAAAAATGCCTAGAACAGCATCCCAGAAACTGCATTAAGCTTAGGCATTTTCATTGATACTTCCTAACCATCCTTGGATCATTAAGCCTTGGATTTAGATTGGCTCGTTGAGAACAAATGCTTTTATCTTTCTTTTCAATTACGCAGATACATATTTCTGTTTCTTCTACTCCTCTGTATACTTGGCCTTTTGTTGGAGGGATGTCAGAAGAGATCAAGTATTTGAATTAACAGTCTTCAAGAATCATATGTATTACACAGTGTAACATTTGTTTTCTTGTTGCTAAGAATACAGAATCCTAACAGACCTTTAATCACTTTATTCAATAAAAAAACATAATAAAACATCAGACACATTAAGAATTAGTCCTGCTTAGAAATATTAGCACAAGCAGCATACACAAAATAATTCAGAATTAGAATTTAATCTGAACATTTTGTGCAAGTTGAGCTAAAAGAGATGAATGGGTGGTACTCAGAGAACTGTAATAATGTAAGTGCTATGTTCATGTCAAATTACTTTAGATCTCCCAGATGACCCAATTAAAAATGCATCTATTGAAGACAGATTTGGAAAAGACTATTCTTTCTTAGGTTCTGTTCAACGATTCAGACAAATCAAACATTTCACCACAAACACCGAGTAAATACGGGACACGATTTGAGGAATAAACAATGCAAGTCCATTCCTGCGAGCTCACAAATGTAAAATTAATTTGGAAAGCTTCAAATATTTTGAAAAATGCATTTAGAAATCATTATTAATGCACTGTAAAACATGCATTTTCCAATTATTTTGTTTGATTTCATATTCAGAAGCTAACAACTTAAAGTCTACTATATTTTGTTATTTGGTTGGAACAGGAGGTTCGATAACTAACATATTAATAAAGTTGTGTGATGCATTAATTACCAAAATGTTTAGATAGTTAAATAGTTTAGATTGTCTTAGTATTCTCTACTTTATTCTTAATAATGAATGCTATTGGAATAGTAGCAGGTTGAATGATATTGTTCTGTGTGTGGCATTCATTTGAAAATGGATTTAAAGCAAAGATAATTGACTAGGAAGGAACCGCTTAATGCGTAAAAGATTGCAGGACAAAGTAGGCCATTCCTTGCATCATGCTAAGCTAATCAGACATCCTCCACACAAATTTGAATTTAGAGAAAAGAGAATGAGTTTTTTTTTATTTGAACTAAGAAGGAAATGTAAAACTCCAAGCCCTTGAATTGCTAATATCTAGTGACATTCAAAAGTCTTTCAAAGAAAACTGTCACATTCTACCAGCTGACGCCAATGTATATTTGTACTGTGCCTGAGTTTGAATTTAGTTGGCATTCTGGACTTTCAATATCTCTTACACACAAAAATATAATAGACAAGTGAAATTTATGTTTTTAAAATGGAGGAAAAAAAGACTGACTTTCTAGCACTGCAGCACTCTTAGCAAATATCCTCTACAGAGTTTCTGATAATTTCCACTATTGCACTCTGACATATTTTGCATGGATAATCTTCCCCCCTGTTCAATACATTTGTGGAAAAGGTTTTCTGAAAGTAGGCCTAACCTCACACAGAAGGTGGTGCAGGTGGGAACTGTAAAGTGAAAACGTAAAAACGAAAATGTATGTACGTTAATGTAACTTCTGACCAGTTTCTAGCATTGACAATTGTGTTTGTCTTCAACATTTTGGAACTACATCAATACAGTTTCAAAGATAAATAATTCAGATGATAAGTATAAAAAATAAGAAAGAAAAAATCCAAAGAGGCACAGTAGTGATTTCAGCCTTTCCTCAGTGTTTCATTATGTTCTGCTGTACATTAGTAGCTGCTAGTATTAATACAGCTAGTTGGTTGATACAGACCCTATTTTGTATTCTCTGCATACTAATAACTGAACCCATAGGTTTAATGGCCGAATGGCACAAGGACATACCTTATAGAAGGCGCTGATTAGAGTTATTAGAGTTTCATGATTCCAGATGTTTTTATTTTTTCTGTTCTTTCAAAAATGCCAGTATCCTTTAGTTAACTACTTTTACAATTGGATACATTTATTATATGTACTTTAACTAAATGTACCTTGGTACCTGGAGGATATTAACATGTAATCCTGCTCTTTCAAATAGCCTGTCTAGACTTTAATCTTACAATGCAAGACTTCAAAGAAATCAATTACTTAATGCATCCACAGAAAATCCTCATATTATACCTGCAATTTGCATCTCCTTCCTATGAAGCATGTTTTACTGTGTGTCTACTTGGCATGGTCCAGGGCCAGGGGAGTAAGTGTGTAGGCTATTACAGAGACTCATCCCATAGTGTGTTCATTATTACCATCAAGATAATACTAATAACTTCGCTCCTATACTAATAATAATATGTATTTCCTGCTGTATGGTGGTTCAGATCATATGCCCTATGCATAAGACACACAAAGCCATGGACTACAGTGTTAGAGAGATGGAGAGAGATGTCTTAGGTCATTAAAATATCAAGCTGGTTCTCATATCGTGTCCTAGCAGAGCGTAACATTTCTGTATTTCCTTAAATGACAGCTCTATGTCAATTCAGTTACATCAATACATACTATGTATGCACACCACACACTGCTTTATGTATGTTGTTACATATTTTTTAAATATATATATATAAAAAAAAGCTAGGGGGTTATAACCGAAGCGAAGAAAAAAAAAAAAAAACGTATTACAGTAGTGTTAAATAGCCTAAACCTAAGGACATCGTTTTAAAAAGATGAAATGCACAAAGCTTCTCTTACCTGCTTTTTCACTTTCTGTTCTTCTTTCTCTTCCTCACCTTCGCTTTCTTTCACCGGCGTCGGAGAAGACGGACAAGGCAGCATCGTTCAGGCAAACGCACTCAGTGCCAGGGAGAAAAAGGGCTGAAAGGAATAGAAAGCCGGTGGTTTGAAGAACAAAACCTTTACAGTTTTGTGCGACCAAAAATGTGCATAGCTTTTCTACATACAGATCAACAGAAATGTATCTATCCGATGCCAAATACAGCGGGGGGGGGAAAGCCACCTTTCTGTCTCGTCTGGATGGGAAGAAAAGCGCCTCTACACCCAATGGGCATGCGCCCTGCATCTGCGGTACCCCGCTTGCGCTCAGGGCTTTTCCTCCCTCCTGCTGGCAGTGCTGTTTCAGCCGGATGCAGAGACGAGGCCTTTTCTCAATTTCTCAGCGGAGAGCAGGGCTGCCCTCGCAATGGTGCTTGTCTGCAGCTCCTCCCTTCACTGGCCCTGCTCAGGGATCGAGCACAAATATAGCGCACAATGCCCACCTGAGATGCGTGTGCCACCTGCGTCAAACTCAATTTACCGATTGCTTGTAGATCACATGTATTCTAGTGGTGAAGAAGATTTTGTATTATTATTACGAATTACTATAAAGTGCATTGTTCCTCATTCCAATCTACGGCTCTGGAAAAAATTTAGAGACCACTTAACATTGATTTCTGAACTTGGAGTGGTCTCTTAATTTTTTCCAGAGCTGTAGAAATTGTCATTTATATAGCTATATACACCAATCAGCCATAACATTATGACCACCTGCCTAATATTGTGTAGGTGTAGGTCCCCCTTTTGCCGCCAAAACAGCCCTGACCCATTGAGGCTTGGACTCCACTAGACCTCTGAAGGTGTGCTGTGGTATCTGGCACCAAGACGTTAGCAGCAGATCCTTTACATCCTGTAAGTTGCGAGGTGGGGCCTCCATGGATCGGACTTGTCTGTCCAGCACATCCCACAGATGCTCGATTGGATTGAGATCTGGGGAATTTGGAGGCCAAGTCAACACCTTGAACTCATGATTCATCAGACCAGGCCACCTTCTTCCATTGCTCCGTGGTCCAGTTCTGATGCTCACGTGCCCATTGTAGGCGCTTTCGGCAGTAGACAGGGGTCAGCATGGGCACCCTGACTGGTCTGCGGCTACGCAGCCCCATACGCAACAAACTGCGATGCACTGTGTGTTCTGACACCTTTCTATCAGAACCAGCGTTAACTTTTTCAGCAATTTGAGCTACAGTAGCTCGTCTGTTGGGTCGGACCACACGGGCCAGCCTTCACTCCCCACGTGCATCAATGAGCCTTGGCCGCCCATGACCCTGTCGCCGGTTCACCGCTTTTCCTTCCTTGGAGCACTTTTGATAGGTACTGACCACTGCAGACCGGGAACACCCCACAAGAGCTGCAGTTTTGGAGATGCTCTGACCCAGTCGTCTAGCCATCACAATTTGGACCTTGTCAAAGTCACTCAGATCCTTACGCTTGCCCATTTTTCCTGCTTCTAACACATCAACTTTGAGGACAAAATGTTCACTTGCTGCCTAATATATCCCACCCACTGACAGGTGCCATGATAACGAGATTATCAGTGTTATTCACTTCACCTGTCAGTGGTCATAATGTTATGGCTGATCAGTGTATCTCAAAATGTTGAAACATCTTGGCAGAGCACTTCCAGCAGTGGTTCTATAAAGCTGATGATGATGATGCTGATGATGATAGTCATGTCATCCTGTATAGCATGATGTTCCTCAAGACTATAGTGAAAGATTAGCAGATTGCGACTGTACTGCTGGTGAACTTTCTTTCTTAACTTTGGTGTGTGTGCTATAGTATCAGACGTGTGCAGCAGGAACAGCACCCCACGACGGGAGAGTCTAAAACACTTAATGTGCTTCAAACAAAGTTGTATATGTTTACATCTGGGCACTTCCTAATGCTTCCAACTTTTATTACTATTATTAATGTACTATATAATATACAGACAGGTGACAATGATGAGTATGACAATGATCATATGCTATGGCCTTCGCAGTCACCAGATCTCAACCCAATTGAACACCTATGGGAGATTGTGGCTCTCCACCACCATCATCAAAACCCCAAATGAGGGAATATCTTTTGGAAGAATGGTGTTCATCCCTCCTGTAGAGTCCAGAGACTCGTAGAATCTGTGCCAAGAGCATTGAAGCTGTTCTGGCGGCTCGTGGTGCCCAGCACCTTACTGAGACACTTTGTTGTTTTTTCCTTTAATTTATCACCGTCTGTGTGTAGCTTATTTATGTATATATTAACAGTTTGCTGTTGCCTGTTTTAATCTAACCAACTCATGAGGACCAGAGGTCTGGTCTGTAATTATATATGGGAATCATATATGATACAAGTAAATAGTTTAAAGATAAAACACTCTCAATATCACTCAACACTGAAAATTGTGAAACTATGTTGGATTTCAGTCTGGTTTCAATGTTTTCCATTCATTATTACATAACAGTATATTAAATATGGAACAGATTGATCAATAGTGTTTAATCTTCATTGCAAATTAAATGACAAAGTTACAGTGGGTTGATGTTTGTTTGCTAGGGGGTTGGGTTAATTAATAAATGTAGGTATTAATTATGTGGCCTTTTCACTTTTCTATTCTTAGACGTCTATCCCATCTGGAATTGCCGTTGTTCCAAAGGGATTGGTAAGTAGATTTGTAAATGTAAACTCTGTTATATAAAGGCTACATAAATATTCTGGTATCTAGTTCTACTTTGGTTGATCCAGAAATATGTCTACCTCTACCATTTCCTCTATTAAATACCTACTTATTTTGTAATAACAGATTCAATTTTGGCCATACTTTTGGTTTTACCTTTAAGCTTATAAAAAGTTCTCATTTTTAGCTTTAATTTGAAACAAGTCCTGGGGGTGGGTTAGGAAATGCATTTCAATGCAGTTAGAGTCTGTGTTGCCAAATTAAGTGATCTTAAATGGTTTCTTTGATAACCATACAAATTGTACATAAACAAATACAAAGAAAACTAAATTAGTTATAAACTTAATATCAGCATCATTTCATAGGTCATTAGAGGTCTTTTATTTTATGTCTGCAGATATTCTGGAATTGAAAAAGGCAGTTAACATCAATGGTAAATATTTATCTTCATGTATGATTAAGTTATTTGTTCAAGCATGGACAATACTACTTGTGATATTAGTTATTAGATATTAGACAAACAAACTAAAAACTAAAAACCTTTCCAGTAATAATCTGACAGATTCTTCTGGCTGTGTGCGCTAAAAAGTAAACACTCATAAACTCATTGGTTTATTTTTCCTTACACCGTGTTTCACATGAGGGCTGTTATTTGGCTTTAGAGATCCAACATAACACAGATTAATCTACTTATTATGTGTAATTATTATTATTATTATTATTATTATTATTATTATTATTATTATTATTGTGACTGGGGGAAGTTTATTTTGTAATTAATACTCTTTCCTGTAGTATGAGATGCAAGCTCTACATAAATGTATTTTGTAATTCATGCAGCAAAGTTAATTTGTTTACCAAAACAGGTACTGTAAAGATGGATAAAAGGGTATTAATGAAATGTTTTAATGCAGTTTTCTATCTTTGATTCTTAGTTCTGTTTCCAGGATTATTTCTGGATTAAGTTTTGATAGTTACATTTTGCTTTTATACATGACCCTGTTTTTTTCTTTCACTGTTATGATCAGCTGCCGGAGGACAGAACCATTTTGCATTGTGCCCATTACATTAAATCGGCAATGTGGTTTTTTTTTTTAGCTTTTTGGAGGCTGCTACCCGTCCCCATTTGGGGAGAGGGAACTGTTTCTCTCACTTTATTCAACACTGGAATACACACTATATACATTTCATTTACATGCAACATTATACATTACTTATCACACACACGCACTTTCAATAGTTTCTTCCTTTCAAGTAAGTAAAACAACCTATGGAGTTATTTAGCCACAATCTCTATGTTATGAAAAATTATATTGTGTGTCTGCTGTTGTGTCTCCCTTTTGTCACTAAACCTGCCTACACCAACACACATTGCCTATCAAATAGCTGAGTTTGGTATTGATAGCTTACAGGTATATTGTTCTTTATATCTGCATATATTTGTTTATTTGCTGCCATACAATAAAGTGATGAGGGACCATGACTATGAGCTCTGGCTCTAATATAGGTATGATGATACTTGTCCAACCTGAAGAATTTGAAATGATCAGTTCCAGCCTTCTCTATAGATAACAAGGTGTTTGTAACATCTATTCCCAAATGCAGTCCATTATGTTAGGGGTTTCATATGATTCAAACACATTTTGTGCACATTTAATAATTACCGCACAAAATTCACAAAATGTGCCACATAGAGAAAGTTGTAAACATTTCAAATGAATTTCTTTTCAAAATATTCCAACAACAATAATGTTATAATTATATTTTTTATTGAACAGCTTTAAACAGTATTGTAACTTGTAAAGATGCAAATAAAATAAAAACATTGTGAATAATAATGTGACAGGACGCTGGCTTCACGGCTGACGGGAATGAGTTCCCCGGCCATCATGAAGTCATCACCAGCTGTGCTTCAGCTATTGAACTGATCCTCTCTCCCTCTTCCAGGAGCCGTTTGGACTCCAAAGAGACTGTCCTAACCCTGCTCTTGAATAAAAATAAAAATGGGATCGACTGAATAGATATGGAGCTCCTGCAGTTGTGAGGCCAGCTGGACGTACTGCCAAATCCTCAAATTAATCGGGGCACATTACCTCCTCGTTTGAAACTAACCACCCCAGTCACGCCTTGTTCAGGATTTCTCTGAAAACTATTATAAAGATGCTTAGGTTTGTGTGCGATTTGTGAAAGCACATGGTAACATTTTTCACACGCAGTCTTATTTTCAGTGAAAGTTATGGAAGGGATTGTTAGTGTGCATTATTAACCAAAAAATACATTTGAAAGCATGTGAGGAGAGCTGATGTTGATCTCAATGTCTCTCTCTCTCTCTCTGTGAGTGACTGTGTCTCTTTTGGTGTGACTGTCTCTCTCTCTGTGTGACTGTCTCTTTTCCCCAGCGCTGGCACTAGAACCAATCGGCCACAAATTCAAAGTCCTTGAAGAGCTCTTGCTCCTCTTCAGTCAGGGCCCTGCGCTTGTGGGGCAGAGTGAACACGGGGGCCGCGGAGCTGCACAGGGCCTCGCGCTCGCTGATTGTGGGGATGAAGGGAGGCGTCACTCTCTTGTCAAGCAGCGCTGGCCAATCCACACTCTGAAACGAGAGAGAAGAAAAGAAGGATAAGGGGGTGCCGCCTTCATGGGACAGAGCCCTAAAACGGTTGTGTGCGCCACGTACCCTGAAGAAGGGGTGGGCCTTGACGTCCTCCACTCCGCGCTCCCCGGTGCCCAGCCGCCACTCTGGGTCTTTCTCCAACAGCTGCAGATGATTCAATATAAGAAGGAGAGGCACGTTATTCACCAACAATGGACTTAGAGCTGAAACGTGATGCTGGAGAGGAATCCCGTCACATTTCAATAACAGTGACATGCGTTCATTATGGTTGGGAAGTGGGATACCGAGGCACAATCTAGAGGAAAAAACATGGCACACGAACCCCTGTGATGATGGAGGTGGCTTCTGTGGAGAGGTGGCTGGGGAACTGCACTGGGTCTCTGATGATGCTCTCGAACATGGCGTCCTCATCATTGCCAGTGAAGGGACGCTACGGGCACAAGGAGAAAGACAGGAGAGCGCATTGAAGGGTGACTCCAGACCGAGCCTTTGAATTATTCACAATCTGAGCCCAGGACTGCAAAAGCCACACGGACACCAATAGTGTAAACTGCGCAACCAAATTCACACCTGAGACATGACTTATTAAAGAAGATCAATAATAGAATAGGAAGTGAAATTCATCTGCGCAGAAACCGCAATCCTCCCGAGAACCAAACCTGGTGGACAAAGTGGCAATGCAGGCGTGTGCTTTCGGTTCTGTGTGCACGAGAGAACTGTATGAGATTAAACACCGGCTTGTGTTTCAGCTTTTAGAGTTATTAGTTTACATTTTCCTTTAGATGGGCATTTGCAAAATCAACAGGTTTAATGAAGTTGTGTTAGAATACCCACCTTGCCGATGAGCATTTCATATAGCAGCACCCCCAGTGCCCACCAGTCCACAGCTCTGGTGTAGGTCTCCTCTGTAAGGGCTTCGGGGGCAAGGAAGTCGGGTGTCCCAATGAATGTGCCGGTGAGATCACTGGCACCCATGCCTGGCAAGAACAATGATGAGGAGTCGAGAACAACACACTGGAGTAAAAATGGAAATTATACATAGTGCTAAATGAGGAAATCAACACTATTGTCTTCGTAATTTACCTTCTTTGCATATCCCAAAATCAGCAATTTTAATGAAGCCGTCTCTGTCCAGCAACAGGTTGTCCAGCTTCAGGTCCCTACAATAAAAATACAGTATAATCACATGGTAGCAGAATAGAGAGAGGACATGCCCGGAACACGAGCACTGTTTCACTGTCAGCCATTAAAGGAAACACACACGTCTCACACTGTGTGCATTCAGGTTCATGTCTGCATTGATATTAGGACGTGGCTTCTCTTATGAGTCACAATCAATCATTTACAACATCTATCAGAAATTAAATGAAATGGGAGAATAGTTGTGGTGGGGTTTGTCTTTTCTGTATGTTGTAAAAAGTGCTGATGTGTGAGACCTTACCTGTGAGCTATCTTGTGGCTGTGTAGATGCTCCAGACCCAACACCACACAGGCAGCAGTAAATCTGTTCAAGAAAAGAGACCAACAACAAGAAAGCTCAGATAAAATATAATTTGCAATCAATTCTGATTATATAGGTACACAGTTGAACATCATTACTGTTGGCAGAGCGAGCTTCTCTACCGAGACGCCATGCAGCTCAGTGTTTCACTCACACGGCCCGGGGCTCAGGAAACGCGCCCGCGTCTGGATCCATCTTCAGGTCTCCCCCAACCACATACTCCATTTTGAGGCACACGTGCCCGCTGGTCTGAAAGGCACCAAAGTAGTTCACCAGGAACGGGTGCTGCTCACTGTTTAACGTCTCAAAGACGCGCCTTTCACACATGAGACTGGGAGAGACAAAAGACAGACAGCAGCTGAAAATACATTTATCAACAGCTTGGGTGAAGAAGTCCACAGAGGCAACAAAATGGCAGCTTTTCTGCAGAGTAAGACAGTTAAAAAAGTCAATGAAGACCTTGCTAATGTGGTCCCTTGGTCTAAAGCATTAAAACCATGATGAGTTTTATTTATCTTTGCTCTGCTGAGAAACCCAGAAGCTTCACTAGAGCCAAAAGAAAGCCATACCTGTCAAAATCTTCACTGCCGAGATAGTCTGCCTTCTTCAGTGCTTTAATGGCGTACTTCTCTCCAGTGTCTCTGGCCTTGGCAAGCAGCACCTATCAAAGCAAGACAGATTCAAGACGGGCAAACTCCGCTCTCGAGCCCAGGAGCGACACTCACAACACAAGCATTTAGAAATACGTCCTCATTAATTGCACTTATAACTCACAGACAATGTTTCTGTTAGAGATTAGAAAGTGGACGTCAGTTCTAAAGTGTCCACAAATATGTTTATGGGAAACTGGTGTCGAGCAAATATCTATTCTCCACATCCTCGACTGAATTACCGATCGCTTGGAGCCGCCCCACATTATAATGACCATGACTCGGGTCACTGGGATATACCTTTCCAAATGTCCCCTGACCCAGGACAGCAAGGCATTGGAAGTCGCCGTGGCTGGTGTCGGCTTCGACATCCCAGGGGTCATCTTCGACGTGGCAGGCGTCGGCTTCGACGTGGCAGGCATCGGCTTCAACATCCCAGGGGTCATCTTCGACGTAGCAGGCGTCGGCATCGACATGGTTAACATCGGCATCGACGTGCCAGGGGTCGGCTTCGAGGTGGCTGGCATCGGCTTCGACGTACCAGAGGTCGGCTTCGACATGGCAGGGGTCGGCATCGACGTGGCAGGCGTCGGCATCGACATGCCAGAGGTCGGCATCGACGTGCCAGGGGTCATCTTCGATGTGGCAGACGTCGGCTTCGACATCCCAGGGGTCATCTTCGACGTGGCAAGCGTCGGCATCGACGTGCCAGGGGTCATCTTCGATGTGGCAGGCGTCGGCTTCGACATCCCAGGGGTCATCTTCGACGTGGCAAGCGTCGGCTTCGACGTGCCAGAGGTCGGCTTCGACATGGCAGGGGTCGGCATCGACATGCCAGGGGTCGGCATCGACGTGGTTGGCGTCGGCATCGACGTGGTTGGCGTCGGCATCGACGTGGTTGGCGTCGGCATCGACGTGGTTAACGTCGGCAGAGACGTGGCTGGCATCGGCTGAGGCGTGGCTGTCGTCGGGTTGGTTCTTCCGTGACAGCCACCACCACCAGCCTATGACCGCCAGCAGTCCAGGTAATGCGTAGGGCAGGAATGACCTAAACCCCATCTTCGCTGGAATCTCTGTCTCCGGGGGAGTCTGAGGCCCGATGGCACCCCACCGGGCCTCCGTCTCTCTCTGTCTCTCTGTCTGTCTGTCTCTCGCTTCTCCTTAACAGAACAGATACTCAGACAACCAATAATGATATAGAAAGGCTTTCGCTACGTAGAGGATAGTGGATTGTCTAACAATGTTTACACAAAGTCAAAACACGTCCGTTCTCTCTCAGGTAAGCACAGCAGTGGAATGCTTGGCATAAAGAGGATGGTTTAGAACTCTGGAACCACTGTGATGTCACACTGGCCAGATGGTCATCATCTGATGATGCAATGCTCGTATTGATGCCCCCCCCCCGGCTATGATTCTGGTTACACGGTGCTGGTGGGGGGTCTACTGGATTGTCGGTGGGGGGGGGGATGCTGGTGGTTTGTCAAAGCTGGTCCTAAAGCCTGCATGTTAATTCATTTGCTTAACGATGGATTTAACATGTCTTTGGTTGCAACTTATTTAGGGGGGCTGGGAGAACATATAGCGGGCAAATGTGTTATCGCTTGGAGAATTGACAGCTATCCGCTCCAACACCAGGCAAAATGAGTAGATCATCGATCCACCCTCTGAGAATGATTGACATAGGAGGAAATACAAGGATGAATAGATTGTGCAAAAATAAAATAAATACATCAATAAATAATTAGATAAACATAAAGCTTTCTTTCTTTCTTTCCTATTGTATATATTTATGTATTATTAATCTTGGAACAAATTACCCTCCATAGTATGTAACCTAGAGCCGATTTAGTGGTAAATGCCAATATGGTATAGTCCCGGGCCAGGCAGGCTGTTCAGCACTGAGAGCTCCAGCTCGGGACCGCTAGTCTGTACAGTGGAGCGGTGTGGAGGTGCCGGGTCCGAACCTCGGCCTGTGCATTAAACTTGTTATTTTGTTTAAAATATTTCAGACCAAAGTATAAAATGTTTCATCTAGATAATGTTTTTGAGTCTCGTTTGGGGACGTGCAATTTAGCTTTTGATATATATTGTTGTGCCATAAATACGTCTTGAGTTTAAATTATATGAACATCACAAACAAAAAATGTATTATCAATTATGCTATCAAAATCAATGTATCATTATATCATGTTATATGGCATTCGCATTTTAACACGATTAGCATTGCCAAGTGCAGCAGCATTAGCATGTAGAGGTTTGCTAGTAGAGTCGAGACCCGGCCTCTTCACTGACTTCACTTCCCGTTTGGTAGCATAACAACAAACTTAATTCTTAGTATGGTACTAAAGCTGGGGATTTGCTCCACCTCTTTTGTCGTTGCAATGGGTATTAACTTTAGTCCAACTTTAATCAGGTGTATGATTAAACAATTATACCAGACAGGTCCTAATGATCATCAATTCAATATGTAGGTTGAAACACAATCATTAACTGAAACAGAAACAGCTGTGTAGGAGGAAGAAAACTGGGTGAGGAACAGCCAAACCCAGATAACAAGGTGAGGCTGCTGAAGACAGTTTACTGTCAAAAGTCATACACCATGGCAAGACTGAGCACAGCAACAAGACACAAGGCAGTTATTCTGCATCAGCAAGGTCTCCCCCAGGCAGAAATTTCACGGCAGACAGGGGTTTCCAGATGTGCTGTCCAAGCTCTTTTGAAGAAGCATAAAGAAACGGGCAACGTTGAGGGCCGTAGACGCAGTGGTCGGCCGAGGAAACTTACTGCAGTAATGAAAGACACATCATGCTTACTTTCCTTCACAATCGGAAGATGTCCAGCAGTGCCATCAGCTTAGAATTGGCAGAAAACAGTGGGACCCTGGTACACCCATCTACTGTCCGGAGAAGTCTGGTCAGAAGTGGCCTTCATGGAAGACTTGCGGCCAAAAAGCCATACCTCCAACGTGGAAACAAGGCCAAGCGACTCAACTATGCATGAAAACACAGGAACTGGGGTGCAGAAAAATGGCAGCAGGTGCTCTGGACTGATGAGTCAAAGTTTGAAATATGTGGCTGTAGCAGAAGGCATTTTGTTCGCTGAAGGGCTGGAGTTCGGTACACGAATGAGTGCCTGCAGGCAACAGTGAAGCATGGTGGAGGTTCCTTGCAAGTTTGGGGCTGCATTTCTGCAAATGGAGTTGGGATTTGGTCAGAATGAATGGTCTCCTCAATTCTGAGAAGTACAGGCAGATACTTATCCATCATGCAATACCATCTGATTGGCCCCAAATTTATTCTGCAGCATGACAACGACCCCAAACATACAGCGAAAGTCATTAAGAACTATCTTCAGTGTAAAGAAGAACAAGGAGTCCTGGAAGTGATGGTATGGCCCCACAGAGCCCTGATCTCAACATCATCGAGTCTGTCTGGGATTACATGAAGAGAGAGAAGCAACTGAGGCTGCCTAAATCCACAGAAGAACTGTGGTTAGTTCTCCAAGATGTTTGGGTCAACCTACCTGCCGAGTTCCTTCAAAAACTGTGTGCAAGTGAACCTAGAAGAATTGATGCTGTTTTGAAGGCAAAGGGTCACACCAAATATGGATTTGATGTAGATTTTTCTTCTGTTCACTCACTTTGCATTTAGTTAATTGATAAATATAATCTATTAACATGTCTATTTTTGAATGCATTCTTACTTTATAGCATTTTCACACTTGCCTAAAATTTTTCCACAGTACTGTATATATATTTTTATTGTGTGTGTTTTCCAGGACCTTGTTCAAAGCACTGTGTCACACAATGAGGCTGCAGCTCCAGCTGGTGAGACGAGTGAAGCAGATCTCGGGGAGCAGATGGAGTCTGGAGATGCCTCCTCAGACCGAGTGAATGACTGGGTCAGTGATGAGGAGGAGACTCCCAAAACAAGAGCCCAGCCGGAGAGTCTGGGGCCATACCAGCCCAACGTCCCAGTGGGTACATATTTTATATAAAACAAAAAAGATAACTTGTTCTCAATTATTTTCTTAAGGTATAATTGGTTGTATTTTGGAAATAAAGTACTTTTACTTGCCTGGGATTTTACATTAATACATGTATTTGAACTGACTCCTGGGAAGTGAGATATAAACAAAACTGGTGCTAATAAGAAATAATAGATTTGTGTTACACTGCACCCTACTCCTGGGCTGCTCAAAAGAGTATATGAATGTCAATACCATATTTATTTAATATCTGTAATGGTTTTAATAAAAATCATCTGCTTCAGTTAGATGTATACCCAAACTCATGGAGCAATCTTTACACACACTCTCCAAAGGGACCAGACCTAGTTAATTGAAACTGAATTATTAAACTTATTAAAATGATTACATGTTATGGCATTTAAAGTATACCACAATTAATACGTTATTTATAAATTTCATTACATTCATTGTATCGTCATATAGGCCTTTATTGGCTTCATTCACTTCTTATTGAGATTGTATTTTGTAAGTCGCCCTGCGTCTGCCAAGAAATAAAAATAATATGTAATGTATTTTTTAATTGGATTAATAAGAATGTGCAAGTGTGCATTCGTAATTTAGTTTCTATTTTATAAATCTAAAACTAGCCTAAGTAAGTGTCATGCAGTGTCATGCTTGTATTTTAAAGATTTAAAAAGCAATACGGCTCAGCAGTTGCAACCTGTAATAAAGCGGTTTATAGAAATAAGCGTACAATGTCAACATCCGGGTCATACGGAAGCAAAAATTGCACATTACTATGGACCAATCAGCGGCCAGAACACATCCCGGAAGAGAACCCGAGCGGAAGTGGCGTGTGTTGAAAGAAGCAGCGTTGATGTAGCTCTGAAACATCAAATATATATATATCAAGGTAACATTTTCCATCTGTTGTATTGCAAACTTGAATTAATTCAGTGGGAACTATTATCAAACGTTTATTTGTAAGAGAATTTGCAGAATTGTAGTGGAGCTTTTTCTAATTTCAGGATACAGTATTGTTCTTCGGTTGTTGGTTTTTTTTTTAAATAAATGCATACATAAATCTATCTCTCTCTCATATATATATATATATATATATATATATATATATATATATATATATATTGCAAAGCAACCTGGGAGTATTCATTTGCGTAATGCGTTCCCAATGTAAATAAAATGGCTCATATAAAGTGCGTCATATTTGATCCGTTTTCTCAATTTTCCGGTGACCGACGCCTGATTCGGTTATTGTCCCCAGAACAGCCAGTTTACTATTGAAATAAGAAACCATTAAAGTACACATAATCACGAAAGATTAACGGCGAAACATTGCTGTAAAGCGGATGTTGAAGAAACGTGCGGGTGGCGTGTGTGCGACGACTCTGTAGAGAAGGTGGTCGCCAAGGCAGCCGCTCGGGAAACAGCCGGACATGTTTCAGTCGGTGGTCCCGCTCTTGTAGCGCCGTTTGGCACAGTTCTGCGCAGATCTGCAGAATGCCGCCCATCCCATTGGTGGAGCAGCGCAGAACTGCTGCAGTGTGCGCCACTCGAATGCGACCAGTGTGAGCTGCCTTTAACGATTCGTCCCTGGATTGTGCTTTGTCAGGTCTGTTGGTACAAGTGGTACCATAAACACATGTTGTGGGGTTTCGTTATATTACACAAGAAAGGCCATAAACCTTCAAAACCCTTCGTTTAATCTGTAATGGAAATTGGAGACTTGTTTAACGCAAATCTTCTTGTCTGTGCGGTTTCACGCATTAATCCTGAGCGATGGGACCTCATTGTTTCAGACACGATAGGTTGCCTTGCAGGGGCAATCAATTTGTGATATGCAAACTATCATTGCATGCCTACATTGTATATCAATGCATTGCCATAGTTCATGCAATAATGTGCATGCTTTGTTAATTATGCTTTCATAGAAAAAATAAGGATGACTACAGGCTACAGGCGGTCTTAGCTGAGTGTCTGCACACGTTTTCAACGCGCAGAGGGTAATCTTGTATTAGGAATGTTAAGGTATTTCCCACCACACATGCAATTAACAAAGTATTTGTGTATTTTTGTTTTCCCAGTTTTACATATATTTTTTTCTACACAGAATTTGATATCATCTCTGAAGAGGAAGTCCTTCAGCTTTTAAGGTTATTCTCCCATTTCTTTTCACAGTTGATGTACACTTTTGGACTCTCGGGGAAAAGTGTTCTATTGCGTCATTGTAAACACACGTACATATATAAGTAAATACATTTATACACTTTTTTATCCCAGATTAAATCATCTCGTTTCTGAAATGTCAGAGAATCTCCCCCTGGGTAGTGATCAAGAAGCTTTTACAGCCGGACACAGTGCCCCTGTTGTTTCAGAGGCTTCGAGTATGGAAGTGGGTGAGCATCAGGCCCAGAATGTCTTCCCTGAGACCCCTGGGCCGTCGCACAGCACTGTGCCTGTGGATGTTGCTGGCAAAGACCAGGATCCATGTCCTGCACAGAGTTCTGGAGATACAGCAGAGGCTCTGAACTTGTATGCCACTCTCGGGCTGTCGCCTGAAGACTTGGATGCCCTGGCACAGATTCCAGAAAATAAGATCAGTGTGGAAACATTGCCCCACCTTATCATGCAGCTGAAAGCAAAGAGAGCTGCAGGGGTTCGACCATCGGACCCCCCCAGACAGCAGACTTCACCTTCTCCAAGAGAGAAGCCGTACAGATCTCCACGGGAGGACTGGGAGGACGCCAGGCCGAGTAGTAGGCCTCCTAGATCTGCCAGTAAATCTCCTGTGAGCAGCTACATGGTTGACTACAATTATGGTAAATATGGGCGAGAAGAGCACACAGACAGAATGAGAGGCAGTAGAGATCTGCGTTATTCTAAGCCGTCCCACAAGAGGCATTTTATGGAGAGCAGACCCAGATCTCCGTCGACATTCCAGATTGAAGATTTTCACGGATTAATGCCCCGTAGTTTTCCATACGTGTGTTCGCTTTGCGATTTTGAAGTAAATTCAAGCAGGGTAAGTTTTTGTTTTTGTTCGTTTTGGTTTTCTTTTCCTTTATGATTTTCTTCTACCCTTACGTTCAACATGCTATTTGCTTATTTTGAGTAAAATCCATTTGGTTTTCCACTTTATATAAATGCATTATTTTCATTACAGAGAGATGTCTAGAAAATTTGAAATCCAGTTTAGTGTCATAGAACAAGTTTTGAATTGAAATCTCTTTAAATTGTCATTTATAGACATTCCTAATACATTGTGCACCCTTTCAATACTGGTTTATTTGAGAGCATTGAATAATGTTTTGTTCAATTTTAAAGCTAAAATCAAACCCCAAAGCTAGATGAAACCGTATACACTACTCCCGTGTTTGTACTTTACAGATCATTACAGCATTTTATAATCTGGATTTTATTGAGAATAAAAACCTTAACTTTTTTTTTCTGTTTAGGCCTGGAGTCAGCATATCAATGGAGTCCGACATGCAGAGAGTCGCCGTGACCTCCTTCGTATGTAAGTTTTACATGCCTGGCATGCAGTTACAAAATAAGCTAATACAGGGTTGTGTTCTGGTAATTGCTTTTTTTTTTTGCAAATGTTTATTATGAGTTTTATTTAAAGTTATTTTCAGCAGTGACACATACATAGGCCACATGTTCATTTACTACAGCTCTTTGTATGTTGATAACTGAAGATCATGACGCTAACATCACCACACTCAGTATAAGTCCAACACTATGAATTAATTGTTGCTAATACTAATATATTTTGTTTATTTAGATTCACCAGGATGTATTACTGAATAATGGCAGGTTTTGTTAGTGATTCTGTGTTGCTTTACAGGTATCCCCAATGGGACCCACAATTTGTTTCAAGCAGAATGTGAGTAGTGTGGTTCATGATGATGCTTAGGAATATGTAGGCTTAAACTCCCATGGCTGGTTTGTTTGGTTTCTTCTTGCTTATCCATTGAAATAATACCACAAGAAACTGAACTCCACCCTCTTATTTAAACAGCCTTTAGGGCTATGGCAGTCTCCATGCTTCGTGTTATATAGCAGTACTGCAGTTGTATCATTGGACTAATTGCCTTATTTTAGGATCTAAGTTATTGTTTAATTTTTCAAGATTGTTTGTAATGTATAGGAATCTGCAGCTTTAGAGCAGCGATGAATGATTAACCAAAGCTCTGACATTGTTTTAGAGGGTATTCACAGCTTTAGAGCAGTAATGGCATTTATTCCACAAATGTGACTGCAGAGTAGTTGTTGCAGGAGTCTGATAGCGTGTTGTTTCTGAAAGGCCGGAGTCGTATCCTCCCCGTGATGCTCTGCCCCCTGGCCGAGGCTCTCGGTCATCTGCTCCACCGAGGAGACCGTACAGCACCGACCGCAGCACAGGTAACGATGCCATTCACCGCAGGTTACATCGGAGTAAAAAATATTTGATATTATAAATGTGATTCTGTTTTCCAGAATCTATGCCAGATTCACCTCTGTGTTTATGCAATGTTTTTCCTGTATTCATAAGTGTTAATAAGGTGATTTTGTTAATTCATAGTAGATTTAGCTCACACAAATCACTTAATTAAGGGTTGTTTAGCAGTGCTTTTTGTTTATAAATACAGTTGACCACCTTTACAATTATATTCCATTTTCACATTTCCTCAGTTTTTCTAAGGTTTGAAGATCAATGTACAGGCCAAGGAAGCAAGAAGCTAAATAAATACAATGCCTAATAAAAAGTACCAGTTAATGTATCTATTATTTAGCAAAACAAAAACCCATATTTGACCTAGTTATTTTACAAACATCTGAGCCATTAATAAACTGAAATGGATTTACTTTTTATTTTTATTTTGACAATCTTCTGTTTGATATTCACTGTTTAATTTAAGGTGAAAGGCCTACACTACCCCCTGAAGGACGCCCCTATATGAAACCAAAGGTAATCTTCCTTCATTCTTACTGTAATAAAGGTGACTGGCAGTGTGTAGAATTCCTTTGGGCTCTTTTGGAATTAAAATAAATACAAAAATCCCAAAGAGTAGAAATATTCTTGGACACTTGAATAGTTTCAGTAAATATTAGGCTTAATTTTGGCTGCAGACAAATGAATAAATTGAAGATGTGTTCCTGGAAGCTATCCATAGTAATGTAAATGAGTGAGCATTAATCAACACAACAAATCAAATATTCCAAGTGAGTGAAGTTTAAAATGTGATTTAGTATTCAAACTTCGAGGGCCTGGGTGGAAAATAACTCTCAGCCCTAATTGTATTTC
The DNA here is from genome assembly GCF_036373705.1 of Amia ocellicauda. Taxonomy (NCBI): domain Eukaryota; kingdom Metazoa; phylum Chordata; class Actinopteri; order Amiiformes; family Amiidae; genus Amia; species Amia ocellicauda. The sequence continues at coordinate 14,629,636 of NC_089860.1, forward strand.
TAGTAGTTCTAAACCATTCATAAGTCAGGCATTTCCTTTTAATAACTGATAAATGTTTTAAATTGTTCACAATACGTTTTTGTTCTGCATTTCTATTTTCTTTCTGTTGCTATGCATTACATTGAACTGTATTATTTATTTTAACACTAGCCAGGAACCAGAGTGGTGGTCTCTAAATTCCCAAAAGGCAGCATTGAAGTGAAGGATTTGCTGGAGTTGGCCAAACCCTTCGGGTCTGTAGTAAAACACTTGGTCTTCCCATGCAAGGTAGGTCTCTAGGCGTATGACTGCATTCAAGTAGAAACATTTTACCACACTTAGAAAATGTCTCTCGAGTTACAGTTTTTGTTTTATTCTCTATTGTAGGGTTTCCTGGAAATGTCCACACACAAAGAAGCAGCAAATATGGTCGATCACTACAAACATAGGCCAGTCTTTTTGAAAGATATCAAGTTGTTCCTGTATCTGTCCCCTGTAGTTGAGAGTATTAAGGTATGTGTTCTGTAGCTTTAAACTGTCCTATGAAATCACAGGAATTCTGCATTAAGGCTTCTTGTACTTTAAAGTGCAACTCGGTTATAAATATGTGTTTGGATTTCCTGTCAAACTGAAAGTGGTACAAATTGTTTTAGGGGACTCTTGGCCAATATTGGGCTTCATGAGATCTTCTGCCTATTTGATATGACTCTTGAATTTTACGTTAATCGATCTTGGCAAAGGTTAGAACAAGTCTTGCCATGGCTTTATTTCTATGTTTTTGCTTTGGTATGCAACGTTTCATTTTTAAAACCAACTGAACTGAATCCCATTGAATGGTTGCTCCAGTGTGTGCCTAATGAGATGTTTATTTCTGTCCTGATGTCTTCAGACCCCGAGGCTGGATGTTCCTGAAAAGCATTCGAAGAGTCGAGGCTTTGCAGTCGTCTGTTTCTCTCACGTTCCGTCGGGAAAGGACGCGGAGTCTGAGGTCATTGATGTGGCCAAGCTGTTTGGGGAAGTGCATTACTCCAAATTTTCAACAAATGAGGTAGGCACTGAGGGAATAATATTTATCTCAAAAACACATCTATAAATATGAGTGCTTTTCATTCGTTCATTTCCTTCTTCTACCTTCTTTCTTCCTGTGTTAGGCTCTTGTTGAGATGGCAGACCCTGAAGATGCGGAGATCATGGTGAAGTACTATGGTTCAAATCCACTCAAGATGAATGGGAAGAGTGTGAAGGTGAAAATGTGGACAACGCACAAGAGGCTCAGGTGAGCAGCAGGCCTACTGCAATCAATAATGCTGTCCTTTGTAGATTTTGAAGTGGCTTCACTAGACGGAGCCCATTAAGTTAAATTGGATAAACTTAACTAGAGACCCCCTCTAGCTTTGTAGTTTTGTTTCTGTGGGAAATCGTAGATTGTGTGGAGGGGGAATTCAATCTAGACGTGATCTATACATAAAGAGGACCACAGGCATGCTTAAAATGGCATTGTAGAATGATGTGACAATTCTGTGGTGATTTTAGGATGAGTCCCGACTCTGCGTCTTCAAGAAGAGGGGAAACGAGCAAAAGACACAACAGCAAACCGAAGAGTGAAGAAACCTCCAGAAGCTCTCGATCCGGAAACAAAGAGGGAACGTCTGCACAGTGGGAGGCCACGGAGAATAAGGAAGAGCTCGCTGGAGAAGAGGAAAAAGCTGGAGACGAACAACCGCCTGACACTAAGGAGACTGGTGAGATGGAGGTGGAAAGTGAAGGAGATGCGGGAGGGATAGGTGTAGAGGACGAGGAGGAGAAGGAGCAGCAGCAGCAGCAGCAGGAGGAGGAGGAGGAGGTGGTGGAGGAGGAAGAAGAGGACAATGACAACAACACAAAGGAAGAGTCGGCCCAAGACGTCGTGACTTCAGTGACTCCTGGAGACGAGCCCGCAGAGACACCAGTGGAGGCAGAAGCAGAGGCAGCTGAAGCCAAATCCTCCGAGAGTCTGGACACTGCGCTGGAACAGAACACGGAGGAGAAAGCCCTGGAAAACTGTGAGGCGCCCAGAGACGATTCAGAGGAGAGACCAGCGGAGAGTTCACACCCCGAGGAGACACCAGAGGTCCAGTCCCAAAAGGAGGAGTTAGTAGAGGGAGAAAAACAGTTACCAGGAGACAAGGAGCCAGCAGAACCAAGTGTCTGTGATGAGGTAACTATTTTAAAACTGCTGTCAAATGTGTGTATTTAGTGGTTTGTTTACTCTGAAACATCAAGTATAATATAGTGATATTTTGCATTGTTTACAAAATGTAGAAAGAAATGCATTGTTTGTGGCTCAATGAAAGATGACAGATACATTAATTAAAGCAATATGAACATTGCAACACTTGTATATGTGTCTGGGTTGTTTTTATAGGAGGACATGGAGGAAATGGACTTCCCAGAGAGTATGGAGGATTTCGTTACATTAGACGAGCTGGATGAAGATGCTGAAAAATCAAATCTATCAGACACTGAATCAGGAACTTCATCTTCCAGTGAGTTCTGTTTAAACTGCATCAGTAAAATAAGGCACAAAACAGTCACTAGAGTAGCCCTGTAGCCCATAAAGCCACTGTGCCATGCCTATACTGCACATTATATTTGTTTTATACTTTAAATAAGTGTTTCTTTCTTTGCAGGACACCTACACAAGTCTATCAAGGTTAGTACACAAGTCCCCCGACATTCTTCTGTTGCTGGTTTTCAGCCAACAAGGAAAATATACCCATGATCAATTGCATACATTTATAACATACAGCTTTTTGACAGTTTTATAAATTGGAGCAAACACTCAATTGTATGTTTTCAGCCTGTTTGTATTGCCTGTGAGTTGGGCATGTTTATTCTGCATTTAAAGAGGCTTGAGTGACCCTTCTGTTGTTCACAGGGGGGGAGAGTTGTTACTGTTAAAGATTTTAAAAGGGGCTATGGCTTTGAGAAGGACATTCTGCAGCTTGCCAAGCCTTTTGGGAAAGTTACTAACTATATGATGCCATACCACAAAAATGAGGTAAGGTGTTTTTATTTACTCCCCTACCTATTTATTTTATTTTGGTTATTATATTTGGAACCCCTCTTGCATGCAGATTAGGGTTCGATTTGTTATGAAAAAATGCATGATTCTCCGGGGGAAGTACCAAAGTCTATCTAATTGTGATGTTCTAGTGGATTTTGGTATGGTAATACCAATACCATGTAATAATAGTTGCTGTGCTCCTTTTTGGCCGTCAGATGCGGTTTTAATTGCAGTAGTATTAGGGTTACATGATCAGGTCCATTAGTCTTTTCGTGTTTTATTTGGGACACCAGGCACAACTGGAACTACCAACTGACGAGGCGGCGAGTGAAATGGTGGATTTCTACAGAATAAGCAAGATGGCGCTGGTGTGCGGCAGACCCGTCACGGTGATCCTGTGCCAAGAAAAGCAAGAACTGGAGGTATGTTCATTCAATTCAATACAGCAGCTTATTTTGGTCTGATGTGTTTAGTCTGTATTGAACACCTGTCAGTACAATAAGATAGACTATTGTTGACATCTGACATTCCTGTTTGACTTTATTTTGTACATTTGATTAATTAATCACAATGTATTCTGTTTCCCAAGCGCCCAAGTGGAAGATCAGTCTATATCAGTCGGCTCCCATTTCAGAAGTTCTCGGATTCCTCTCTCTTAAATATCGCGCAGCCTTTTGGGAAGGTCACTGCCTACTCCTTAAACTGGACTCGCAAAAAGGTACTACGTTTGTTTTGTAAGGGAGTCAAAATGGGCTTTATCCCAATAGAAAGTCTCAGAAGGGCCCTTGTGTGTTCTGATGCCAGTATGATACAACACTGGGGACTCTGAGATAAACTTGGAATCTGCTTGTGAAGGATTATTTTGAAAAAAGGATTCTGTATTACAAGTGATTTGAATGGTGAAACCTTGTTTTTTCAGTGTTTCATTCAAATGGAAACAACCGAATCTGCTAGAAGAATGGTAAAGGCGTATATGCAGCACCCACCGGAATTTTATGGACGATTGTTGCAAGTTTATTTGTGCAAAAAGAGTGACACGCGTATACCATGGTAGGTGGCAAAGTGGATTTCTCTTTATAAGGGGTGGATCTGTTTTTGAAATGATGCTGGGTTTTAATAGTCAATGTGGGCCCAGTTATTAATGGATACAAAAAAGTAATTCTTTATATTCAGGAAATGGTTTGCATTTCTGTGTTTTTAATAGGTGCCATAGAATATTCTGAGTACCAAAGTTAATGTTCACTAGGTCATTTGTGAATGCTGTCTTTCCCGGCATTGTCAGGTTTCACTAGTTATGAATCAGTTAGTTGACCATGATTCATTTAGAAGTGTAAAGATTAACAAAAATCATGATAGTATGACAAGAAAAGTTCTTGCAGCATTTTAGTAAAGTGTTTTTCTGTTAAAAAGTTAATGTGAATGTACTATGGTCTTTATACAGGAAGACACCTCCTTATGAGACGGATAAGAAGAAGCAAAAGAGAGAGCGCACAGAGAGCAGTAAGAGTGAGGAGGAGAATCCCAGCAGCTCTCAGACTGGAGCCAAGAGCAAGGAGGAGGGACCCCCCGTGAAAAAGCCCTGCAAACCAGAGGAGCAGGGAGAGGCGGCAGACATGAGCACTGATGCCAGTCAGGTAGTGTAGCTGTAGATAAGAGCATAGCACATCCACAGACAACTCACTATTTGTATTTGTCTTGCTCTGGGACATTTTAGTATTCTTAAGTAAAGATTGTATGACTACAAAACATGCGTATAAGAGGTGATAACTTTAAGGGCGTTTTTAACTCTGTGCATAACATTTGTACATAGATTATTCACAGTCTTAAGAAAACACATAATGTTTTTTTTTTATTGTGTGTGTTTTCCAGGACCTTGTTCAAAGCACTGTGTCACACAATGAGGCTGCAGCTCCAGCTGGTGAGACGAGTGAAGCAGATCTCGGGGAGCAGATGGAGTCTGGAGATGCCTCCTCAGACCGAGTGAACGACCGGGTCAGTGATGAGGAGGAGACTCCCAAAACAAGAGCCCAGCCGGAGAGTCTGGGGCCGTACCAGCCCAACGTCCCAGTGGGTAAGAGACAGAGAGGCTCCGAAGAAACATGATGACTCGTCCCATACTGTAATCCTTTCATCCTCACAGAATCTCCGTCCATCAGACGGTTTCATGTAAAAAAAAAAAAGTTTAATATTGTATTCATAGTGCACTGCATCACATTCATAAACTTAAACCAGGCTTTTGCTGAATCAAAATCCATGTAAATTGTCATGCGGAAACATCTCTTGTTTTTACAGGAATGGAATATGTCGTCCCAAAGGTTGGCTACTTTTGCAAACTCTGCAATCTCTTCTACACAAATGAGAAAACGGCCAGAACCACCCACTGCAGCAGCCTGCCACACTATCAGAAACTGAAGGTGCATCTTTTTTAACCATCTATATGCATTGTAATTCACTGTAAACCATTGCTTTCTGAAATATTAGTTGAATACAGATCAGATTCTCGTATCCAGTTTTGCTTCTGTTTATCTTTTACCAGTTCTTTAACAGTATGATTTATATATTGTAAGAAGGTAGTTTTTGTCAATTCATTGAATAAATATCACACATTATCTCCCGTTAAAAAAATCTGAAATCTTCAAGTGTTAAGTGGAACAAAGGTCAACATAAATGTTCATGTTCTCAACTTTTATTTTCTTAAAGTTGTAAGCTTAATATAACAGTCAAATACTAGCAATAATCAGATTAAAATAATGTACATCTGTATCTGTATCCCTTCCCAAGAAAAGGTGCAACCAGTCGACAATGATCAGAAACCGTTCATATCCATAAAGCGCACACAGCAGGTTAAAGGCTAGATTTAGATCCGAATATGCAGGGGGCAGGGCCACATTTCCCGCATCTGAGGAAACCAGACTGAATTGAACTTGACCATGCTCTTTGTACAATGCGGATGTCTTTGTATTTCTTGACTCATACTTGAATATCTACAATTTTACTATTCAGGAGAAGATGGATGAAGGCAAAGACGATTCTGCCCAATGAGGAAGTGAGAGAGGGGACCCCACAGAAGAGAAATGTTTGTTAGCTTACCTGCCATGCTGCCTTGATGTTAAAATCGGTGTATACAAATTCAGACATTTTTGTTTGTTTTTTATGTTCAACGGTGTGTTAAGGGATTTTATGCAGTCTGCACATTCAACAGCCTGGTGAGTGCAGTAACGCTGTATCTTTTGCTTCATTTTAGTGTCCATGCTATAGTTTACCATATTTTTTTGCATATTTCAAATACTGACTTGTAACCAATTATCCAATAAATGTTTATCATTTCTGTCTGACATTTTCATTGGCTTGTCAAACTGATTTAAAACACATTGCAAGTATCATGTGGCTTAACTGTGTTTATAAATCCCATATCTTACAGAGCCTCTCTAGGGCTGCCACGTTAAGCTGACAAGTGTGCTTATAGACTTCTTCTTGTGAAAACATTCCTATAAATGGTCCACTTAAGTCACGTTGAAGGTTGTTTCAGATTTGTACCACAGATGGAAACTTTGAAACTCATGACAAATCATGTTGTTAATATGAATTAGTTTGGTTGACACCACTATTTACTTGCTTGTTTATATCATTCAGAAGGCAATTAAATCTAGCCTACAATCAATAATATGTGATGGGATTCCTTCTAAAATAAATGTTATATTGCACTATGAAAAAAGAAAAGTAAAACATTAAGCAAATGGAACAAATTTATTTTTAGCATATAAGAGTCAAATACATTTCTTTATAGCAAACAAAACAGTGCTGTAGCTTGAATTAAACCACCAGTCACTTCTTGGCAGTTATATGGCTATAGAGAAATGAAAGGTAGAACAGAGAAATGAAAAGAAAGATGGAAAGAATTCCTTTGGCAATGAGTCTCTGAATTTGTTCTGCTGCTCACATGACTTTGTCTTAATTTTGCTTCATATGCTGAGATCAAGACATTAACACACAAACTAGGAGTTTTTGTGTTTTTTCCCCAGATACACCTAGAAAAACAAACAAAAACCATTAGATTTTAAAGCTATATCAAAGCTACATGGAAGCACTGCGTGTGTGGTGTCGAATAGGAGTCGCGGGACGCGCTGTACCTTGAGTCTCAGGTAGTGGACGAGGCTGCTGCAGTGCGTGTTCTTGGCTTTAGCTTGGCTGGTGTAGAACACTTTGCACAGGCTGCAGAAATAAGCCAGTTTTCGGGTGACAAACTCCCTTCCTGCAGATAAAAAGAGCAACGTAAGCTCAGACTAGGGAGAAGTATCAAGAGTAACACCCTCATGAATCAACAACTAGAGAGTTCACAATGGTGCAACAACAACCTTAGAGTACTATTAATCCTTTGGAATAGTCTCAAACTGTTGTAGAGTTAGATTTTGCTGCATAAATGAAACCTTTGTGAGAAACAACTGGAGGAGCTCAAGCTTTCACTTTTAGATTCAGTATCCACTGGGCTGCATATCTTGCTTTGGAAACTTACAGCTTAAGAGCCTGTTGCTAACACTGATGGGCTGGATTACAGCACCATAAAGTTCATCACAGCTACTGCGAGGTCACAGCATCGTGGAAACGAGGCCCACGCTGGACTGGTTGCAAGTGTACAGAGATGCTGCTCGCACTAACATCCTTCACCATGCACATGACTACAGCGCGAGTCAAACTGAGCGTCTGCGCTGTGGCAGGGGAGTCATCTCGGGCTGAATGGCAGTCTCTTACCCACTGGGTTCTGGCGCTGGTACGGCCCCAGAGACACGGCCGGCTGCACTCTGCGCTTCAGAGTCCTGTCTTTCTTACAGAGCCGCTCAGTCACTCCGCTGGAGGAGGAAGCGCCAGACTCTCTCTCCCCGCTTGGCAATCCTTCACTGGCCTGCAAAGAAATGTTACTATTTGACAGAGCAGTGTCCTAAAAAACACATCTACTAATTTTGCGGTCAGACCATCTTTATATATAATGACATTAAGAGAGTTTAAATTGTATTAAAAACATTTTGGAAAATGCTCACATTCAAGTTCTGCTGTGTTGCTTGTGTAATTGAATGGCACATTCAGCATTTTTGACTGGGTAGTCTCAATAATAAATGATTTTGACTCGATTAAGCCTCCCTGCCGCACTTCTCCGCTCTGTGTGTGTGTGAAACTGAACTCACCCCTCCAGTGACGACCTTGGTGTCTGAACTGTCCACAGATTTGCAGTTCTTCACCTCATCCTTATCGCTCTTCAGATCCTCTCCCTGTCCACTCGATTTTCTGGAAGACTTCCCATGCTGCCCTTTGCTGCCCATCTCCTTTGAGGAGCTCCTGTCCTCTCTTGTACAGCGCTTTTCCCCCTGCTCCATAGGGCGTACTCTAAAACATGTCATTATCGTGAGGGGTTTCCAATTTTAATGGACACAAAAAGTCCACCCAAAGCTGCTATAGGTTACATACAGCCCACTTCATATATAACTTCATATTATTCATATAAAATGCATTGCAATTCCAGCTGGGTAGTAATTCCTGTAGTTCCTAATAATCCAGTTATTTAATGGTATTTAATAAAACAGGGGTGTCCTGGGGGGGCACAGAGTCTGCTGGTTTTTGTTCCAACAGGAGCTCCCAATTACTTAATTAATGCCAATATTTCCTGGGCTTATCTAAAACTTAATACTTGATTTTTATACCTGATACCTTACAATGTGTCGATGACTCAAAACACTGTACCCACAGAACATTTCGAAATCTGGATAGAAGCATTACATTCATCCAGTTAACTGTTTAATTAGACCGATTAATGTGCCGAGAGCTGGGCTGGAACAAAACCCAGCAGACACTGCAGCCCCCCAGGACTGGAGTCTGACACATAACGAGGATATAAGGAGGGGTGACGAGACAGGCAACTGCCACACCTTGGCTATGCTAGAGGTTATTTTAAGTATATAATAGTTCTACATTGTAATAAGGAATTATAGTGCCTCACTATATGACTTGTATAACTGAATAAATAAACACAAAAACATAATAGGTATATGTAGGTACACACACACATTCACAGGACTCCCTCTGCTGGTAATGCATTGTATCACAGACCATGTACTGTGTGGCAGCAGAACAGCACCCTGTTTGCCAATATGCATGATAGTATTTTGGACAAGAGTGTCCTGCCAGCATTTATGTGGTTTTAAGACAAGGGTTGATACAGCAGTCAACATCATAGCATTAAATATCAAAATAAAATATGTCACATAGCTAGAAGTACACGATATTCCATCAGATGCACACTGCTTAAATCATTCTGCCAGGTAAAAGATGAATGTCTGACAGATAGAAAAATAAATGAATAGAAGAACAAAACACTACACTAAAGAAAAGTTTATAACACTTTCATTATAGAATACCATAACTGTACTCACCCACACGTAAGAGTTTTATACTTCTTGCACTTGTTCACAATCAAGACACTGTTCTTGAATCTGGGCCTTTTATTAATCAGTGCCTTCGCCATTCTTTCTGCATCCTCCACGTTTTCCATTTCTATAAAACCCTGAAAAATCATGCATGTGTCACATGAAGAAAATACATTTCTAACAAGCAAACTAAAATTCCAAATGAGACTAATCAAGCATGGCCAAAGAGTACGGTACCTCCTGGCGATTACGGAGAAGAAAATACCGCTTCACTCTCCCAAATTGCTGGGCAATCTTCACGAACTCAGCGTCGGTGTAAAACACCATTGGAAGCTGTTTGATGTAGACTACTTTTCCCATGGATTCATCCTGGGGGGGCAAAAAAAAATAACAAAATCACACCTCTGTATATACAGTGGGGGAAAAAAGTATTTGATCCCCTGCTGATTTTGTACGTTTGCCCACTGACAAAGAAATGATCAGTCTATAATTTTAATGGTAGGTGTATTTTAACAGTGAGAGACAGAATAACAGCAAAAAAATCCAGAAAAACGCATTTCAAAAAAGTTATAAATTGATTTGCATGTTAATGAGTGAAATAAGTATTTGATCCCCTATCAATCAGCAAGATTTCTGGCTCCCAGGTGTCTTTTATACAGGTAACGAGCTGAGATTAGGAGCACTCTCTTGAAGGGAGTGATCCTAATCTCAGCTCGTTACCTGTATAAAAGACACCTGTCCACAGAAGCAATCAATCAATCAGATTCCAAACTCTCCACCATGGCCAAGACCAAAGAGCTGTCCAAGGATGTCAGGGACAAGATTGTAGACCTACACAAGGCTGGAATGGGCTACAAGACCATCGCCAAGCAGCTTGGTGAGAAGGTGACAACAGTTGGTGCGATTATTCGCAAAATGGAAGAAACACAAAATAACTGTCTGGGGCTCCATGCAAGATCTCACCTCGTGGAGTTTCAATGATCATGGGAACGGTGAGGAATCAGCCCAGAACTACACGGGAGGATCTTGTTAATGATCTCAAGGCAGCTGGGACCATAGTCACCAAGAAAACTATTGGTAACACACTACGCCGCGAAGGACTGAAATCCTGCAGCGCCCGCAAGGTCCCCCTGCTCAAGAAAGCACATGTACAGGCCCGTCTGAAGTTTGCCAATGAACATCTGAATGATTCAGAGGAGAACTGGGTGAAAGTGTTGTGGTCAGATGAGACCAAAATCGAGCTCTTTGGCATCAACTCAACTCGCCGTGTTTGGAGGAGGAGGAATGACCCCAAGAACACCATCCCCACCGTCAATCATGGAGGTGGAAACATTATGCTTTGGGGGGGGTTTTCTGCTAAGGGGACAGGACAACTGCACTGCATCAAAGGGACGATGAACGGGGCCAAATCTTGGGTGAGAACCTCCTTCCCTCAGCCAGGGCATTGAAAATGGGTCGTGGATGGGTATTCCAGCATGACAATGACCCAAAACACACAGCCAAGGCAACAAAGGAGTGGCTCAAGAAGAAGCACATTAAGGTCCTGGAGTGGCCTAGCCAGTCTCCAGACCTTAATCCCATAGAAAATCTGTGGAGGGAGCTGAAGGTTCGAGTTGCCAAACGTCAGCCTCGAAACCTTAATGACTTGGAGAGGATCTGCAAAGAGGAGTGGGACAAAATCCCTCCTGAGATGTGTGCAAACCTGGTGGCCAACTACAAGAAACATCTGACCTCTGTGATTGCCAGCAAGGGTTTTGCCACCAAGTACTAAGTCGAAGGGGTAAAATACTTATTTCCCTCATTAACATGCAAATCAATTTATAACTTTTTTGAAATGCGTTTTTTTTCTGGATTTTTTTGTTGTTATTCTGTCTCTCACTGTTAAAATACACCTACCATTAAAATTATAGACTGATCATTTCTTTGTCAGTGGGCAAACGTACAAAATCAGCAAGGGATCAAATACTTTTTTCCCTCACTGTATTTAAAGCAGCTGAAGTTCGGACCTGCATCGACTCACAGCATTTTTATAGGATATAGAGAAAAGTGTGTGTAACATTAATACCAGTTCACAGCTGATTTCTATACATGTCATGTTAGCTAAAATAGTCACCATATGCCTAGCAAAACTATGCAATTATATTATCCTATACAGTATAAAACCACTCTATAATGGTCCAATGTTTTGTAGGGAATCAGAGCAGCCTACATTAATATTCAGAAATGGAGTCTGTGTAAGAAAGTTTTCAGTACAAGCAATACCTGAACACTTTTGCATGACGGTGACAAACAGATCTTCACAGGTTTGCCACAGACCAAACCAAGTTCCTTGTTTTTGCTGTAGAAATCAACCATTCTCTTGGCGTCCTCGCTGGCAGACATCTCCAAAAGTGCCTAATGTTCACGGGGAAAGAAAATTAATACTGTATTACCCATGGAGGACAAAGACAGATCACAGAAGATCCGGGAGGAGGGTGATGAAAGGAGTCAGGAAGGAGCGTACCTCATTAGTGTTGTGTTGTATCAGATGGTGTAGCACTTTCCCAAATGGCTTAGCCAGCAAAAGAATATCTTCCACATATTCTTTACCTCGGGAAAAGTCGGTAACTGTTACAACAGTTCCTTCCTGTGAAAAAGGTAGTTGCACTCAGTCAGTACTTTTTAGACTCAATGCACGCAAGGCTGCGATCAGTATCATTCCAACTGGATTTGCTTTGTAAATGTGACCACAGGCAGCTAGAAAAAAAAAAAGTGAAAAATAACTTACCTGAGTTTTTTTCGATGATTCTTCTGCAACACAAATACATTTAATTAAATAAAATACAATTTTATATGTACATTCTGCACACTAAGTATTTTTAGTTTATTTATTTTAAGTTTGTTCAGTGTGATTTAAAAAACACAGTAAAGTAATGAAACATTTGAAAAGAACAGAATATTATATGAAGCCTTTTGCCCCATCATGTTTGCTTGGTAAGTAGTAGTTTAAATCCAAAAACATCATTATAAAGTAATGGACAAAAGCTATGAAACAACTTTCAATAGAATATTAGGGTCTCCCATTTTCAGTTCACAGAACTGTTAAATGGAAGATTCAAAACTATTCTCATCCTAACATACATTTTACAATAAAATATTTACAGGCCATAATTAATACAAAATAAAATGAATTCACAAGTTACAGATTACAAGTGTTTTGGGCACACAAATTTGCATTATTGCTTAGGACCTGTGAGAAGTAAGTGCCTGCATTGAGCTTGATAATGCTTCCTAAAATGAACATCCCCTGTCTTCCAGAAATGAAGAAAGAAAATCAATACTGGAAGACAAAGTCCTTCATTCTGAACCTTGATTAAATGTGGCTAGAACACATAAAATGAACTTTCCTATAATATAGATATACAGAGACATAATAATGAGAAATGAGAAAATGTAATATTTACTGGAAGACAACTTTGGGGACTCTCTGTCTGGATCAAGGTGTGATACTTCAGCATCCTCCTCCTCCTCAAGATCATCTAAAGTAATAAACTCCAGATTCTCTGGAAAATTTGCATCGAAAAGATCCTCCTGTAAACAGAAATGTCAAAAGTGAATACTTGGGAAATACTAACCTGGGTCAATTTTAAATAGACACCGAAAATGAACAATGATCCTGCTTTTTATCAAAATAGTTTTCTACTGGAACAGGCAATAAGATAAGAAATCTCACATGCTGTGTCTAATGGGCAATTTATGTAAGACATCAGGACGGAATGGAGTGCACGAGAAAATCAGTTCAATTATTGGGATCTGGGTTTTGCTCTATTTGAAAAAGAAGGAAAAGGCTACATGTGCGGTTACACTGTACTTCAGATAAAAGACGCTCGACCAGGTTTAAAATGAGCTCTTTGTAACATTTCCCCATCCTGATTCAGTTTTTCTGTAATGGAGCAATTTAGTATTTCTTTAGTTTAATTTAAAATCAACCTCAATTGCTACTATTGGCAATCCAGATTATTCCTTACCCCTTCACTTGGCTCATGCTTTTCTGTTGCTGGCTGGCTTTCTCCCTTCAGGACCTCATCTCTTGGAGGTTTGGATTGTCTCTGACCCACTGTCGATGGCTTCCCCATTTCAGCCTGCGACTGGGATTTCATACTTGGTTTCAGCTCTTGATTTCCAGTTTTCTCGGTTTTCACTTTCAATCCTTCAGGCTGTTCCCTTGGAGCTTGTGTCCGAGTCTCTGAAACCACTTTCCATGCATCTGCAAGCACCTCTGTCGAGTCCTCCGAAACCACCACAGCTTGGTCCAGTGCCTCAGAGTCCTGTGTCTCTTCATCTATTTCCATATAGTCTGAGTTGCTGTCCAGGTCCATTAAATCAGATCCATCTTCTGAAAGCCTCTTCTTCTGCTGCGTTTCTCTTTCCTCTCTCTGGTTCTCTCTTTTTGTCTTTCTGGAACTCTCCCTTGGGCTTGAAGTTCTCTCTCTAGTCCTGGATGGAGACCTCCTGGAGGAGTGCTCGAGGCTTCTGTGTCTCTCCTGCCTCACTCCCGAATGCCTATCAGGACTCACTGTGCTGGACAAAATCATGAAAATCAACTCCATTATCCTCTATTATTCACAAACAAGAAGGGGAAAGAGAATCTACCTTGGACACCACGTTCACAGCAACAAATTCATTCATTTTCTAATGTTTCTCTAACTGAAGCACGGTGACCTTTTCCTCTCACTCAGTGACAATTCTTTCAAAATAAACGGACATCTTATTAAGAATGAATTACTACACCCTCTCCGTGTCAGAACATACACTTCTGTCAAATACAATGGAATACATTTGCTCAGATCCCTCTTCAACTAAGTCATCATTAGTTCAATAAAAAGTGATTTACAGGTTTAGATGATCAAATGAATTTGGAGATGTTACAGAAAGAGTAAGGTTAGTCTGAAGTATGGGCACTATGTACTAGCAAGCACTCAATCCTTACCGTAGCGTCCAGTACTTGGTAGAGTGTTTTATTGTTATGCTCCGGCCTTTCATCCTAAAGGGTTTGGTAGCATAGTATTTAACCATCTTTTGTGCATCCTCAGATTTATCCATTTCTACAAAAACCTATCAAACACAACAGCATGTCATCAACTGTTTTCTTGGACCAAAAACACATGTATTTTTGTAAGAAAGATTTTTATGGATTTAAATTTTACCCCAGTTGTTAAAAACAGAGAGCCCTTCACAGTCCCAAACTTCCTGGCCAAGGCCATTAATTCAGGGTATTTCTCTTTTCCAGATGGTAGGTTAAAGAAACAAACCACAGGCGATTTCTGAAGGACACAGGAAAGGAAAAGATACATTAGAGGCAGAGGCACATTTTTGAGCATAAACTCTCAGCCTAGTTTAAGAAAGTACCATTCTGATTTTTAAGAACTGTAAAATGACCACTTACTGACACACAATTTATCATGTAAAAAAAGAACAAAATAGCAATAACAACAATTAAAGAAAAAATATGAGCTGCATAGATGGCTATATAACACAAGTAGTATACCACTGCTATAAACTGTCTGTACACATTTAATACCTGTAGCGTTTCAATTGCAGAAGCCACTGAAAACTGGACCGTGTTCCCATTCATCACCACTGGGTTATACGAGAAGTAATCCACCATGTTCGCTGCTTGTTCTGGTGTACGCATCTCAATGAAAGCCTAAAACAGAGAATTGACTTAAATTAGTAGTTATAAACCTAATAAAATTGGTAACTTACTGGTTTATATCCTCAGTCGTGCAGTCAACAATTTCAGGAAATTTGGATTTCAGAAGCTTCAGGTGGACCACAAATCAGGGTTAAAATGAAAGAACACCAAAAGTCAAAATGTTTTTTTCCATAGGGCACAGAATGACTGGAAAGTCAATTTGCTTTCTTTTCTTACCTTAGTGGGGAACATCATCTGATTAACTACAGTCCCAATCCGCTTTGCCATCTTTAGTAATTGGTTTATACTGATAGACCCTTGTTTAAATTTGGCGCACACAACTTTACAGCCTCCCTGGATGAGAAAAAAGGAAACTTTCTATTATCACCACAAAGATAGAACCTAACAATCTAATTAATTAATTAGAAGAAAAAAAAACATTTTGTTTTGAAAATGAAGGATGAGGTTTTACAACTTTAAAGCTGTACTTCAGAATGCCAACATAATATCTTTTCACAAAATCAACATGATTTTAAGATTACCTTTCCGTGTGTGGGATGCCTAATTACATCTCTCCTTGACATTTCTCCTCCTTAACAAAAGGAACCCCACAAACATAAAAAATAAATAATCATCATAATCATTTAACTGATTTAAAACTCTGGTTATGTGAACAAAGAGATATGTCTCTGCCTAATGCTTATCTGATCTATGAACATCAGAACAAAAATGCACATACACAAGAAGGGAAAAGTCAGAGACAACTCCAGAAGGCCAATAACAAGGTAACTTGAATATCTGTCTGATTGAACTCCAGCTGTCAAAATACATTGCAAGGTTAATATGCATACCCTTAGTAAACTACTGAAAATCAGTTGGGAACAGAAAATTAAAGACTGAAGGCTTGCACACACAACTCATGTAGAAAGCTCTCGTTTGCAATATTTACCCTGAAGTAACTCTACTGAAGGAATTAAATAGCCTCAATTGTTGTTGTTCTTGATATAAAGCTTTAAATGCCACTGTACCCATGTCCCAAGTAGAACTCAGCCTTTCCCTCTGAGGTTCATCTGAGCAGGTGTCTGGTCCAGGCCCCCCATACGTGTCTGGGTCAGGCCACCCGTACTTGTCTGCTCCAGGCCCTCCATACTTGTCTGGTGGAGGCCCCCCATACCAGTCTGGTCCAGTGTGAGTCTCCAGTGAGTGAGAGTCAGAAGGAAACCTGTGGAAAAGCACGTATTATTGACCCACCTGTGAACTACCTGTAGAGAACTGTATTCATGTTCCAGAAGATGCAGACTCAATCATTCAGCTTATATTGAACACCAGGGATAACTACCTAATTTGTTGTGGATGTTTCTGTACCTTGGACTACACGTACTATGATTAATTAAATAAAATATTAGTCTGCTATTAATGTCCTTAAACAAAAGTGCTGTATTGGTGCATAAGCATATTAGTAACAGTGAGTACAACACTTTGTATTTTTACTGAGAAAAATGTAGAAATAATTGACAGTTGAATCTACTCACCCTTCACCTGATTCCACAGGTTGCCATTCAGGATACCTGGAAATAAAGAAAGCCATAAACATATGAGGAATTAATCTGATGTATAAAACACACAGTTAATGAGCAATCTCAAAACATCCTTTATCTGTTTCAAACTAACACCCAAATAGTGTCTACCACATAGGTAAAACATCTCTGCCACGGCCCCTATAAGCAACAGCCATGGTCCCAACATCTCATGAAGCAACCTGCACCTCCATCATTACTTGTTTTCAGCTAAATAGTGACCAGGTCCAAGCTGTAATATTCACACCCATCTGTAATACAGAAATGACATGTGAAGGCATCAACATACGAAACTGTGCTTACAATTTAAACAGAATCCGTCGGCCTTCTGTATGTTGTGTCCCATGAATGTGCCGATCCCAGTCCTGGTGGTGACAGAAACCGACTCATGAGAATTAAATAAAACTTGGCTTTTTAACAAAGTAAAATACTGTGTGATAAATAGACTCACCTGTAGACCTTAATGCTTATTAACCTTTTACAACCCAGACTGACACACCAGTATATGTCACATACAGTGGATTTTGTCAAGACCTGCTAAAGTTTAATGACATATCAGTGGGTCATATTAAGGGTTAATACTGCCTTGTGTATTACTTTTTATGGATACACAACCAATAAAATGCTCTTTCATTGGCCAGACCCTAATATGATTAGTAAAATACACTGCATTTTCTTCCTGAATGCATTTCACTTTGTAAAGAGGACAGGACACTGCAACAACATAAAACATTAATAAATAAAGAGACTTACCTTTATCTGTTGCAAATTCAATTTGAAATGGGAATACACTTAGAACTGTCTGATACACATCCTTTTCTGAGCAGAGAGACTGTGGTTCCAATGCATAAATATTTCCATCGAGACCGGAGAACCTTTTACGGGATTCTGGTACTAATTCCAACGTCAACAAATCATCTTTGGGATATCAAACTTCATTGAATAAAATGCGATCCCTCTTTGTTGTGGATCAAGTACAGTATAAACATCAAACTCCATGCATGGATGTACTGTACACGTACACGCACTTACTTGGCCAAACAAGAAACAAGAAAAGGATACTGACCTTGCTAGAATGCACATCAGAGTCGCAAAGAGAGCACACATGTGGAAATGACCGGGGTGTCACTCCTTCGAAATCGTCAAGCTCATACGAGAAGGGTGTCCGGCCCCTGCTCCTCACAAAAGACCTTTCAGCAGCCAGGCTTTGGGGCCCACGGTCAATGTCTAACCCATGGAAATCGGAATTAGATTCAGAATATAAACGATCTCTAGTGCCTCTGGGTCTCTCACCATAGCCTAAACTCTCATAACTTGTGGAGGTCCCTTCTGAATGAACATAATTATACTCCGTTACCTGAACAGTTGACTTTCTCAAAGGACTAGTAGACCCACTGGGCCTGATATCTCTCCAGGTGTCATCATCATGCGGATACAACCGTGTCTGGGGGCGACTCAGTGGATGTTCCCCAGACCTGCTGTGCTTGAATTCCACCCAGTTTTCAGTGGGAGCTCTGGACGGAAGCGGTAAAGCAGTCTGTTGTAGTCTCTTTGCCTTAATCTGCCTAATAAGCTTTGGCAAGGTCTCAACAGTGATCATATCTTCTGGAAACTGTGCCAAAGCATCTATGTCTTCAGTCTGGAGATCCCAAGTTTTTAAAAGGCTTAAAATGCTGTTCATATGAGCAGAATGTGGAGAAGAGTAAGACCCCTGCTCCCTGTCAGCAGAAGAGAAAGGAGACGTTCTCCCTCGAGATGTCCCCCGGGATCCTGTGTACGGATTCTGAAAATCTTGCTCTCCTAAACCCTCGTCAAAAGAGTCTTCAGCATCATAAATACTACGTTGTGCTGGAGTACGTCCAAATGAGTTGTAATGAGACATGGTGGAAAATTTTGTATAATGGAGATTTGGGGTTGATAATCATGCAGCGCTGAATGAAGGATATGCATACAATTTTATGTCCACCAAAAGTTAATTATCAACATGTATATAGAGAAGTTCACGCTTGTCGATTTCCTCTTCAAAAACAGAATACAAGTGGTCTGCAGAAACATAAATCAGAATTTAAAAAAAACACCTCCTAGAGGTAGACCAACTAACAAATCAATATGTAGATATATTTCAAACATACATACCATTCATTAAAGATGGTTAACAATGTAGCATCAATCAACAAAATTAGTGAGTGGTCAGCTTTACAGCAAAACAACATTTTCAAGTCACAGCCAGGACCAAAGTGTGAAGTAGCTTTACATTACGTGGAAGATAAAGATGAAAGGTGACAGTACAAAAAAAACAACTCTTGCATATCCACGGATCCACTGAAGACGATGACAAAAAACCTGAATGGTATGGTATGTGTTCTTCAGCCAGGGTGGAAAGCCAAACATATTGGAGATGTACCTTTTCCCATTCAGGAGTAGTACAGGATTGAAATATATTTTGAAAAATGCAATTGCTTTAAAAGGTATGCATTTATGTATTATGTAGGTATGATTAAAGTGATATCATTGATGTGATATAATGTAACAACTGCAAGTCACCCTGGATAAAGGTGGCTGCTAAGAAATGTAATAATAATTGAAAAAGAGAAAATATTAAAATGGCAATATGCCAGACACACTGAAAGAAGAACAGACCAAAGATGGACAAGGGAATTTATTAAATGGATCCCAAGAGATTAAAACATACCTAGAATAAGACCACATAAAAGATGGGAAGATTAAATAAGATTTGCTGGTGTAACTTGGAAAAGAGACCCTTGTACAGCAAAACAAGTGAAAATAACTTGGGAAGGCTTTCATCCAGCAGTGGATCGATACAGGCTAAGCATATATATATATATATATATATATATATATATATATATATATATATATATAATTAACAAGATTTAAAGAAAAGTAGAGTTATGCCCCGATCTGCCTGAACTGTACCAATTTATCATATACAAAGCGATGGGCTTCTGGAAGAAAACTATGATGCACATAAAAAAATAAATGGCCCTTCCGAAAAACAAAGACACTGTTAATAGATTACACTCCTTAACGGTCATCCTAAATTGCACGACTTCCGGGGGTCACTACAGTACCATTGTGGTGGCCTTTGCCATACCTCAGGGGTTTTCAAACCGGTCCTGGAGTCCCCCTGCCCTGCTGGTTTTCGTTCCAACCGAGGTCTTAATTGCTTAATTGAATTAATTAATTAAGTAATTAAGACCTAGTTTGGAACAAAAACCAGCAGGGCAGGGGGCACTCCAGGACCGGTTTGAAAACCCCTGCCATACCTCAATCAGGAGAACTGAAAAATTGGCGACGTTTGCACAATTGTGGTTAAACAACACATTCCAGAACAAACCCACACACAGCAGACTCTTTCCAAGCCTCTCAGCCAGGGTATAGAGTGTGTTTGTGAATCTTGTATCAATTGTTTGATAATGCAACCTATGTTCAGACTAATAGCTTATAAAACACAGTATGTGAGTGTATGCTCATACTGTGCTGCTGGCACACTGACATCTACACTGACAGCAGTTCATTAGCCAGCAGAAATCCGGAGGCCGGAGCATGCCACTGTAAACAGACATCTTCACTCCCGGTTTATTAACCTCCTCTGCGGGCATATGGCATACTAAAAAGCGTCTCCAAACTGACATACCTCTCGGCTGAATCGTGCATAGTTAATTAAAACAACCTTACCGCTGCGCTTTTTAAAGTAATGTCAACTTTCTCCAGTGAAAACACGTCACAGGCCAGACAGCACTTCCGCCTTGGCATTCGTGATCGTCCCAGGCTGACTAATCTACCGCAGAGCAGCTGATCAGTGTCGCTGTGTGCGGCTACTCGGGCTGGGTATCTCCATATACCTGTCCAGCAAAAGCCCACAACTGTTTACTGAGGATGTGTGTTCATAATCAAGTTTATTTGAAATAAAATCACATTTCGTTTGCTTTTCTCTTTAGTTCTTGCTGACATTTACTGCAGTTTATCATACCCTTATAAATCTTCAATCTGAACGTTCAAGTGTTGAATAAAATATTATGTTATTATAAATGTATGCACCATTTGTAATGAATCATAGTTGAGACAGCAGACATCAGTGTGACCAACATTTTGTGGATCAGGCCCCTGTTCTCCAAATCCAAAGTTAGGATAGATAGTCATGTAGAAAATAGATATCTGAATAAAGATGTGGTTTCTGTGTCTGTTGGACACCTGTTGGAATGGATACTTAAGACCCCTTAACTGTGGTTAAGAAGAAAAAAACGAATAAAAACTTCCTCATCACGTACTGCTTTGTAGGCTCAACATGACTGCAATGCACAAGCTCAGACTACACATTTAGCACACTGAAGAGCTCAGCGAACATGAGGTCCTTACTTTTTGGACAGCTCATATGTATTGGATTCATTAGTCTAAGCTGGACTGGACTGCTTGTCAAAGGCCAGGAATGTAAAGGTAAGGGCTTTGTTGAATTACTCAAGAATTACTTTGCATTAAAGTAGACATAAATAGACATTCCCTCTTTACTGTAACATATATTTCTACCTGGAGTACACTACATAGTCAACAAGTTGTCTGCATTGGTCTGTTTCAATCAAAAGGATAGAGCTTTTCTTTCACATAGACAGTTAAATGGTGTTCTACATTTTGGATAACAAAACCAATTCTTACCAAATAGATGAAGCTCGTTTTTAAACTTTAATATCAGAATTAATCTTGCAATAGGGTATCATTCTTGTGTTTTAGGTGGTTATTTTGATTAGGCAGGACTCTGTGTATTGAGAAAATAAAATACAGAAACACCCCAAAAGACATCAAAACTGCTTTTAACTTTAAAACACACTCTTCTTTTATTTGCATCAACAGATCGCTCCTTTACTCTCCAAAGCGGATGTGAAAATGGTGTCATTGTTAACACCTTGAATAAAACCACAGAAAACTTGCTAACAGATCAAGTCTCAACCTTAATAATCCCCATCCTCTACACAGTGGTGGTTGTGGTGGGGCTTCCAGCAAACATATTAGCTCTTTGGGTCCTGCTTACCAAGGTCAAGAGGCTGCCGGGTACAATCTTGCTCATCAACCTGGCGATTGCAGATGTCCTTCTCCTTTTATTTCTGCCTTTCAAAATAGTCTACTATTTTATGGGCAGCCGCTGGATCTTTGGAGAAGCAATGTGTCGTGTCGTCACAGCAGCCTTCTACGGCAACATGTATGGCTCCATCCTCTGCCTCATGTTCATCAGTATTTATCGGTACATATCTGTGGTCCACCCCTTTTCGGTACAGAGGATCAGAAGCAAAAAGCTGGCCATCTCAGTTAGCATCATGACCTGGGCGATCGCAGTCGCTGCAATGGTGCCATTTGTTGCAATAAAACAGTCTTACCACATCAACAACACCAGCATGATCACCTGCCATGATGCTCTACCAACTGATCTGAAGACTAATCTCTTTGCCTACTACTTCACATCTCTGACTGCTTTTGGATTCATCCTCCCTTTCCTCTCCATCTTAATCTGCTATGTGTCCATAATATGCTCACTGTCTCGACAGAAAAAGAGTTTTGCCCGAACTGTGAAGATCTGTGCTATAGTACTGACTGTTTTCATGGTGTGCTACATTCCCAGTCATGTCATTCTGCTGCTCCATTACAACAGAGATCAAGTCCTCCAGGACAGTCGCCTGTACCGGCCCTACATGGTCAGCCTAGTGCTCAGCACTTTCAACAGCAGCATCGACCCTTTCCTGTACTTGTACGTGTCAGATCATTTCAGAGCGAATGTGACGGAGGTACTGAGTAGAGAAGTGGTCTCCAACCCAGGTCCTGTAGAGCCCCTGGCCAGCAGGTTATAGAGGTCACCCTTGTATCACCAATTTATTAACACCTGCTGTATTTCATTCTGATCAGTGAAGCAGTTGGTTTGGTAAATTCAGTCCTTTAGAAACCATTGGAGAAATGATCTGAATTAATGCAGCCTCCTGAGGGAAGAAGTCCCTTAGTTGACTTCCTTAATTGATTAATAACTCATGTTTTCCCAGTATTTAGAAATTGTGATTTAGGGTGACCTATCAGATTAAATTGATTGGGGCTCTCCAGAACCAGGGTTGGAGACCACTGACGTATATAAGGAAGTGTTCGGGAGTATTTAAGGTCATTTAAAAGGAATCTCAACTACTTTAACAAGGCTAAGTAAGAAGAAATAATGTAAAGAGCAAAGCCCATTTTTTATGAAGTTCAGGAGGAGAGGATATGATCTTGACAAACAATTGGTCCAACATCTCTAAGTAATACTCCATATTTGTAATCTTACCTTACCTTGTAAACTATTATTGTAGAATTTGGTGTGCCCCACATTTGTCACATTTAGTGTCTCTAGAACAGTAGTTCTCAACCCTCGTCCTGGAGGACCACGGACCCTGCTGGTTTTTGTTACAACCAAGCTCTCAGTAATTAATACAAACATTTCTTTTTAATACATAAAACCACTTAACTGTGGTTAAGACAATATAAAAAAACAAATCCACTTCCTCCTCACACTGCTTTGTAGGCTCAACATGACTGCAATGCACAAGCTCAGACTACACATTTAGCACACTGAAGAGCTCAGCGAACATGAGGTCCTTACTTTTTGGACAGTTCATATGTATTGGATTTGTTAGTCTAAGCTGGACTGAACTTGTCAAAGGCCAGGAATGTAAAGGTAAGGGAGAAAAGCTTTGTTGAATACAGCTCTATAGTTATTTTGCATTAAAGTAATCCTAAATTGGCATTCCCTCTTTACTGTAATACATGTTTTTTACCTACTCATAGCTTTCTTTCACAGACAGTCAAATGGTGTCCTTGATAATATTTTGGATAACACCATCAAATCTTCTCAAAAAGATGAAGCTAGTTTTCAACTATAAAAGCAGAAATCCTATTCTAATATGGCATAATTATTGTATTTTGTAGGTGGTTGTTTTGATTAGGCAGGACTCTGTGTATTGAGAAAATAAAATACAGAAACACCCCAAAAGACCCCAAAACTGCTTTTCACTTTTTAAAAACCCATTTATTTTATTTCCATCACCAGGAACCCGGTCCTTCACTCTCCAAAGCAGATGTGAAAATGGTGTCATTGTTAACACCTTGAATAAAACCACAGAAAACTTGCTAACAGATCAAGTCTCAACCTTAATAATCCCCATCCTCTACACAGTGGTGGTTGTGGTGGGGCTTCCAGCAAACATATTAGCTCTTTGGGTCCTGCTTACCAAGGTCAAGAGGCTGCCGGGTACAATCTTGCTCATCAACCTGGCGATTGCAGATGTCCTTCTCCTTTTATTTCTGCCTTTCAAAATAGTCTACTATTTTATGGGCAGCCGCTGGATCTTTGGAGAAGCAATGTGTCGTGTCGTCACAGCAGCCTTCTACGGCAACATGTATGGCTCCATCCTCTGCCTCATGTTCATCAGTATTTATCGGTACATATCTGTGGTCCACCCCTTTTCTGTACAGAGGATCAGAAGCAAAAAGCTGGCCATCTCAGTTAGCATCATGACCTGGGCGATCGCAGTCGCTGCAATGGTGCCATTTGTTGCAATAAAACAGTCTTACCACATCAACAACACCAGCATGATCACCTGCCATGATGCTCTACCAACTGATCTGAAGACTAACCTCTTTGCCTACTACTTCACATCTCTGACTGCTTTTGGATTCATCCTCCCTTTCCTCTCCATCTTAATCTGCTATGTGTCCATAATATGCTCACTGTCTCGACAGAAAAAGAGTTTTGCCCAAACTGTGAAGATCTGTGCTATAGTACTGACTGTTTTCATGGTGTGCAACATTCCCAGTCATGTCATTCTGCTGCTCCATTACAACAGAGATCAAGTCCTCCAGGACAGTCGCCTGTACCGGCCCTACATGGTCAGCCTAGTGCTCAGCACTTTCAACAGCAGCATCGACCCTTTCCTGTACTTGTACGTGTCAGATAATTACAGAGCAAAAGTGAAGGAGGTACTACGTAGAGAAGTGGTCTCCAACCCAGGTACTGGAGAGCCCCTGACAACCATCTTATAGAGGTCACCCTTGTATCACCAATTTATACACCTGCTGATCGTTCTGATGGTGAAGCAGTTGGTTTGGTAAATTCAGTCCTTGAGAAACCATTGGAGAAATGATCTGAATTAATGCAGACTCCTGAGGGAAGAAGTCCCTTAGCTGACATAATTCATTAATAACTCATGTCTTTCAAGTATGTAGAAATAGGTATCTGGAAGTATTTAAAGTTCAAATTATACAATATATAGTCTATGTATAATATTTTTGATTCAGGCACACCTCATGACTTGTGTGTTTTTCCTACTGTCATTTAAAAGAAATACAAAATGCATGTAAACTGAAATCTTGTTTGTGAAATATATAGTATTGTTCTGTAAGCCTTCATTGGAAAAATAAAATCTGGAACCCTAAACTGCACTTGTTAGTTTCCTGCAATTAAAATCACATCCTTGCCTCATACAGGTTCTTTTTTTTAAAATTATTATTCTTTAGTGATATACTATATAGACGTAGTATATATAAAGTGAAAGTAGAATTATACAACCCTGGGAAACAAAACCAAGCTGTGGTAAAAGAGAGCAGCATATTTGTACCATCAGCTGTGCAGTACATTAGAGCTAGATTTAAATAAGTCACAATTTGACCTAAATGCAAAAAAAAGTCAAGGTTCTTAAACGGTACACACTTTATGACAACACCTCGTAGTAAAGCATTAATTTTACTTATTTTTCATTTATATACACCCTGCTTAAAATAAATAGGTTCCTAGTATTCAAGGTGCATGGGCCTTGGAATGTCTCCCTTTTCTCAATGCCTTGTTTATTGTTCTGCTATGTATTTGTGCTTACAACTACACTTACAGCACAGTTTATAACAACTGTTGAACACCTTGCATGTTTGCTGTTAGTTTGATCCTGATCCTTTTTAATCATGGCTCAAAGGATGTGATAATTGGCTATTGATTTAATTAATGTTTAAAGTATTCAATATGAATAAAATTGTTACACAATATCAAATCACAAATCTGAAGTATTTATTTATGAAATTGATTACAGGAGAAAATTAAACTTAAAACGAAAACAAAAAAACATCCACCACCAAATAAAAAATTGGAAATAATAAAAACGGTCCTAAAAAAACAAAACAAAAAACACTTATATAGGTTTTCTACTGGGACGATCTCAAGAGCTCTTCTGGATTTTCCATTTTAATAATCATCTATTGACTGTGTAGCCTCCCCAAATAGTTACACACACAAGAGGATTATGCCAAAGGTCACAGTAATACAAAGATACAGCACATGCAAAAGTAGTACGGCCTTCAGAAAACAAGGTTTAAAACTGTAGCTTTACTCAAGAATGAAACTGAATACTTTGCTTTCTAGTGTGATGAATTCTTGCATGGATTTTTAAAATATGATTTTACAGGCAGAATTCAGGATCAGGTTAAAATGACATTTTAATTTTGAAAAATAGATCTTTGTTCTTCAAACTCTCACTGAGAAGAACTGGCTCTCTCCTTTTCCAGGTGTTTCTGAAACAAAAAGCAAAGACACGGATACATTAATAGGTTCAGATACAAGAAAATGTATGACAATCCATCACATTGTTAAAACTGATTACGAGCCTCGTCTCTTCTTTCATGTTCACAGCCCTGTTTTAACAGCCACACACATGACCCTAGAACTGTGATGCATTGGAAATATAATGTTTTTTGAGGTTAACCAGTATATGATTCTATCAAAAGATGCACACAGTCAGATATGAAGAGATGACCGCCTGCTGGAATTGACACGTGTAGCAAAGACAAGTTCAACTAGACACTTCCAAAGATCTTAAAGCACTTGAACTGCAGGGGAAACACCAGAACCGTTCCCTTCCAGTGCAACTCCACCAAAGCCAGGGTTTTGAAGGTTAGTTTATTCCCCGAGTCTCAGACACACAAATAACTACCACCTTGATGCAAGTTACCTTCAGTTTCTGGTAATGAGTCAGGCTGCTGCAGTGAGCCTTTTTAGCTGTCTCTTCGTTGGAGTAGAACAGGAAGCAGACCCTGCAGTAATAACCCATCTTCACGTACTCCACGCCTGCAATGGAAGCAGAATACTCTAGAGTTAAACATTATATTAACAGAATTGTGAAGTGGTTTGTGTTCTCTTATCAGACCTGTCTGGAGGGGTAACCACAGCCCTAAGAAAGCTCAGGTTCTTCCGGTCACTGCAGGAAACTCCTCTTCAGCGTATCGCTACATCCTGTTCTTCAGTGGAATATTACTTCATTTAGAGAGAAGTTTGTGCAGTATTTATTACTTAACAGACTTAAGGGTCAATTAAGAAATTGAAAGTTCAGTTGGAAAAAAAGCCAGCAGAGTAGGGGCTCCTACAGTACCAGGGTTGGGAACTTCTAGACCATGAAAATCTAGACTACATTCTTTAGTGCTCAGCCTTGCAACTAACCCAGAAATATTGCCATCAACTTGAAATGTTCATCTCGGTCTCTTACCCACGGGGTTGTCGGGCTGGTACGGCCCTAGAGTGAAGGGTGCCTGCTCGGGCTTCTTCTCAGGCTGGGGTTTGGTCTTGGGGCTCTCTTCTTTCACACAGACTACATCACTGACTCCATTAGAGGAGACTGCTTCAGTTCCTTCACTACTACTGGGTTCCTGAAAGACACAAATATCACGCTTTCTGTAATTCACTCGGGGTTCACAGTCATCGACTCGGGGACTATTCTGAAACCCGGTCAGTGTGTATGGAAACAACGCACTGGACTGCGCACCTCTGCAGGGACACTCTTCTGGACTGCTGAAGTGTCAGGGGATTCGCTGGTCTTCTCCTTCTCAGGGTCGTCGCTCTGCACGGCCGCTGCCTGTCCCGGCTCGCTGCTCTTCAACGCCGACTCCCCCTGCTGCTCTTTGCTGTCCGTCTCCTCCGGGGAGCTATTCTCCTCTCGGACACAGAGTTTTTTCAACGAGGGCTGCTCGTCCTCCTTGCTCTTGCCTGCAGACGGCGAGTCCTCGGAGACGTCGTCCTCACTCTTGGTACTCTCCGTCCGCCCTCTTTTCGGCTTCCTCTCTTCTTCGGGTTCAGGAGGAGGGGGTTTACGCCTGTGACAAGACAGCCATCATTGGAGGAGCAAATCTCAAGCAATGCAAAACACACATCGTACTTTTACGAGAGCAAGAAGGTTAGAAAGTTCTTTGTTCCATCTGTGTTTCATAAAATGATACTGCCTGGAGGGGAGGCAACCAGCAGGCCTGGGCCTTAAGCCGTGTACCTTTATTTTCTCCTATAACAATCTGCCATCTTGTTTTCAAGTTCTTGTTTTTCTCTCCTCTGTGCCTGATGGTTTATTTTGTTTGTCCATTTATTTGTACAGCACTCTGTGGCTCCCCTGCAAAGGGTGCTATACTAAATCAAGTGACTGATTGATAATATCTTAAAAGGGTCAAATTATGCTAAAAAAAAATCAAGGCAACTATACTGAAGACATTCAAAATAAAGAGACACTGAACCTATGAGATGCGGATACCACATACTGAATATTCAAAATAAATTAGAATGACTCGGATAAAAAGGAGGATTTGATACATTTTCACCACGAAGTGTGATATTTATGGAAAAGCAACATGAGTTGAAGAAAGATTATTTATAGAACAGAGAGAAAAGAAAAACTGAAAACAAAATCATACCTACCCCTGTTTAAGCACTTTATACTTCTTGCTAACGTAAACTGTCAACCATTTGCCTCTGAATTTAGGTGGGTTCTCTTTGTAGGCTTTGGCCATTTTCTCTGCGTCTTCAGAATATTCCATTTCAATAAAGCACTGAGAGGAAAAAGGAAAAAAATTATAAAGCTGAAGACATTAAAATGACATACATGAGATGACCAACATACAGTTGCAGGGTTTCCCACAGCTATACTCAGGTGGGTGAAATATCAGTGCCGCCTGGTCAAAGAAATATGTATACATCCTCCCCCGTTCTCTACCACATCCACCCCTCCACTCTCGGGCCAGCCCAGCCCACGTTCTTTTCTTGTTTTTTTCTGGGGGAAACTCTGCAGTAGGTCATCGGCCTCAATCTGCATTTAAGTTCGGCACAGTTAACAAGCTGGCAGTGGGTTCATACCTCATTGCGATATCGATTGAGGAAATAACGCCTCACTCGTCCGTAAGGCTGAGCAATTTTTAAGAGCGAGGCATCTGTGTACCTGCAGAATGGAATCTGGCCAACATAGATGACTCTCCCACTCGCTTTAGCCCGAAACTAAGTTTGAAACAAAACACAAAGGATTTCATGAAGAACATATACATAATTGAGGTCATAGCTGACCCATATCCACCAATATTACGATGAGGATTACATTTCCCAGACATACCTGAATAGTCTTGTAGGTTTGCGACAGGTGGATATTCACAGGTTTGCCACAAACTGTCGCAGTCACATTGGTATTGTAGAAATCAACCATGGCTTTTGCTTCCTCATGTGTCGCAAGCTCCAAAAATGCCTATATTTCATAGGGGAACGGAAAAACATTAGCACCTGCTGCAAAGGGGAACACCCCCCAGCAAAGCGCATTAACAGGAATAAACACAATCACAACCACAATAACGCACATCAAGCAATCACTCGTTACCTCATGCCTTGTGTCCAGCACCAGGTGTTGAACCACTTTCCCAAAAGGCTTGGCAAGGGTCAGGATTTCCTCCAGAAAATTGTAACCTCTTTTAAAGCCCACGACATTAACTACCTTTCTTCCCTGAAAAGAGAAATCGTGAAATAATTTCATTCCACGTGCGATGAATCATTCAGAAGTCTGGGGTGCATTTTCTCAAAGCAGCTGCTATATTTTACAAAAGTATACTAACTTTAAAAGTATTTCCCCAATACAGAAAATAAACGAGCTGTTAAATCTACGGTTTTAAAAAGGTAGGAAAAACAAAAAAAGTGTACACACCAGGGCTTCTCTCTTGGAATCTCCTAGAAAAGAAAGAGGAACAAAATGAAATTCAATGGGGTGAACGTCTGATATGCTTGGGAAAACCTGTTTAGACTGAACCCCGAGGGAACGGCAGCCTGCTGATCTTGCACACTGGGTTACTTACTCGAAGACGAACCGCTCAGCTCCGATTCCGGTACAAGTTGTGAGATTTCAGATGAATCCTCCTCTGGCAACTCGTCTAAAGTAACAAAATCCTCCATATTTTCAGGGAAATCCTCCTCCAGCATCGCCTCCTGTAAATACAAATATACACTAGCTCTGAGTGTCTGGCCGATTCGAATTTGGGACAATTTTATTAAACCTTTTAAGAATGCACCTAATCACACAGTAAGAGGATCCAATCAATAAAAATGCTCACCTCATCCTCCTCTCCCTCTCCTTCTCCTTCTTCTCCTCCTCCTCTTCTGTCTTCTCCTCCTTCTTCTTCTTCTTCTTCTTCTTCGTCTTTGACCTCTGGCTCCTCCATTGGCCCCTCGGCGCTCTCACTGGGCTCTTCTGCAGCCTGTGGGCTCTGTATGGGATTCTCCAAGGGCTCTCCTTTAATCTCAACCCCTGGAGATTGCTTCGTTTCTTCCAGCGTTTCTTCGGCTGCACTGTCCTGGACCGGTTCTTCCTCTGCTGATGCCTCCTCTCCTTTCACACCTGCACTCCCGACATCCAACTCCATTCCCTCCTCTTGGGGCTTGGATTTCAACTCGGGGTCAACCAGTGGCTCCGGGTCGTCCTCTCTTCCATCATCTGCTTCCTCCACCAAAACCCCTTCTCCGTTGCTTCCCCCCTCCATCTCGCCAGAACCCTCC
This sequence comes from Amia ocellicauda, assembly GCF_036373705.1. Taxonomy (NCBI): domain Eukaryota; kingdom Metazoa; phylum Chordata; class Actinopteri; order Amiiformes; family Amiidae; genus Amia; species Amia ocellicauda. Next base: position 14,660,183 of record NC_089860.1, read on the forward strand.
TCTCCGGAGTCTTCCTCCAGTGCAGTTTTACCTTTTTCCACAGCAGCCTCCTCCTGCTTCGCATCTCTGGAGGCCTTGTCCTTCGTGGTGGTTTGGGACTTTCTAGACAGGCCTCCTACATTGGTGCTGCTGGCGCTGCTTCTCTCTGATTTTCCTGAAGAAGCCTTGTTGTTCACTCTGAAATACAAGTTTCAAGTCATAAGCAATACAGCAAAGTTATTTCTTTGAGCTATTTTCATCATGGTAAGTACCTATAAAGTATAATAATTGATAGCTTTTAAACTGATATGGACATACACCGATATGGGTTTAGATTGGGAAATGTATACATCCACACATAAGTGCTGGTTCTTTACTTTCATCTCTTTAAACCTGAGGGCTTGGACTCACGTTAAATTCCTGTATTTTGTGCAGATGTTTAATCTGACAGTTCGGCCTTTGAAGTGTAGTGGATTTATAGTGTAGTACTTCACCATCATCTTGGCATCATCAGCATTTTTCATCTGCACAAACGCCTAAGGAAAAGAAAAACAAGAGCACACCGAGAATAAGGGAAACTGGACATGAATAATGATATACATTTCAATTGATTAATTTGAAGTTTCAGGTACCTGCTCATTTAAAAATAAGTACTTCTCCACTTCCCCAAAGCGATACGCGGCAGACAACAATTCTGACTTCTTCCCTTTAGGCAGGTTGGAGAAATAGATCACTGGACTATCTTTGCCTTTCCCAGCTCGTCGTTTCTGCTGCAGAAACAGGACAAAAAATATATATATATAAACATTAACCTCTTGACCATGCAAACTTTAAACATGCATTACAAGCATAAGGTAGAAAAGAGAATTATTTGTATCAATTGGCAATTACTTAAAGGGGAGATCCACTTTCAATTTTGTGTTCAATACAATATACAGAACTCACTTTTTAAATTGTACGTATTTCTGCGAATATGAAATGCAAGAAAATGAAAATCGGCACACTCCAACACCACCACCTAGCTCACCAGGTCAGGAAGAGTTCGTAGTCAAAGTAAGAATTATGAAATCTTCTGACCATAATCAATTTTAACCACGAAAGCTTCTTACCTCGTTCATGACCATTTCTGATGACAAATGGAAATTGATTATTTTTCCGTGAAATGTGGCTGGCTTATGTTGGTAGAAATTCACCAAAGACATCGCCTCCTCATGTGTCATCATCTCCAAGAAAGCCTAAAACAGACCATTTCAGTTACTTCTAATGTTGTGCTACTTACACAATGCACTTACAAATTGATAAATCATGTTTAAATAAAGAAAACCAAGCATAAAGGAATCTAATTTAATAACAAACTGATACAAAACTGGAACATTTACCTTATTCTGTAGCATCAGATGCTGACACACTGTGCCAAATGGCTGGGCCATCATTATAAGATTGTTCATGGAAACGGCATTTCTCTCAAATTTAGCAGCAATCACTCTGGTATCCGTCTGCTGCTGAGAGGAATCAAATTACCTTTCAGATCGTTCATTAAAATGTAAAAGTCCAGTGACCACTACATAGTAAAAGACTGGGTACTGCCCACATTCATTAATATACATTTTGAATACAGGCTTATTATATGATCTGTTTAGATTCAGCATGTTACCCGACTTAAGAAAAGCAAAGATGGTAGTATATAACACATAAATAAATCAAAAAGTCAAAAGATGTAATTTGCAGATAAGATTATAAAGTATTTACTGTAAAGAATACAAATTTCAATTTTAACTTGCCTCTTGCATTTAAAAAAAATACAACACAGAAATACAGAATAAGCTAAAAACAAAGAAAATCATTACCTTTGGTTTCACAGAAAGAGATGTATCAACCTGGTGTGAAATACCACCACCTTTATATATATATATAAAAAAAAAAGGAATTTAGTTAATCAAAAACAACAAAAAGTCAGACTGCTGATCTAAAACATATACCCTTTCTAAATGCACTGTTACCTGATCCCCAGCTGGAGCCCATCCCTCCTCTCTGAAGCCCCGGAACGAGGGGCACAGGACCCAGAATGCCATCGGCTCGATTGGTTGTCTCCAGTAAGAGGGAATCTGGCCTACAGGACAGAACCAACACAAATCAATCACAACACAATTTCAATCATGAGCAAGTCAGCTTTAGTCACATGTAAATATAGGAGCATCTATTGACTTTTGTCAATATTTTTGTACAAATTTGCTTAAAAATAATCCCTTCACGAGTGCACAGTACTCACACTCTGTTGCGTCGACCTTGTGGATCCCAATCCGGATACCTGTCAATACAGAGAGTCATTATATGAATTAGCTTCCTGTATGGAATGGACCATTAAAGAGAGGAAAGAGGTAGACAAAAAACAAAAGAACGTACATCTTGAGCAGCTGCCTGCGACTCTCTGCATGACGCAATCCATTGATGTGCTGAGTCCATTCCTGCAAGACAAGTCAAACATGCACACAAATAAAATAAAGCCTCATTACAGGGTTATGACATTCTTAAAAAGCTTAATTTGCTGTGCTTTTCACATAGAGAAGTAAAAAAACATTTCAAATTCCCAACGCAGTTATAAGTATGATGCAAAACTTTGAATTCATTCATAAAATTCCAGACTATTAATATTTACACTGTATAGAATAAATTATACTTTGCATCATGTTGTTTGTGATGCTATGTAAAATGTTTACCATAATGTTTATACCACCATTTTTATACATTCAAGAATTAAGTACCCTTGTGCGTTAAGAAATACCTCCTGAAGTTCAGAGAAGCCATGGCAGATATCAATGCAGGCCCATGCACTTCAGGGCAGATGTGGGTCATTTAGCAATAGGTTGACAAAATGCACATTAAATAAGATTCTCATTGAAGAACCAAGCAAATAATTGTCATTTGTCAATTTTCTGTTTGGGTTTGGTATGCAAATATGAATGTATGAATTACAGTAGGGCAGTGTATGCATCTTGCATGTAAACGACATACTCACCATGTTTGAATGCACATCGAAATCACAAAGAGAGCACACGTGGGGAAACATTACGGGCATTTCTCCATGGAAATCCCGAACCTTGCCAGGTGAGGGAGAGCCCACCCTCTTCTGCATTAACAAACTCTCAGACGCCCGCGGAGGACCCATCCGCAGACTGTCTAAGCCGTAGTTATCGTGAGAAAGATCAGAATAGCGGCGATCTCTGCCACCCCCCTCGGAATAGTCTAATCTGTCGAAACCTCTGGACTGGCTCTCCTGCACCTGACCGTAACTATAGTCAACTCCTTGACTGCGGCCAGATGATTCCCCCAGTGAACTGGTCGGCCTAACGTGCCTCATGTCATCCCAGTCATCCCTGGAAGCTCTGTACGGGGGATCTGGTAAGAGAGGTGGAAAGTCTCTGGTCTCATTCACACGGCGATTGCCTTGCCCCTTTCTCGTCTTAAGCTGCATGATAAGATGGGGCAAAGTTTCCACACTGATGTTATCCTCGGGAATCTGGGCCAGTGCGTCCAGGTCTTTGGGCGAGAGACCCAGACTAACAAAGAGTTTCATGGCGTTGTCAATGTTTCCAGGATGCTGGGAGGGATAACAGTCTTGGCCTTTGTTGTCACCCCCTAAAGGGGACATCATGCTATTACAGGGCCTTGAAGTTGAAGGGTAGAAACTGCGGGAACGCTGCTCGCTCATGCTGAAATTCAGAGACTCTGCAGCAGCAAGGAGCCCTCGTCCTGCAGTAAAGCCTTTGTGAGCACTGTCAGATGGGTTCTTCTGGGACATTGCCAGACAAAGTATTGTATTGTAGCACAACAGTAAAATGCTCAAGATTGAAACAAAGCTATGGACTATGAAGTCTCCAGGGAAAAAGTCAAGTAAGTGGAAGTCAACTGAAAGTGTTAAAAAGTCTAAATGAACTTAGCAACAGGAGGACTCCTCTTCTGTGATGGTATCAAAATGCTCTGCAGAAACACAATCAGTAAGGATTAGAAGCTAGTATCTTTTTCTGCTGAAATGTGCTTTGAACACCAACATGAATATTAAAAAAAAAAAAAAAAAAGATCAACAGAGGGCATTTACCTCAGGTATGCAGTTGTTTTACAAACTAAACTGTAAAGCTGCAAAGATGTTGTGGTCACATGGTTTTACATAAGAAATCATTAGCAGACATATTCAAAGATTTCAGCTTTTAAACAAAAGCCATTTGCAACCAATGCCAAGAGCAATGATATCAATGTATGAGGAAAAAGTGGCAGCTGGCAGTGTTTTGCTTATAAGTGTCAAGGCTCATAAAGGAGGTTGATCTTGTACAATAAAGAATCAGCATTAAGCTTTATGTCCAGAATGAAAGACTAAGTGACATTCAGAATAAAACTGTGTTTAGCCAAGATAAGGGCACAGATAATTTGATGGCAATCCTTAACAAAGGCTGATACCCAGGTAGTAGACTTAAAACATTCCTCATGGATACTGCGAGCCAAGGAAAAGGGTATAAAAGAAAAAGAGGGCTTTACCAAAGAAATCTGACAAACAAAAATGGCAAAGATGTCCTTGTATAGTTTAGATTTTGTATTTATAGATAATATTTAATGTGCCCAAAAAGTGTAGCTAAATACAGCTTTTCCAGATCCCTGGATGGAATGGACCACAGAATGCCACAGTAAAAGGGACAAAGAAAGTGCAGACCAATAGGTTAAAGTGTAGGCAGTACTGGACATTTAAAGAGCACACCACCACTATTTAACTGAAGCTTAAAGTGCACCCCTAGAAGAAAGGTTGAGAGATTTGTCGTTTCTCCAGAAAAAAAAAAAAGTCTAATCCCTCGGTGGTTTGGCTAAAACCACCACCTAATTTATACTGCTCAAACAAAGGTATTTCTGATGGAGACTCAATGTAGAGACTCGCAGTAGATCATCTCACATGTATCCATTAGCCGAACGATACATTACATGTGCGAATACTGGTAAGAAATATGCAAGAAAGCGCAATTCTGAATCTTAAAATCAAACTGTACAAAAAACCCAGCATTAGAAATACACACATTGCTATTCTGTCTAACGCTGTAGAGTTCAATGGTGTACAAAATTCCCCAACAAGACAAAAAAGACCTTTGAACATCTGCATTCAGACAGAGTTAAGCACTCCCAAAATACTGACTTCACATTAGCGCCCTGGTTGCAAAGGAAGTGATAGCAAGAATTGATTGCCTACGAATATATATATATATATACACACACACACACACACACACATTTTAAATACGGATTCAAAATATTTAAAGAAATAGGCCTAAACAAAAAGCATGATCTACAGTATTTACACAGGTTCCATGAGCAAACTTACACCTAAAACGACCCTATTTGTTCTAGCAAGAAAGGTACGTAATGTACTGAAAACTGTTGTTTTCGAAGGCATGGCTAATCGATAACTATCACTAGATTAAGGATAGCACAATATCAGCACGACAGACTGCGCGGAAAAAGGCAACCAGGAAAATGAGTAGATGCCAGCACCAGCAATTGCAGTTCGTCGTAACGTGGGATACATTGTTTACGCTTTGCTGCCTATTAAAAAACATCGAAATGTATTTATAAAAATGTATCCATTAATAACGGAAGCACTCGTAAAGAGGAAATGCCTCAGAATTCGTATTTCTATGTGCAATAATGAGCTGTAAACGTTATTAATACATGAAAACGCCCCTCCCCCCAAAAAAAAACAGGCCTCGTCTCGGTTTCTCTTATACAGTCTTAGATTTTTAAAAAACAAACCAAATATATATTTAAACAAAGATTTCGTCTTTATATGCAACATTTCTACAGTAGTACCTTCGGAATATATATTTTCAGATGCAGTAAATACATTAAAAAATGCAATCTTACAGCTCTATTGTGCGAGATTTCCCTGCTACTCCTCTTCCTCCACCTTCGCTGCAACACGAACGAGGCAGACCACAGTGTCGAGCACAGAGCCTCATAGCTGCTGCCAGGCGTACTATCCGATAGTCGAGCGAGTGAACAAGGTCGATTCTTTTTTTTAAGGTTTATTTTATTTTGTGCAACGTTTAATTGTTGAAATGAATTAAACAAATTGTTATATATAATATATTTTATTGCACAGACTGTCAAAATACACAAAACAAGATAAACAACAACTAATTCTTATCATTATCATTATTAGTGGTCACAGCATTCTCCTTATTTTTGTGTTGTATTTCACCTTTGTATTATCTTTATTTCTGAGCTCTGCTTTACTCTGTAGGTGAACTTTAGAGAGCTGTTTAGACTATAACTACAGCAGGCCTAAAGGGACATCACAAAATAAAATCCATAATAATAAATGCATACGAAAAGTCAGTATGATTTTTTGAAAACATGAATATACATTTACTCTTCATGAATGTGATTATACTATGTGCTCAGCTAAACGTCTTCTGTATCCTGGGAAATTAAATAAGGCCTGCAAACACATATTTATACACCATCATATAAAATACAACATTGTGAGGGGGAAGCAATTAACAAATATCTGGGAGGGGGAAAACAGCTTAAGTGTTTATTATTGTTGTGTACATGTCCCAGCATATCAAGAAAGTTTAATGGATGTGTTATTGCCACACTTGAAGGCTGGATACACTGGCTCACTGAATGTTGTTTTAAATGTATACAAGTGAATCAAGGTGTCAGTTAAATAGAAGAAAGACACTGTCCCAGATTCATAATCCAGCTGAACTCTGATGCAAGTTGGGTCATTAATCTGAGCCACATTTGTACAAATGTTTTGATGCCAAGCTTTTATGTCTCCTTTAATGTAACTAATGCACCAGGACACACTGTTGTGTCCCAAGAAGGAAGGCAGAAGTTTCTTCCTGTCCAGGCTGCAGTAAGCGATGCCAAGCTTGAAGGATTCGCCGTTCACCCAGACGTCCCATGAGTGGGTTCCAGAGCTAAAGACATTGGAGCACAGGACCTGAGAGTCAAAGTTGAATCTCTCCTCGTGTGGAAGATAAGGCTGTCTGGAGTCTGACCAGCTCACAGTTTTCCCATCCTCTGAGATGATTAAGTTAGGGTGGGCGGAGTTCACGTCAAAATTCAGACTTCGACTATCTAAGGAAAGGGCAACAACAACCTGTTAATGTAATTATTATGTACAGTTCTTGTGTTTCAGTCAAGTCAAATATGTTTCAGCTGGGCTTTAAAAGTATTTCACTCTTTCTGTTTTGTTCAGCCAAGTCAAAAAATAGTTTTTTGGGTTGAAACAAAGCCAGTGTACGACTAAGTGAAAAAGACAACAACAATAACAAACCAGTTATTTATATTTCAGATTATACATTTATTCTTCACCCTTGAGAAACAGCAGATAGTTATGGGACAATTGAACTGTGTTCTGCATACAAAGTGATCCATATACACTGAATTATAGTGAAATGTATTTACTCATAATGTTCCATATAGCCGAATGGTATATCTGTGTCTCGTCTAGCCTGTCCTTCACAATTTTTAACACTTCTTCTTTGTCCAAGGATAAATCCGCAATATGTGCTTCCAGGAAATCTTTTGTCTTTGTATCCCTATTAAAGAAAGACACAATCAGTTCTTCTACCCAGAGGAAATAAATATGAAGTAACTATTTGTTCGTGCAGTTACTTTCCAAGATGTTATATACTTATATATAAACTGAAAGGGATGTGTATTACTGTTCACTTGTTTATTAAGACAGTGAAGAGGTTATGGTGTGTAACATTATTTCATTATTTCAGTACTTTCTTGTGTATTTGTCCAACCAATTTTCAACAAAAAAAAACGTTTAGACTATTTATCTATTCAGTTATATTGGACCATGCTTAAGATTCAGCTTACCAGTTGATTGAGTGATCGGTGGACTAAAGAAAAAGAAAGACAAAACAATAACAATTCTTTGGTCATACAGTTGCGAGAGAATGTGTTTAGAAAATGAACAGTCAAATTGTATTATTTGGATCATCTGTGAAAACCTTCCAGTAGATTTAGATATGGACACATGCAGATCATCTGAACTCATCAGGTTAAAATGTTTGCTTTGAGGGCTGTATATGCCAGTGCCAGTTCATTTAAAAGCGTGTAGGCAATTTACAAGCTCTAAAGCTCTCTAAAGCAAAAACAAAAGGGACTTGCCTGTACCTGAATAAGAGAGAAAGGGTCTCTGTTCATCATGTCCTGAATGTTGCTCTCTCTGAGCTTTTTGTTTTCTGCAGCTCTGTCAATCTGTTTGCACTGCTCTTTAACCCTGGCCAACACGCTGTTCCTCTTGGAGGTAATCTCCCTCAGCATGTACTGCTCATCCTCCTGCAGCCTCTTCTGGAGCTCTCTGAAGTTCTGTGATGTGAGCTTGGTTAGACTGTCAACATACACCTACAGGGGTCAAGCAGAGCTCAGAAATCACAGTTGTAATGGCATGGGTGCAATACAAAGAAATACAAAACTAAGGAAAAGGCAACTTTATTATTATGATTTATGTTTTATGCTTCTTCTTAGTAGCTACTTTAGAACAAGTTAAAAAGCTTTTTCTCCTGCTCTCTTAACTTAAGAAGCAGAAATGGGATACCTTGTTCTTTGTTTTAAATGAATCAATAAGGAATGCCATATTTGCCCAGCAACTGCTTTGTGTAAATACAAAAGGCCAGCTTCTTTTGGAATACAGAAAAACCATTGATAATGCTGTGCCATGTTGCCATGGTGAAAAGAGGAATTACTGGTTGGGAGAGCTAGTGAAAGACAGGCGGATAATAGGAGTGGTTTGAAATAACAATAGATTTTGATTTATTGCATGTCATTAATAGGCTACTCAGCATAAAACATTTACACTGAATATTACACGAACATATTGCCATGGAATAGGTGATCATCAATGAGCAAACAGTACTTTTACCTTAAACTCAGCCTCTGCTTTTTTCAGGTCTAGTTTCATAATGCTGAAGCTGAACAGCTCCTTGTGAAGACCTGCTATCTCATCTTTCAGTGCCTCCTGTACAAAAACAAGTAAAGCAATCTGTTTTAAATGTAAGACATTGTGAAGTGCGCTGTATAATAACACATGAAACAAAATTGAACTTCAGTCAGTAGTCTTCTTAACTTCAGGGTAACATGACAATATTGAGCAGAAGGTTAACCCATTACAGCTGATACCTGTATCTTCTGAAACCTTAAGAGGAAGAGCAAGGATACATTTAGATTCAGCAGACAGATGCAGTAGATTGATGGGCACTGTCAGGGGTAATGAATGAGCGATAATGACTTACACTGGCAGCTTCTTCCAGGGAAGCTACAGCATGATTCCTGTGGCACCCGAGGACACTGCAGGACACACAGACACAGCATTGGTCTTCCCTGCAGTAGAATTCCAGCGCCTTGCCGTGCTCAGCACACTTCCTGTTGGAGAAGGTGGTCAGCGGGTCAACCAGCCTGTGCTCCCTTGGGTTGAGCTTAGTGAGGTGAGCCTGCAGGTGGAAAGCACAGAAGGAGGTCTCACACTTTAGGCAAGTCTTGGAGGCCTGAGAGGAGCCGTCCGCACAGAAATCGCACGTGACGCCAGTGAGCAGAGCAGTACGATGAGACTTGTGAGCCCACAGCTTCTCCACAATGTTGCACAAGGTAAAGTTCTTCTCTAGGCTTGGCTGCCTTGGAAAGCTGGACCGGCACTGAGGGCAGTCATATATCTCCAAATGACCCTTGTTAGCCCAGTAATCTCGGATACATCTCCGGCAGAAAGTGTGCTGGCAAGGTAAAACAACAGGTTCTCTGTAAAGGCCCAGGCAGATTGCACAAGTCAGTTCCTCTTCAAGACACTTAGGCTCCATATTTGCTCCCCAACTGCAAATCACAGAAAAAGGGTTTTCTGAAAAAGACAAGCTAGAAGAACTGGAGTTAATCTTGCCACGCCTATGGGTGGTAGTGTGTTTAAATAGGTATTTCAGCTCATGTTCTTTGCTATTCATGTTCTGTTTGTTTGTCTTTCAATATCCAGATATTTAGTATTGTTTCCAAATCATAATGACACAAATGACAGGGTAGTATTTCACAGAATGGCTTCTGTTTTCACTATACTACACAATGTAACATCTTCATTCAAATTGAAATTTGATCTAAATCTGGTTATAGCCACCTCTGACGCATTTTAGGGTGGGATCTTCTCAGATGTCCAATAACATTTTCCTACTACAATACAGTATCTCAGGGACTCCCATTGTTCATTTATTTGTACTCTTACCACTGTGAGCCAGTTTTACAATACAAGGTTTACCTTTCCAAAACACTGCAGGCTTTAAACCCAGGGTCAGTATCATGATCATGTGGTGGGTCACATTTGGAGATTCAAGCATAAGGCTGTTTTGCCTTCTGTGAAATCAGTTTGTCTTCACTTTCACATTTCCTCATTTCACCACGCCATGAAAACCTAAGTATCACCTCTAAGGCAGTGATTTTGGGGGCTGGGTCAGAAATTACATTTGTGTAAATAAATCAACCTTATCTTGTCTTTTGTTCCAACTGAACTCTCACTGACTTAATTGAACCTTTAACTTTTTCTTACATTTGACTTCTTACATGGTGTAGCTGATAAAAATGTGGCTTCTTAATAAGATATGTTCCTTACAGAATTTTATACTCAAAACCCCTACTATTTAAAATAATAAAAAATTGAAAATATTAGTTAAATTAAGGGTTCAATTAAGTAACTGAGAGCTCAGTTGGAATAAAAAACAGCAGGGTAGGGGTCCTCCATTACCAGGATTGGGGACCACTGACCAAGATCTACAACACATATTAATACAACATTTTATTACACTGCTACACCCGCCAGGTATTTTTCAAAACTTCAAAGGTAGTCAAAGTCCCACACCATTTTTGTGTTGATTGATTCAACTGTTGTATAGGTCCTAATGTATATTGAATAAAAAAGCATATTTATATTTCACTTGCTATTGCAGGCTTGGAATTGCGGCTAATGGTCACATTAGTAGTCTTTAAAATGCATGACAGAAATAAACTAGATTTTTATTGACAAAAGAAGACTGTGTTTGGGTTACAAATACCACCAGGATTTGATTTGCAGGTGTGATCTCTTTAAGCTAACAATATCACAGCTATAAAATACTACTTGGATATGTGGCAGAAACCTTTCTTTAAATACTGAAAATACTGGCGCTCAGGTCTTTATCATAGTGATATCATACTGGATTGGCAATTCCATTCCATCTAATTACCATCATTGAATGTATTGCTTGTGACGACATGGATTGGACCTATCCTAATACCAGGGAGGTTCACTTGATACATTAAGCATCATTTGACTCAAAAGTTACCAAGTGACACTTACAAACATTAAAACTGTAGTTAAACTTCAAAAGCTTCAGATTTTGTTTACATTGAAGGCTGTATTATAAGTGGACTGAATCCATTAATCAGAATGTGTTTGGAGTTGAATTGGGCTAAGCGTTGAGAGTGAAATAAGCTAGCCTATACAAATAATAGTGTTGGTCCATCACTGTTCTTCACTGTTCTTCACAAGAGAGGAGAGAAAAGAGTTCCTGTAAAGATCCGAATACAAATACATTAACTAAAGCTCTGCATTATTTGTATTGATATTAACAACTCTACTACAAATGCATTTTGTACAGTGCCACGATGCCTTTTTTTTTTTCTCTCACCTGGCTGTTGACTTTTTCCTCCTCTCTGCATATAATGTCGTATATCCTACGCAGATGGGAGAAACACCTGTGTAGGCTCTGCAAAAGCCTCCCCTGTCCCGCTTCCCACAGCTGGACGAGTGAGTGGCTGTGGCGACAAGCATGCACCTCGCACAGCCCAAAACTGAGACGCAGGCTTTGCCAGTTGCCAAGGCCTCGCCCCAGTGGTCCTAAAGGCTGCAGGCTAGTTGATCCTGTTATCGATGGATTTAAAAGAAAAAAGGTGTACAATTTTTAGCGGGGCTGGGAGAAAATCTAGGGGAATTGAGGCGCTTAATGCAGAGTGTGAGTAAAGCAGGGTGTGAGTAAAGCAATAGTACCGTGTCCGGCGTGCAGGCGAGCCTCGAGCGGAGTAACGGCTTTATTGCAGCGGCTCCAGGGCGAGTGTAATGGTTACACATATATTAGTCAAGTCTTGAGGTAATTACTCACATATTTATATATATTTCCGATATGTTTGAATAGCTTAAGTAGGACTTTAAATATATTTGTTTACTATGTATTCCTCAGTTAATGGCTATGAACTGTATCAAATGTGTTTTAATATTCAGTTGTTCTTCGGGCGTATGCGTTTTCCCCGGCACACTTTATCTGAGAAGTGACTGGCTGTATAGTAATGACAGCATTTAATATAAACAGTATGCCTATATTAAATATGAAACAATGTATATGAAAAGTTTTTTTTTCGTATTATAAACATACACCTTTCCCTTCAGTGGCAGTTGATTGACATACACGTTGTATGTGAAGGAAAAGGCCTGTGTTTTTATGTGTAAGGGTTGATTCAAATATGGTCAACAGTTGTATTGCATTTGCCCCTAGACTGAGCAATGCAAGCCCGTACATTCAGACGCTGGCACAATTGCAGCTATTCCACTTCCCCAGACCCCTCCTGCAGAAATGAAAGACCCCAGGCCTGGCAGCAAGCCCCCCAGCCCGGCCCACGACGAGGGGCTCAGTAATGGACAACCCCGCGATGAAGATGATGATGATGACAACCCGTTCGCAGAGTACATGTGGATGGCCGATGAAGAGTTCAATTGCCAGGTTAGAATCGGCCATGCTTTCTGGGGCTCTGAAGTAAACAGTGATTCTTTAAGTTTGCCATCTGCTTACACTGTGGATATATTATATTATATTATATTATATTATATTATATTATATTATATTGTAAAAGGACGTCCAGCCTTCAGCTTCCAGTGTGTTATAGGCCAGGACCAAATCAAAACTTGGACCTGTAATTTACTGCATTGCAATTCGATTTATTTCAGAAACACTTCTAATACTGTACGAATGAATAATAATAATAATAATAATAATAATAATAATAATAATAAAGGTGACATTTGAACAATCTACAGGCAGTTGTGTAAGAGCCTGCTGGCGTTCGTGTAGCGCAGATTTCCGCAGTTCTGTGCGGGTCTGCGCGGCTCCACCAATGGGATCGCTGGGCTCCTGCAGCTCTGCGCCGAACTGCGGACATCTGCGCAGCAGGAACGGGCCCCTGCTCGCCCGGTGAGCTCATAAAAGGGGAGGCGCGGTGACAGTGTGCGCAGCAGTGTTGTACCAAAACAAAGAAGCGGAGCGGCCATTAGCCCTGGAAATAGCAGCCAGCCGTCGAGCGAGGTCCGGGCGTCCTGCAGCCAGTCCACCACAGCATTCATTTGCTCGTCTCGGCACGTCCCCGTCGTCGGTAGGGCCCGTTCGTCGCCCTTTGTGCGCGGCTCGGTGTGTGAGGCCAGCGGCGCGGAAGCGCTCCGCACTTGACAGGAGACTCAAGATGGCAGGGCGCGTCGGTCGAGCTGGACGTGTCCTGGGGGATGAGCCCCGTCCTGAGCGGTGCCAGCGGGTTTCATGTGCCCTGGTTCCGTCGGTGTGTGTGAAATGCGTGGCGAGACCCGCTTTTCTGTTTTCGGTCGTTGTTTTTACGTGACGTTTGGGGAAGGGGTGGTATTGTGTTGGTCCGCTGTAAACATCCGGGAATCCGTCTACGCCCTGCTCGTTTCTGACTTGTGTTTGAAGCACACAATTGTGTATTTCGCCAAGCACCCTCATTGACACCTGCTCGTCCACAGGCGCTCAGCGCTGTTGTCCTTGCGCGCCCAGTCACCTGTCACAGGTAGATGGCGGTGTGATCCGGTCTGCTAAATCCATTTGTTCCGGCCAGGGGGGTCTAAATGTGTGCTGAGTTAATGAGGTTGTCATGTCCATCACACATCTGCAGGAAGGTGCACTTGGCGTGTGTCTGTTTAAATCGTGTGCAGTAGCCCGTGCACTTTTTCGCTTCTAGTTGATCTTGATTGTTAGGTGTTCATAATGCAGTTCTATTGCCAATCGCTTTTCATGGGTCACCTGCAGCGCTTTGCTTTGATCTTTCTAAGCCTCTTTGAAATGCATTTCACTTGGGCATACATTTAGTACTTATTTCTGTGCACAGACATGTACGTTCAGATTAATCCTACCTACTCCTTTACGTAAGCCTACGTTTGTAGAGTTGTCTCTGTCCTGGCAGTATTATCTCCTGTGTTAATTCTTGGCAAAAGTGCATTTCTTGCTAGATTAGGGTATTTGCCTTAACTGCATTTCTACTATGCATGTGTAGTATCGCTGCCCATGATTTGAGACCAAGGCACAACCCAAGGGTTTTAATTTTTGCTCAGTCTCCCCTCTCCTTGCTAGAGTCTATAATCTGAGGGAACGTGCTCCCTTGACTTCACAATCCTGATATTTGAGCTTTTGATTCCAGTCTTCTGCATATTGATGTCGGTTCATGTTGGCCTTGTACTGCTTTTGGCAATGTTCTTCCCTTTCCTTGAATGGTTTGACCTTTTAATGTTCTTGTTTGGTAGGATGTGTGCGATTTATAAGTTTTGCCTTACAGCTATGTCCAAATACCATGAATAAACTACCATGAAAAAAACTCATATTCTGTAAAACTTTGCTATCTTAGGAATGCATTTTAACAATAATTGCTTACTTTTCATGCAGGGAATATTAACATAATGACAACCGCTTAAAAATGGCAGCACTTATTTAGATGCACTTGACCTGTCGTATGTTGTCTCTTCCACACTGACATTTATTGAGCATCCTCTTGAATAATTGTATGTCATAATGTAACTTTTCTAAATTCAACTGAAACCTAAACCCATGTCTGCTGAAGAGTAATCTGGTTTCTCTCATTTGAAAAGGCAGAAATGAAAGACCCCAGCCGCAGCAGCAATACTCCCAGCATAATCAGCGATGACATGATCATCAATGGACAATCCCATGATGAGGATAACCCATTTGCAGAGTACATGTGGATGGAGAATGAAGAGGAGTTTAATAGACAGGTTAGAGTTGGCGATGCTTTCTGGGGCTCCAGTGTAAACCAAACTTACATTGTGAATACCAGAACTGCAACCTGCCGATTTTAAATTTAATTTGGTGGCTGTCCATTTCCATTTCGAACACTTATTCAGCTGTGAAGACCTTGATTCGTGTTAGTCTTGGACTAATTATTGGACTGATTAAGTAATGTGCAGATTTGTATTCATATTGCAGTGCTTTCAGATAGAGGGGGGGAAATGTATATTCAAAGAATTTCAAACTTGTCCTTTTTAGTTGTTTTTTTCCTATTATTATTATTATTATTATTATTATTGTAAAAGGACTCAACCTTCAACTTCAGTGTGTTATACCAAATCAAAACTGACCTGCAATTTGGTACAGCATTGCAATTCAATTTTTAGAAACCCCTTTCTACTACTGTAGAAAATTATAAATTATTGTAAATACAAATAAGGGATGGGGATATAGGATTGTACTTATTTGTAAGTCAAAGTTCTCTTTGTCTAGCCCTGTGGTTCTCGCTCCTGTCCTGGAGTACTTCCTACCCTGTTGGTTTTTGTTCCAACCGTTGTCTGAATTACTTAATTTAACCCTTCATTGAACAATTTCCTTAATCAGAGCATTTTAATTTTTAACAGTAGGGGTTTTAAGTTAAGTATAAAATTGTATAAGGAAATTATATTAAGGAACCAACTTTTTATCAGTTACACAATATAAAATGTAGTCCGATGTAATTGGTTCAATTAAGTAATTGAGCGCTTTGTTGGAACAAAAGCCAGCAGGGTAGGCGGTACTCCAGGACAGTTTTGAGAACCACTGGTCTAGCCCACAGTCTGCAATTTGACTTTATTTTTTCAACCCACACATAGATTGAGGAGGAACTCTGGGAAGAGGAGTTTATTGAGCGTTGTTTTCAAGAGATGCTGGAAGAAGAAGAGGAACATGAGTGGTTCATTCCTGCCCGAGATCTTCCACAAACCATTAACCAGCTGCAGGACCAGCTCAATGGATTGGTCATCGGCGATGGTGGTGTTCGAGAAGAACTGGTGGTTAGTACACTTTGAGTTGTGTGCATTTATTCAAAGGACTACTTTCAGATTCCTACATTTCCTGAAATCATTTGCAACCATTTACAATGTGTTTAAACCGTATTCCAATCTCACGAGTTCATGGTTTACACTAGATCAAATGGTTGTTCATTTAATATAAACCTGGTCCTGTAATTTAACTTGGTTCAGTACCATTACATGTGCTTTTAAGGAGTGCATTACAGATTTGTTTTACAGTTTATACATCTTGCATGTAATTCTACTATGTGAAATTAATTTATTTCCCTTATGTTTCAGGTCAACAGTAATTTGAACCCCAATGCAAAAGAATTTGTACCTGGTGTTAAGTACTGAATCGAGGCCTCTTGGTGGACGTAGCACAACCTCCACACTGTGAAGCCAGTATTAGATTAATTGTGGAAGCTTCTTTGTCACTGTGTTACACTTAATGCATTGCCAAAGTTTTCAGTTAGTCTTGCATGCTTAGTGCTGGGACTGTTATATCAACGAAAGTGTTTATGAGCTGAAAGTTCAGTTTTTTTGTTTTTTATGGGGGGTGGGGGGTATGTTGAGACTGGAGTAAGAGGCACCGTTCAAACTAAATGGTGGTACTTGTACAAACAATGGGAAATTTGTTTCCCCTCTTATCTTGTTGTTGCCTTAATGTAAACCATTTCTCTGTAAACCCTTTTGTTAGTCTTGTGAAATTGCTTTGACTGCTGTAACATTTGAGATGTCCACTGTGTTTGTGAAGGCATCTCCTTAACATGCTCTGCCCCCATATATAATTCCAAATGATAATCACAAAAGCTGCAATAGAGTGGATTTGACTTTTTGTTATTTTTAATGTCTAGTTTTGGGATTCTTTAAAAGGGAAAGTAAAAACCTTCATGTTTTACAGAGGCTGGGATTACAAAAGTTATCTTTGTGACCATTGTAAGCTTTAAGGGAAACTCAGCTATTTCTTTACTGCCAGTTTGAGTATTTGGAGAATTTAAAAACAAATTGCTTGAGTGAATATCATACCTGAAGTAAGTTTTTCAATACCTTGAAAATCATTACTTGATGTTCATTCTGTGATATTTGCTTCTCACTATTTTGTGTATTATGCGTTTTTTGGTTTTTAATTTTTGAAGCAATAAGAGATGCATTTTAATTTTTTTTTTTTTTTTTTATATATTGTTTTGCTCTGTTTGAATGCAGTACCTAATGGTGGGGGGGGGTGGGAAATCGGGCTGTTTCTGCTAAAAAGGTGGAATTGGCATGACTTTCATAGTTTCTAGAAGTGGGAAAGGTGCAATGGAGACATTGTTGCATTAACTTGAGTGGTGCCTCTAACTTTATTTTTGCTCTTTATTTTTCTCAATTTTTAAATAAAACTGCTCAAAAAATATTAAGGATAAATCCGATTGAATCGTACATCTTGTATCCCTGGCTTTATTTTTTGAGCAGTTTATAGGAAACACTACATTGGGAAGTCTACAGCACAGCATTTTCATTTTTTAATCCTTTCTCTCCCTCTTCCCTCCCCACCCATCTATCAGAACGTGGTAGTTTACACTGCCACATATGTTGAATGTGAATAGTGTTTAAAAAAACAAAACGCAAGAAAAAAAAAAAAAAAGAAAATGAAAAATATTGTAAAAAAAAAAAAAAGCATTATATTTTTTCAAAAATATTTAAAAAAAGAATAAAATCTTAGTGGAATGTATTTTCTGTGTCTGTGTTTCATTGAAATCTTGTCCTGTATTCCTTGTGTAGATGTGCATTGATGTCTTGGACTATTTTAAAGTAATTTCCTTAAGTTTCCATTGCACGGTGCATTTACTAGATCTTTCTAAAGTGGTATATTTCCAATTTCCAGAAATGTGGTGATAATCATTTGGATTTCACTCTCCTACAACTTAAAGGAGATCGGCAACATACTACAAAGGAAACTGTCCCATTCCCATTGTATGATGCAATCCTCTTTTGAAAAGTGGATGTTTCTCTCTTCCTTCCCAGATATATTTTTAGTACATGATTTGATCCACAAATGATTGTAAAGCAAATGCAAATTCAGTTTGGTGAGCAGTAATCATGGTAAAATGGTGTCTTATGTTCAATAAACAAGAAAATAGCATTTAGTGCAGGTTAATGTAACACTGAAAAATCTAAATTAAAAGAAGTGGTTTTATATTTAAACCAGTAGGGGGAGGTATTGTAAAGCTGGTATTATCTCTTTTTGGTTTGTCTTTTGACTAAAATGGTTTGTGTTTTCACTGTCAAACAAAACCTATAAAACTTTGGCTACAATTTTCTTCAGTACACGTGTATATGAACTGTGTTCTACTGAAGTGTCTATATATATATATATATATATATATATATACATATATATATATACACACACTATTGAGTGATTAAACATTCCACTAGATTGAATTAACTGCATTGATTTCTATGAACTATCAGTGTTCAAATATTGATACTTTATAAATATAGTTTAAGGAACAATATTTAAATGATTTATCAAACACTCTCAACTATAACTAGTGTAAGCTGTGTTAACTGGCAGATCTAATCTGTGCTTTTCTTGGCAGCAGATGACTCTCCGGTTCAAGCAATACAGCAGAGGTTACATCATTTTCAGTTACAACTTGCATCCCCTAAAAGAACATTGATTACTTACAAATATTTATGGAAGGAGTGCATGACTGGTCAATTTACTACTAAGCCTAGTCTTCTGTAAGCTGTACTAGCACTGTTTGAAAGGGTGTAGTTGCAAAGGTTTGAATTTATTATCAATAGCACACACATTTTTTGAATAATTTCAGCTTCATTAACGGTACAACACGATTCCTATTTGAAAAAGGTGTGGATCATAAAATGAATGCCCAAGCTGCTAAAATAACAAATTACATTATTTCTCTTTTGGGATGTTTCTGAGAAAGATATACATAAAAATAATGATAATAGTGACTCTAAATATATAACCTACATTGATAAAGATGTATAAATATATATATATATATATATATGCACTCTACCCTTCTGGACAGTATAATTACCATGGACTATGTAGTAAATCTGTGTGTTTAAGCAGGAGGACACAATGATTCGACAGCCTCGGGAAATGGTAATGCCGGAGAGAGCATGAGATCCAGCAGTCGGGAATTGTGTCTGAAAAGGCTCCTAACGCATACACTTTGAAGCCCGGTTTAGTGGCTGTTCCTTTGACTGCGGTATAAAAGCAGTAGCAGGAGCATGCGATGGATCAGACTGCCTCCCCATTGTTGCCTCTGCAGGTCAGATACCCCCAGACTGAGGCCTGCATGCTGATGAGTCAGGCAGATGTCCGTGTCCTGCCCCGGTATTGAAGGAATTCTGCCGAGAGACAGGCACAGAGGTCCTTGGGGACTCTGTTTTGGTGTCACATTCTGACAGAGAAACACACATTCATATCATTAACCCTTATATTAAAAAAGCATGCAGATGTCACCGCAGACTCGTGAGTGCATGGCCCCTGTGTATTGGAGACATTTTCTGGATACGACCATACTTTTGGCCCTGACATGACTGGGATGCCCCTTCTCAGCTGGTGCCAGTCCATTGTTGCATATGTATATGTTTTCCTATTTATATATCGTTATGCTTAGCCCCTAATTTAGTTTATTCATACCCAACAGCTGTGTAAAATCAACTGCCTAGCTGAACCTGTATGCCACTGATCTCATTTCTGTGCAGGAGCCACGCAATTTCTCAACAGAGCTAAGCTAAAGGTCCTTCTGGTTTAATATCCAAAAAAATCAGGCTGTACACGGAGTAAAACATATAAGGCTATAAGGAAGGGGTTCACATGTTCTCCTCTTGCTGGTAATCTACCTCATAACCACAACTAGTGGGAAACAAGCATACACTTTCACTGAGTTTTGGCCATGTACTTTTAGGACCGTACATCATTCTTTAAGAGAGAATCTCCAGCCAAAGCTTAATGTCTACAACCCAAATTAAATTAAACCAGGCTCTTCACTAGCACCCCACTCGCTCTGATTACTAGAACCCTCAAAAAGCAAGTCTTAATTTCTTTTTCCCAGTTCCCCAGGTTACCATTCTCTGGGATAAGCTGTTCTCAAGAGTTCCTACGTGCTCCTATAAAGGGTTCAACAGTTTGATAAGTCAGCACAGCATAAAGTGCTCCATAGTACAATTCTCCTACACCTGCTTCTGGTCCCAAGGAAGGATGATTAGATCCATGGTCTAGTGCCAGGACAGAACCATACATTTTAGGGAGTACGGGTGTAGTTCCACTATTGTTGCTATATAATTGCAGTTGTATAGTCAGTTAGTACCCTTTCATTACTGGTGGTCCAGCTCTTTTTGTGGCGACACCTAATGCAAGTACTGTGCCATTGTTTCTCTGTTCCCCTTTTGTCCCGTCGCATTCTTTCAAATGGTTTTTATTTTGGTAAGGGATTGTTTAACACTGGAGTAGGGCTCTTGTTTTAATGTGAGGAATGATCAACATTTTCCAACCCTTTCTTTTCTCTGGGTGTTGAATTGTGTGGGTAAGTGGGTAATAATCTACTACAGCAAATTATTATAATAGTAATTATTTTTGTATTTGCTGATTTTAGAAATAAAATAACACTTTTCCCGAGCTGGCTCTTTCCAAAATGAAATGTGAATTGGATGCTCATCACTGATGGTAATTGTGGTCTAGAGCTTGATCTGTGTTGAAGGAATATATCAGTTGGCACAACGTGTGGCATTTGGTTATAAGAACAAAACTGAAAGCTTCACACAGAGGGGTACATAACAGAGCTATTGAATGCATGATGACTTTATGGTATTCAAGTCATTCAGGTTATGAATGACATGAAAATTATTCAAGCTTGAAAAGCATAAAGTCTGTATGAGAATTAATTTTAAAAAGAAATGTGCATCTCTCCTTAAAAGCGTTTTTTTATAAGAACTGACTCAGGATAAGTGTTGCATTGTCCTTTAGCAAGTTACCTTGTCATACATTAGACACTTCACAGCGTCTAAAGGTATTACCAAACCCCTTGAGGCACTGTTTATTTCGGTATAGGTTTTTCCATTTAGTTTCTAACTGCAAACTATTAGTATTTTTTCCAGCCCTGTCGCTTACACTCTACACTCTAGTAAAAATGGAAAACTTAAGCTCACCACAGCCACAGTGCACACAATGTAACACAATAATTGCATTAACCATCTATTAAAATATGAAACTCTTACTAGTACATAACAAAACTTGAAAATATGAACTGTTTAGATCAATATGTAGTACATTTTGCACAAGGTTCAATTCACACATTCCTGTGTTTTCAATATTTATTCTGATTACCTCTTTTAAATCCAAAGATTCCTCTTAAACCACTAATAAAGCTCAACAGGTGAGATGCAAACTATGGGCAGTCTTTAAAACAGATGGCAGATTTCATGAATGCACCAAGAAAATAATTTTACTACAAAGTAATTCCATGTTACTCATGTATTTACAATTTAACAACTCAACAGAGCTGCAGAGATGATTTTTGTTTTTAACCTTTCAACATTCACCCACACCATTACCTTACTCACCTATCAGAACAACAGGTGACATTTTATCTCATCTATAACTAGAAAGATATATTGAATTTAATTAAAAATCTATTTTGGAGTACACCATTCTTGCTTTACTGCATATTTTCCAACTGCAGTAAAATGAAAAGTGTTTAAGCTAATACCTCCATTTCTAATTCCTTAAAATCATTAAGAAGAACTTTTTTCCTTCATAGTTTCTATCCAAATCTGACAAATTTCAATTATCTCCTTTTTCAACCGTTGTTAACAGTGGCAATTACGGTCTTTAAGACTTTATAATCTTTTCAGAAAGCTGTGAAACGCATCTCCTCATTTCAGCTCTCAAAATCCTTCATTTTGGAAACAAAAACTGAACAAAATGCATTTCTGATCCCCTAAAACAAACCCTCACACTCACTCCTTCGCTCCCCCCACCTCCCCCCCTGCTTTTAACCCATAGCTTTCAGATGCTAAACAAGTGGACATATGGGGAGGAGGTCTTTCTCCTGCCCTCCTAAAGATTCAGATTGTATGACAAATCACGTCCCAGCCCCCCTTCGCACACACTCACCTCTTCAGACAACAGCTTCATTAGAGTGAAAGAAGGAGTTTTTGCAGCCTCGTCGAGTCAAGCTCTGACCCCCTTCCCCTTCTCAATTTCCCTATTGTTTGCCCCGGATTCAAGTTATTGCACTCCAAACCATATGGCTCATTTGAGCTTCTATAAGCGATGCCATCTCTGAAACCTCAAACATTTTGATAGGTGGTGGTTAGGTACAGTACCAGTGGGGGCATTTAGACTGTAACCCACAGGAGCATAATCATAATCATAATCATAATCATAATCATCATAAAAGGCAATATAATGATGAAGATGGAAAGTAGACTCAACCACCTCATACTATTCAGCTTGGTGTTCTGGTCAGGTGTCTGCAATCATTTCTTCTATTGAGTCTTTTTAGCTCTGCTAGTTCAATACATTTGCTACTAATGTGACATGTATCACAAAGTGTGTACTGTAACAACTTTGATGATATTTTTACGGTTGCTGAATGTACCTTGGAGCAAATTAGCCACACTTGTTTCTAAACAAGGACATTAGACGAAATGACCAAAGGTGTACCATTTCATTTCGACATTCGATTAATAGAGACAGATCCATAACGAAGGTCAGCTCTCCAACACCATGAACATTAACGTTCAGACATCTTATAGTACGTATATGTCTGGAAATCAAAACTAAATGCACTTACATAACTGGTTCTACCCAGAAATATTTTAGATGCAGTCTCCCCTTCAGACTTATGCAGCAGAAGGCATTATTGTGTCTTTACTGTACCTTTTACATATTGGGCTTAGCTATTACGATAATTCCAAACAATGATAATAAATGATCATAATGATACTGATAATAATAAGAAAAAGAAGAAGTAGTAGTAGTAGTAGTAGTAGAAGAAGAAGAAGAAGAAGAAGAAGAAGAAGAAGAAGAAGAAGAAGAAGAAGAAGAAGAAAGAAATTGTGTGTTACATTGTCTTTCTTGTTAACGTGTACACATCCCTGAATGCAGAGGACTGGACTGGGAAGGGTATACTGTCCCCTGCAGAGTCCACTTGACCTGCATGACCTCCCTGATATGGGACTACCTTGTCCATCACACCTCTCCCAATGGATTTCTAGTTTACTCTTGTGTTTGGACACTACAATACTTTTATCTCGGCCTAATGCTTTCTTGCACGAACTGGAGTAATTGCTATACAGCAGTAATATCGCAAGTTCAGCACTTCGGACAGCTCTTAATAAAACCGGTCTACGGGAGCAGCTGTCAATCCATTTTCTTGGAGCAATGGGATGCAACATGGACCTCCGTCTCTTGAGGTTACAGGGAAGGTACATCGATAATATCGGTTTATGTGATGTGGACATTGTAATTGCTTTATCGGACATGGCATTGTGAACAGTCTTATGTAAAAATGTTATATCGATACACACGCCAGCTTGGTGGATGACTTTTTAGAGACTTGTTGGATGAAAACAAAACAAAAGACATTGAAAGGGTCAATAACAATAATAATAATAATAATAATAATAATAATAATAATAATAATAATAATAATAATAATAATATTTTTTAGAAAACGTGACTATGTGTAATATATATATATATATATATATATATATATATATATATATATATAATCGAACTAGTGAAACTGAGAATTAGATCCTGGAGACACACGTAGTTACCACAAAAGAGTTGGTTTCCATCCTTGTTGTAAGCATGGACTTTGTTTTCTTTTTCTCTTTCTAATGCCTTTACAAAGATGAAGGGCAGCTTTTAGATGGTGGAGAGCTGTATCCCGACACAATTGAGGCACTGGAGTAAGGAATTAATTACCATTCAGAAGTAATGGCCCTATTCTGCCCTGCTTGAGTTTTTTTAAAGCAAGAATAAATAAGGAGAAAAAAAGTATTGTGGTTGCAGCTCTTCTACAACACCAAGGGAAGGGATTATTCCAGGGATTAACATCTGAAAACTCCTATCAGACTTTCTGACTCAAAGATCTTTTGCGGACGGTAATCGCATTAAAACCCGAGGATTAATGCTGTGCAGAAAGCCAAATTGAATTTTAAATCAAATTAAATAAATAGATACGAAATAAACTGAGGAATCCACCGCCCAAGAATGGAGAAAGTGTATCCCCGCACTTTCTTTGCGCCAATTCAATAGGAGAATTACAATTCTGAAAATCCCCCCCTTTTTCTTCTTCCCGGGTATTTTGTTCTATACTTAATGTAGGCAAGAAGGACAGACGTGAATCAAGCACCTGCCATGCAAATCTATCCAGCTTTCTCCCCTTGCGTTAATCACCTTTGCAACAGGCTGCGTGGTCTATATATTTCAGAAAATATGTACATATGCAAACGCCTATAATTTATACAAAATGCAATATGCACGATACCGAAATAAGAAAGGTATACAAACACACAATAAAGGAAATATTAGAAGCAATTCACTTGTGTGCAATTTTAGACGCTTTGCAATGTCAAGAAAAACGCATAGCAAAGTTTGTTCTTGTTTTTTTTTAAGACGTCTAACAAGGATTAGACTTTTCTCAGAGTAAGTCGATGGTTTATTTTTCTCACGTGTTTCTATATTGAAATGCAATCACATCTCGTGCACTTGTGTCTAATCCCATCATTGCGTCTCCCAGGCAACCCCTCTCAAGTGTGCACTGCGAGTGTGCATTGCCAGCCCCTAGATTGCAAATTCGCCAACATGCACTATCACTAGCCCAGCCCCTAGCCCGTGTCATTGAACTCTAGCCATCTTGTAAAACTGTTACTTTTATCACTTTATAAGGCCAATAAGCATGCCTGGCGAGAAAGCCTCTAATGCTCAAACTAATAAGAAAATAAGCAATCAAGCTGCTGCTGGTCTTTGATGTTATTGCTAACACGTTGGTGTTGTAATAATAAAATTGATATCCGCATTTCGCCCAAATCCGATGTTTTTGTGTAAAGCCTTCCTTCCTAGTATACAGTATTTAAAGATTTATCCGGGGGGTCTTACATATATGCATTCTGCCTCCAACCCGTTTTCAAGAGGTGCTAGACGTTTCCTTCTCAAATAGCTCCAGATGTCCTATACTTCCATTTATATGGGCCACTACAAAACTGCCGAAAGAAAAAAACAAACAAACAAACAAAACTAATGGTAATTCTGCATCTATACATACAGCAAATAACCTTTTCTACAAGGGAATGGCAAATACCTTTCATACAGGAGTGTAATAACTTGTATTTGAATAATCTGAAACATTTATTTCCAACATGAACACTTTTTATTGATTTTTAAATGCCATGTTCTGTTAACAAAGTTTAAAAAGTCAGCTAGTAGACGAGAATAGATTTCTGCTTTAATTCGATAGTCACGTAACTATTTTCTTTCATTCTTTTCATTCTTTTCCTTTTTTTTCTAATAAACGATTATAAATATAAAACGAGTGAACACCCAAAGTACAAAAATGCGACAGAAGCGGCGTGTTTTGTTCACGCTGTGAGGATTTGAATGAGAATAATGCCATTGGACTGTAACAGAGAGAAAGACTGAGTGACAAAAGCACGGAGGAGCAGAGTTTGGACGAAGGACAAGGCGCATAGAAGTGAAAAGAAGTGAGGGGACACGTTTACAATGGAACAATTCACCTTCTAATCGCTTTGATATATTATACATGCCTGGAGACTCTAAACATTGTGTAATTATTTATAAATGACTGTCCCCCACTCTCACTATTATACCATAGGGAGAAAGGCGCTGCAGGTCTCTCTCCAAACTATTTCTAAATAGTGCTCCCACCCTTTTTTGTCAAAAGGAGAAGGAGATGCTGGAAATTGAATAAATGGAATAATTAATGGAGAATTGTATGGCTGTCTCATAAAAATGTCTTTAAATTAACTAAATAAAATTACTTAATGCAGGGGCTTAATGTGCTGGTTCCTGTGGTTTGAGATTTGATGGTGCTTGGCGAAATTGCATGACTTGATTTCCGAGAAGTTTCAAATTCAATTTTAAGGGGAAGAATTAATTTAGTGATCAGAATCCAGGAGTAGACTGTTTGCAATCCTATATACGGTTTCACACACTTTTCGTATAAAATTAAACAAAAATAGAAATGTTTAAGGTGTTAAAAATACATATTGGCAATCAACGGAAATGTAATTGCTTTATGGTAATAAAGCCCGTAATTGTGGTCCTGTCACATCTTTAAATATGTATTAAGTAAATGTACAATGCAACAATAAAAAGTTCATTATTCATGCATGCATAATTAGTATTATTTACTTGTATATTTGTTGTAATACAAATACATAACATTAATTATAAATATGTATAAATTATTTCGATATATCCTTTGCTGAGGTTGAAATTAAGAGTATTGAATTTAAAATTATTTACCGACAACGAAACCTTTTTTTTTTTTTGTAAATAGATTTAAGAGAGCAACAAAGAACAAAACAAACAAAAACTAAAAACTAATAATGCATAATTAACAGAAATTCTATGGATTGACTTCAACGTTAAATTCCCAGTTATGTGCATTTTGTCATTTTGTGGATTATAATGTTAGCACGATCCAGGTCCAGCAATATGGGCACAATGCCTGTGTACAAAGTGCCCGTCAGCAATGGGAAAGTGTGCATAGTATCTTACAACTTGTGAGAGGAGTTGCAGATGCGTTATTAGAAAGTCTTGCCAGCTGCACAAAGGTGTGTGGGATTTAAAGAAAGGACTCCCCCCGCTTCATCTGGAGTGTGCCTTTACCTCGGGGGCTAATCACTTCTGTCCTTCCGTCGTCTTATCTTTTCATTTTCCTCCTGAGGTTTAACTCTGGGTGGGCGTGGTCTCCGGCCCGCTGACAGCAGCAGCGCCGTTCGCGTGGCCGGCCGCGCTCCTCGGCGCCCATTGGCCGGCGCTGATTACAGGCACGCTTCGCGGGGTGAACAAACAACGGGCATAAATTATGCTAATGAGATGGTTGTGCGGCACGGGGCAGACCTGATGCGACTCATTCATCCATCCTTCACAAAAAATGCCAAAGAGAGGGGGGTATAGCCATTGTTTCACCAGGGTATATAAGGCATCTGACGCCAGTCGTGTGCCAAGCTCACTTGCTCACACGAGTTGACTGCAGCAGGATCAAGACCAGACGCGTGCCTTTCCTTCAAGATCCAAACTTTTTTTTTTCCTCCCACTTTGGCTCCTTGCAAGACACTTGCACTTCCACCTGCTACAAACTCTGACAAGGTAGGTTTTCTCTGAATCTGTGCCTGCGAATGCAATTGCTTCTGATAGACCTATATTCAACCACTGTCTTTTATAGGACGTTTTGCTCATTCTGTCTTTTTTGCTCTATTTTGCAGCTCAAAGAGAATGTCCACCACAATGGAAAACATGTACTCCGACTTGGATAACTCCAGTTGCGACCTGTCCTACACGCACACGGATGACGAAGACTCGGGCAGCAGTATGCTGTCCAGCTCCCCGTCCTCCTCCCTCGGACAGCCCTGTTCACCTGATGACGGCCCAGAACCGCCCACCTCAGGGCAGAAGAAGAGACGGCGGGGCCGGGGCAAGAACGACGGCACCGTGCCTGTGGTGAAGAAGAACCGGCGGATGAAGGCGAACGACCGGGAGAGAAACAGGATGCACAACCTCAACGACGCTTTGGACAAGCTGAGGAACGTCCTGCCAGCCTTCCCGGACGACACCAAGCTCACCAAGATCGAGACCCTGCGCTTCGCCCACAACTACATCTGGGCGCTATCCGAGACCATCAGAATAGCCGACCAGTGCCCAGATAAGACCCGAGACGCCTCGCTGTTGCTCCAAGGACTGGGCTGTGTGGCCGACACCCCGAGTCCCAGCAGCGATGCCTGTTCGTGGATGTCCAGCGAGTCCACCTCATCTTCGCCCTCATATTGCACTTCCACCCCCAGCAGCCCCGCGGCTTCGGACGACTATGGCTTTTTACAGGCAGAGCGCCTGTACAGCTATCACAACTTTGTTCCAAGCATCTATTGAGAACCCACAAGCCTGTGATGTTTCTCAAGCTAATGTGACCTCATGCAAAATGATTATTATGAATAACTGAACGAGTGACGTGGCTTTACAATAGATTATTGAAATTCACCCGTGGTGCATTTAATTACCTTAAAATATGGTTTCCGAGAACCATGTCTTCTACATACAGATATATTTTTATATACGAGGCACTATAGCTGACCCAAACTGTCTTCACTGTTTGCCTTAACTGCAAGTTGTTGTTGTTATTATTATTATTTTTATATACATGTTAGTGCCTGTTCTATCTGTACTTTGCAGACTACACTTCCCTGTGGGTCTTATAGATGGTTCAATATTTAATGCACAAATATTGCAGCACGAGAAATAATTTATATTGCGGGAGTTTTCCAATTGTAGCGTTTCATCTGTACTCTAGTTTTTTCTCCAACGCTATATTTTTGCACTTTTTAAACAAACAAAACAAAAACTCCACTACACACAGAGGGAGGAAAAAAAAACACATTCTTCAAATCTTGACCCAACCTCTATTAAAAGAAAATTAGAATTAAAAAGAAGAAAAGACAGATTTGCTTTTGCAGACCGAGGTGAAAAGTCAATTTTACAATTTGTAGGATGATAATGAAGAAAAACGAGCGTGGAAATTCGGTTTCAACGCCTTGACAATAGTCTGAAAAGCCGTCAAAAGACAAGGATGTGGCCTCATGCATTATGCATTTTGACCCCCCATTATGCATTTTGACCCCCCCAACACTGTGCTGTCTTGCTCTACAGAAAGACTCAATCCTGAAAACGAGGACTTCTTCAAAATTGGTTGCCTACTTCTTTTTTAATTTATTCAACGTGTTGTTTTCATATGAAAATGTATTTTTTATTGTATATAAAGAGATCTATTATATTATGTATTTACCTCAAAGTTTAATTGTGGTGTTAACATTTTGTTTTGTAAAAAAATAAAATTATAACTTTCTAAAAAAACAACAACTTGCTACATGGTCTTTTCATTGATGGTATATAACTGCAGACTGGGAAACGCATAGATTAAAATCAAAATAATACAATGTACCGCTTCACTAAGTTTATTTAAATGTGTAAATGTTAAACAGTTCTTACTATTCAAGTTTTTAATGTTTGGCATTTTAACATTTGTTTATAATTCAATATAATAATAATAATTATTATTAATAATAATAATAATAATTAGTGAGCAGACTACTCTATGGGTATCTGTGTTGGCGTGGCTGACAGAAACACAAAGAAGATTTGACGCATCAATACAATGACGGTTACAGAAAGCCAGGGCAGCAGCAGGTGGATACACTTGTTAATGATAAAATGACCCCCCCTCAAAATAGTGAAGCCTATATTAATGCTGTGCTACGCCATATTTGGGCGGTAAAGTTAAATGAGAGAATTCTACAATCATGCATAGACAAATACAATCTCAAATGCCCTAAGAGATACACACACATACATACATTACAGCCTAGATACACCTATCCATATATCTATCTATAGTTCCACTTCCAAAGCTGCATGCTTCGTTTTTGTAGCCTCTATTAAACAAAAGACTGCATCGTTTTCAGGAGATATGTTGTGTCCAACCATGAGCCAGGAAATGATTTGGAGTTTTCTTTTCCCCTCGCCCTAGCTTCATTAATTAAACGTCTTTCATTCCACAGGGGGGGGTTGCTAGCCGGTGGATTTATTTCATTGCGGCAAAGGGAAGTCAGTAATCCCGATCTCGTCCTTTCACTGCGATATGGCTTTGGAGAGGGTTTGATGCGGAGCTCTTTGTGATCATTGGATTTGGAAAGGGGCTCAGGTTAAATCCTCTATTTGTGAGTCCGGCATGAGGTCCGGCCGCGGCGCTTGTATCTGCACGTGTCGGGGATATGGGACGGGGGGGGATGCCAGCCCCCGGGACAGAGA
Organism: Amia ocellicauda; assembly: GCF_036373705.1. Lineage (NCBI taxonomy): Eukaryota > Metazoa > Chordata > Actinopteri > Amiiformes > Amiidae > Amia > Amia ocellicauda. The sequence continues at coordinate 14,690,362 of NC_089860.1, forward strand.
GAAACACATGCTAACTCACATGCAAAAGAAAAGAAAGAAGAAAGAAGCCAGCCTGGCTAATCACAGGAATAGTGCCAAGTGTTAATCCAAAGATTAATCTCTTTTAGGATGGAAACTTTTCATAAAATAGCCTTTGCTGGCACTTGGTTGAACGATGGCTACTACTATGCTGCTTCTGCTACTACAGTTATAATGTTAACACTATATGGATACCACGTGTCTTATAGCTTCCGTTTGATCTGTATTTTTAATTTTTGGTAGAAGCTTAGTGACTGACAGCGACAGGTATATCCTGGACAGCCCAAGAAACTAATATTTTCTTTAATTCAGGACTGATGCTTGTGTTACTAGCTCCTTTACAATGCTTTTTATTCAATGGTTTGTTTCTTTTCTCCAAATGGGGTAAATTTAAGTTCAATATAACAGCCTTCATGTTCATATACAGGGAATTCGATTTTTATTTTTTAAGCAATAATGACACACAAACACACACACACACACACACACACACACACACACACACATATATATATATATATATATATATATATATATATATATATATATATATATATATATATACACACACATATCCTATACATATAGCCAAACCTGGCTGCTGTTATGGACACATTTCCAGTAGTCATTTTACCACTAATACTCAGAAAACAAATGCCACTCTGCTGACAAATATAGCTAAATGCGTCCATGGGGTTCATTCTGGGCTATTTGCCACCTGTTCGGGATTTAATCCGGAATGATAAAGCGAGTGCCGTTAAATGTACAGGACGCATCATAGCGCGCTTTTACGCTTTATGAATATGTCCCATTGTCCTTATGCATGGAGCCATAAACAATTAGCAACTAAACATGGAGATGGGCAGATTCAGACGCCACAGACAACAAGCTCGCACCTGCAAAGCAATTAACGCACTTCCATACCAATCTCATTGTTGGATATCATTGTATATGTTATAGTCGGCGATGCTGTTATCTTGGAAAATAGTTTTAAACACGTGCTATTACTGTACTGACATCCAGCCTTTGAAGAAATACCAGTAAAACAAAACAAACCAACAAAAGTTTGGGCATGCTTTTGTACATGTAACTTAAGTAAAATGGACTGTCACTGTATATGTAAGATGTGACTCAAGGCGGAGGCAGTCTGTAAGAGAAGCATTTAAAACATGCAAACAAACAAAATCAATTATTGCAACTATAATAATTATTCAGAGTGCATGACACTCATACTCGTGCTTTTTATTTTTAGATAAATTGTTAAAAGCAGAAAACAAGTTCAGTATTTATTTCAGTAAAATATTTAAGTTGAATCTGTGCGCCAGTAGTTGAACAGTATTCATTTATACCACGCAGTGATGTGATTGTCTTGGAAATAGCTCAACCATGTCTCTGAGGAATGTCTGCACACTGTACACGGGATTTTACATTGTTAAGAAAAGGACACAGGGCACTGTTTTGAGAGCCTCGATTTAGAGAAGAACAAATTGTTTGGAGGCTTGGCAATTAGTTGTACTATCGCGTGTCCTTAATTTGGCATGAATGGTGACAAAACTTGTCAGGGGGTGATTTATGGGGCTTTTCAGGTTTCAGGATTTTCGTTGCATCTGTTAGTTTGTCTCTGGTTTCAGCAGAGAACTCGGGCAAGACCATTCCATTGATATAATGGAAACATCCCTAGCTTGGCTGTGTTTGAGTGCAAAGCATTAACAAATGTAGAATTGTTATCTTTTTGTGCAACCTATTTAGACTACAGAACCTATTTAGACTATAGCACGAAATTTAAAACAGTTAAATAGATCAACATTAACAAACACTGGTGTTCTGTAATGAAAAGAAAACAAATATTATTCATTATTTTATATTTTTGGAGATTGAATACAAAAAAAAAGGAACATAACAATTAAATATATACACATACACAAACACTTGTTAAATCTCTCTCTATATATATTTATATATCTATTAATATAGAAATTATATTGTATAAGTGATCTTACACTTGAAAATGCACAGACGTGAAACACTATGCCTTAGCAGGAGACAAATCCATTTCTATGGATTTCTGATAAAGTTGCCTGCACCTGCCCTGAAGAATGAGGGTTTTTTGTGTGTGTTTGCCCCCCGGGGCTGAAACCCAGTCCTAGTGGTGGACACGGAAGGTCATCACGAACCGCTCGGGAGAGAGACCCCTGACCCCCCAGGAGAGGCAGCCTCTGAGTCAAGCCGTAACAAAAACATCAAAACAGCCTCCTCTCCCTCCCGCTCTGTGCCCTGCCATGTGCAGACATGATCCTGCAGAGACGTCAGGAGGGGGAATCAGTGCTAGGGAGAATGGCCCAAGGTTAGAGGTTGTGTCTGCAAATGTCTCAAACCCTTGACCTTTACATTGCAGCAAACCAATGACACACACAAAAGACAGTTCATGTCCAATACATACATGTATTGTGAGACATTCATGGAGGCAGGGAAACAGGAGACTGACTGTACGTATTACCACAGGAGTTGTTCCCTATCTCATTTCAATCTGTGTTTTCAGATTTACGATCAATCGTTTTTAAGTTGTGACACGATTCCTGGACTCAATATGTCTGCTTGTCTATGTGTCTAAGAGTTTACAGAGCCTTTAAGAGTTGTTATATAAATATAATGTTGAAGGAGGAAAAGTGCTCACTGCTCACACCCTGCATTTTTTTTTATGCAGTCATCAATTTGCAGCAACGTTATTTGACTCTACTAGAATAACTCTCATTCAGTTATGCTAGAAAAGGCTAGGAAGAAAGTATAGCATACAGAAACCCTAAGGGCATTTAAACAATTTTTTTATGCATTCAAATAAAATGGAAGAATAAACACACACACACACTCTCCCCCATCCTATAAATTTAGTTTTATCTAAGCCCTGACAAAACAACCAATCACAGGAAAAACATCAGAAACAATAAAAAAGAAACTGCCGATGTGTCTCGACTCACAGTTGTTTTCCAGTGTGTGTGTGGCAATTGGGCTTCCGTATTCATTTTAAATGGTAAGAGCCTGTTCTAATAGGCTTCTGCCTTTCTCAGTGGAAGCCCCAGATTTCCAGAGACCATTAAAAATTGATTGAGGCAACATGAAGGGGCAGCAGGTTGCAGCCTCCCCCATCTCTCATTAGCCTTCAGGGGATGTGACCACGCTAGGAGATGGAGGGATCAGCTGTACCAGAGTAGAGAAAGAGCACCTTTTTATCACGTCGTTGAAATCCCCACTGTCTATAAAACTTTAGTGCACTTTTAAAGAGTACTGAAGCAACACAACAGTGCAGTTTAGGCTTGGTAAATGATTGCAAAACTGTTGTTAAACCATGCCAAAGCGTGCCATGAAAAAACAAACAAACACAAGAAAAACATGAGTATGTAGCATTAAAAAAGAGCAAACTTTAAAAAGTAGAGTTTTAAACTGTCCTGATCCTTAAATAGCTTTTTAAAAAGAAAAACATTACCACCAGGCTACCATGTTAATATTCTTCTTTAAACAAAACAACATATACATCACAAAAGCCTTTCACAATACAGATTAAGGAGCCCCTGCAGGTACTTTAAATGTACCTTCATTTTAACATTCCTAAGATTAGGAGTTTATTAAATGTAATAGTAGAAAATACCATATCCTTAAAAATGTATTGATGTTTTTTCTACTAGTACTATTCAAATCAACTAATTAAGGTACAACAATAGAAAATGTCAGTTTTCAGCACTATCGTCACACCTAATATATAGGCTGCCATGAAAAATAAGAATAATTTGCATAATTTATATATATATATATACATACATATACATATTTAAAGAGGGCACAAATATAACTATTGGTGAAAAGATTCTGGCAACACGATGATGATGATGATGATTATTATTGTTGTTATACATGTGGGGAAATGTTCATCATCTTTAAAATTGATGTTGTTATGCTGCAGTGTTTACCTCCACTGGTAAAAACAAACACACACACAAATAATACCTCCCTTGGAAAATGACAGGCCCACTGGTGAGGGCTAGTTTTTCAGAAAAGCAGGAGGGAGGAAGTAACCATTACATCGATAGTTACTGTAATTACTTGGGCTAGTCCACTGCTTTCATCAGCTAATAAGTATGTTGATAGGTCAGCACTGTAGATCAGTGTTTTCTACCAGCCTGTCTGATTGCTTGTTTTGGGGGCAGTGTGGCATCTCCCTGAAGGCCACAGTTGTGTGCTGATGCTGTTTGCATACACATCCCAAATGAGGATTAGTGAGGTCCTGCTGTCAACTCCACAACCTGCCCACCTTTTCCTCTCTCTGCCCAGTCTGTTCTCAGCTTAGCACATTCCTCCCATTCCCTGTTCTTCAAACTGATGGATTCACACCTTGATCTCGCAAGTAGCTTCTTAGAGGCAACCTAACAGCAGTGGAGGGTTATTAAGGTTGCTAATGACTTGTTGCACAAATAGGGGATTATTTTCTATCTTTAGGAGCTAATTGGGTTTATTAGTATCACAAACTACTTAGTGCTGGTTCTAACATTATAGCCACCCAAGTCTGACAGATGTCCAAAAAATAAATGAAGACAAAAAACATCTCCATATCTCAATTTTGCCAGTTTTGATTATATTTTTAAAAGGCCTACTCAGAGAAATGTCTTAATCTACTTCTAAGCGTAGTAAGGTTTTTTAAACATACTTAACATATACCATTAAAGATATACAACTCTTAAATTCATGTAAAGTTACAGATGGTATATATTTTTGCATGTGAAATATAACACCATGTGAGGGTAATACTACTAATTCACAACCGAACATCTGAAAAAAACACTTCAGTCGAATGATCTCAATAATTACAGTATTTGGGTTCTTTAATGATGTAAAATCATTTCACAGATTTAGCAGTTTCAATTTTGGGGGGATAGAGGGATAGTAAAGAAATATGTGTTCACTTAAGCATGTTGGAAATGTGATACTAAGACCCATAAACAAAAAAGTAAGACCTACAGATAGATCAGAGTTTATCCAAAGACTAAAAATGTTGATATAAGTTCAGATAACATTAAAGCAATATCTATGTTTGTTAACACTGTACTGGTACAAGAATGTGGGTGAATTGTAAAAACTGTATTGGTTAATTCCTGTCCTACTGTATGTGATCATAAAGTAAGTGGTCAACCAACTTCAGATCTCTTTTCTTTACTTTAATGAGAAACTCAACTGAGTAAACAGATCAACAAATATACAACATTTGCATTGTTTTTGAATGTTTTGAATTGTGAATCTTCTCCACTTCCTTCCTTTGCGCAGGTGATAGCTTTCCACTTGCATGCTCCACCAATGGCCTTGAGCTTGTGGAAACATCAGTGTCATAGAAAACTCACAATCATGAATGCGGTCAGTTCATTGTCTTCCTTTGAGTTTTATTCAAGAGGAAATTAGTCAATTAGTAGTCACTCATGCCTCATTCCATGAAGTGGAAATGCCCAGCATGTTGCAGGTTTTAGCAGATATCATGTTTATTCTTCAGTTCGAAGATAATTCCAGAATGTTAGTATATCTTCATGAATCACAACTTCTCATTTACCTAGTTTTATAATATTCAAGCTAACATTTGTAGTATCACTTATTCCCAAACCACACAACATAAGTTTCACAAATTCTCCAACAACAGAAATCCTATTGTGAATCTTTATGTTTTTTAGGGGCTTCATGTAGATTTAATCTGTAAGTCGCCTTTCACATACTTCAACATAAATAGTCTTTCCTTCTTCATAAGCCCAAGAAAAAATAAATGCCACAGAAATTAGTGCAGAAACACAAGCATGCATACATAACCCTGTACCTGCACACTCATGTACCAGTAAAAGGGCAAACCTGTCTTCATCAATTTTTGCCAAAACAACATGTATCAAAAGACCCATGGCGAAAAAAAGAAAAGGAAATGAAGTATCTAAAACCAACAACAAGTGCAACCTAAGGAGTGGCCCAGCAATAGCGCTTTATCTCTCCCAGCAATTTAATCATGTTGAACGTTATCATAATAGTTCCATGGGGGCATTTGCGCTGCAGACACTCTATAAGCAGCGCTATTGAAGTACACACTGATGTTAGTACTGAATTACTGCAAGTGCAGATGTTTCTCTACGGTAGATTAAGCATATGTCCCATAACCTAAGGTAGAAGCTAACCTTAGATCTATGCGCCTCAACCATCCACTTTAAAACGATGGAAACAAAAGCACAGAGGACCCTAGCCTCGGGGCTCCCAGTTCCAAGCCGCTGCTTTCATTATGTAAAGATAGCTTGTCTTCATTTGAAATTGAAAGCCTCCAATACACACAGACACCCAATGTTTGTGCACTCAAAAAGTTTTCTTTTTTAGCATTAGTTATCATTAACAAGGTCCAAACTTATATTTTGATGCGTTTTAGGGACAGAAAGTCTAAAAATGAAATAAATAATAAATATATATATGAAATAAAACAAGCACCACATCTCCAAATCTAAAATAAAGTGGTTTGTTTTCTTAGATGTGCTTTCCCTGCAAAATATTATTTATGTTGCTGACCCAATTAGAACACCACACAGAGCTGTATTAAACACACACACACACACACACACACACACACATATATATATATATATATATATATATATATATATATATATATATATATATATAACATTAATTCCCAGATATAGTATAATTAAATAATTAAATTAATTTATGTTTTACATGACCAGTGCCGCATTTATAGAGCTGTTATATGAAAAAGGTTTTACGATTACAGTATTACTAAATCAAATGTTTTAGACAAATTGAAATAGGAGTATTTTCCTCTATAGAAATGAGAAAAACCTACCAAAACCTACCTCTATATACTCAATTTTGAGGTGACTGATTCTGTTACACGAACAAACACAGAGCCCTCCAAATAAAAGGATGTTGGGGTTGTGTATTGCAAGATGTTTGACAACGAGGTGCTCGTGTCAATAAAGACTGGTTTCAAAGTGCAAGGGGCTACTCTTCAGAGCCACTACAAGTTCAAAATACAACCTGTTTTGAAAGGATTTTTTTAGGAAATCGCTAGCAGCAGGTTAGAAGTGCTCTCAACCATGTTAAGTGCTGTCTAATTAGGCTGGAGTGGGGAGAGAAAAGGGGAGGAGATGGGGAGGGGGCCAACCTACCTGAGTGGACATGGACTGTCACCTACACTAACCCCTGCCCACTCTAGCCCCCTTCTGCCTTTCTCTCCAGCGCAGGGACAACCCGCCACTTGTACAGATGCTTAGATACCCACAGAAGCATAACAGAGTCACAGGAAAGTGTCAATCAAAGAGGCAGCCATGCAGCTGCACATATTCATACTGATCCTCTGCAAAATTGATGGCTTTTTTTTTTTTTTTTAAGAGGGGATCCTAAGAGAGCGAAGATAAAAATCAAGGAAACCCAATCCTGCCTGACGCTCTAGATAAACAGATGTGATTTTCGTCTCTCAATGCTCTACAAGATAACACCTATTCTCCTGCTTCTGCACCTGTATTAAAGCTTCACTGATTCCAAAACTATAAAGGGGTGCCCACCACATTCAAGGATATCGGAGTGGATCGCTCTGTGCTGGGTTAGCTTACATGCCCTATCTGAAGATTAATGTATAAAAAAAAAAAAAAACCTGTTTGGAATAACATTTACTGTGTAATATTTCAGTCCTAGTACAAACACAACAGAGGAATAAAAGTTATACAAAAATAACAATAAATAAATCAGCTTCTTGATAGTAGATCACACTGGGCTTACAGCTCCTAATATATTGTGCTTAGGCTGAATTACAAAGAAGAAAAACAATTACCTATTAAAAATGGTCATTCTTAGGAAGCCTGAGATTTCACAAACAGACGATAAGTTAGGTTCGGAAATCAGACTGAATGTGGGTATGATGTCTTCTGGAAGTTTACTAGGGTAAATCAGTAATTTCACAGTTTGCTAATACATATGGAATTTGCTTTAACTTGCCACAGTTGTACGTGGTTTGTCTGTACTGTTCGCCTGTGATTTTACTGTAGAATTAGAATTACTGCATTGTGAAGAGTTGTAAGAAGAAATGCAAGGATGCCTTAGAGGCCAGTAACCAAAGCAAAAAGCTAGATACAACTGGCTTTCCTCTGTAGTTTGGATTTGAATGAGAGGGTCTCGCACACAGTAGTGGGCAGATAATTGCAAAGTCAGAATAAGGCTAATCTTAAACAGGATTTTAAACAGTTCCCCTAAGCTCTGAGTCATCCTGAAGTACCAGCAACTGTTCTGCAATGTAACGCCAGTGCTGAAGAGCAGATGAGAAGACTGGACACAATTCCATTATCTGCAAGACAGGAATTATATTAGTGACGTTTTTAGAAGGAAGCCCTCACAAGAGGAAATGCAGTGTGGACAAATGTCAGTGAGCTCCTGGTTAACTGACAATAGAGGGTGACAAAAGCTGATAGGTTCCTATTGACAGAGACATAGAGATATCTTTCAGCAACTGTAGAAGGTAACCCATTGCTTAACCTCCATACATAGGCCTTCTCAGCATGAAAATGTTTGGATGCCACAGAGGGAAACCTAGGAGTGATCCTCAAGTATATCTATGTGTCATCTGTGACAATAATATTGTGATGAATGCTTTTTTTTTCATAGACGCATACAATATTCAAAACAAAACAAATACTACTTGAACTGGAATTCAATGGCCATTAAAGACTGCTTGAAAATACTTAAACTCCCATTACCATAGATGAAAATCTCACATTTATGTAAGGCCTTCATGTGCTGGGTGATGCTGCGATGGATCACACTAGCATTCCAAGTCTTGGGGTTTGGTGCACAGCGCTGAAAAGAGGGGCAATAAAAAAAGGGCAATCTTAGTTCACTAGTTCACAGATTTTGGGGAGCTGGCACAGTCCCCGGGTGGTGAAGTTATAGCAGTGATTCAAACAAGAAAGATTTAAGTTTGAGGAATGTGAGACCACAGACAGTTGTTCCCTAACATACTGAGTCTGTACCTAGGACTCAATGAGTTGCACATATGAAGCTTTTACGTTTACATTTTTTATATATATATATATATATATATATATATATATATATATATATATATATATATAATCTGAAATCACTCCCTATTGTTTTTGCAGGCTTCTGTACCTAAACAACAATATATTGTACTGCTTGAAACAGGGCCATAAACGCTCAGATAAACACAGTCTGAAGAGGTCAGCAAAGCAAAGCAAACTATATATGACTGAATTTGTTTTTCAAACAAAAGCAACTGTTTGTGAAAGCAAGGAAAAGATTTAAAGGTATACAATGAAAAACAAAACAGCAGTTTGTTTATACAGGGTACTCTTTACTTTCAATTTCAAATTGTTTAACAAAACAAGAATCGTCCCTTTACATAATTATAATAAATGTCATGGGTACTTCCAGGTCAAATGACTGTTTTACTACAGAAAGATACTTGAGTAAGCACTTTTTTTTGTTATCCATTGGAAGCAGTTTGCTTACCTTTTATATTATAAAAGTTTATGAAGTTTTACATTATTCATGGGTTAACTTTATAAAATACATGTATATTGTACATACCTTTATCTTTCTTTTATGTCAGGATTTTAATAGCACCAGTTAGAATGATCATTTTTTATCACAGGAGACAAATTGCAGCTAAAATACTAGCAGGGAAGTTCGGCACCTTGCACATAATATAGAGACGCACATGCATTTTAAATGTTTGCATTGGACGAGCTTGTGAAACTAGTGGAAACAGCACAACACTTGGCCCCATGTCGTTTACAAAGCCTTCCAATGCATTGAAACATGCCTGTCTTTGAACTCTGAAAACAGTATTTCATTTTTTTTTCTTTTACTGTTAGAAGCCATTACTGAGATGAGGCAGTGAGGTTTTTTATGAGAACTTAATCAGGGCAGCAGAGGTCAACCCCCCTGCTTGTCTTCAACAATTACCATGAAATTCTTAATGTCCACAAAGTGGACGGGACCTCAAATTTAAGTGTCATCCAAAGGGCGACTTTCCAGCACTATAGCCTATTCTCCCCTTTACACCCATCATCCTAGGGTACCGATAAATGGGGCAGTTTAAGTTATAGTCAGGCAGCAGCTGAACCTATGACCTTCAGAGAGAGAAGAGATGGGGCAATTTAGAGAGCCATAAACAGACTATGGTAAAATCAGTGTAGTTTCCTGGACTAAGGTGGATGATAATCTAAAATGCATTGTTGTCAGCACTTGAACCTTGAAAAAAATCAGGACCTTACATCTTGTTATACTATAGTACTACTGAACAAAACCATGGATCTCATGCCAATCTTTCTAATCACCAAAACATACAATTTAATATGTTTTTCCAATGCACATTATTTAACTCAAATTTTTCAGTTTCTTATTATTGCATGTTTCCATCCTTAATTTATCATGCAATAATTTAACTTTGCTAACAAATTCTGAAGCCTCTCTGATGCATATTCAGAAGCTTCTGGGTACAGCCTAGAAGCAGAGACCTTGGTCTTACATACCAAGTAGACACACAAGCCTGAATATGTATGTTTTAATTTAATTATTTTAACCGCTGCTAAGTATTGAAAATAACAAAAAACACAGAAAGGTGTGCTATTCAATAGTCCTACATTTAATATTGTATTGTGCAAATAAAATAAAAAAACTATAAATACTAAAACATACAACACTATGAAGCAGAAATCTGAGAAACACTTCAAAGCGTATATGTTATTTTAAATAGTACTCTAATTGTATATTGGGGGGAAAACAATTTCATAGATTTGCTACATATGCCTATAAATCATGTGTAATAAACTACATTACAAGAACTTTTGCAAGAAAAGGAAAATGTCTGCAGATATATTAATCTAATGAAAAGATGAAAGGAAAGATCAAACAAATTGTCAGAGAAATGTGCTTATATAGACCTTACAATTAAACCCCTGTATTTAAAAACAAAAAAAGTTCCACAAGGCAGTAACTTCTCCGCCGCACACTGCAAACGATAGCTCACAATAACCTTTTTTTTTTTTTTTTTTTGGTGTTGTTGTTCAAATAATGCAGCCCATTTTTCTACCTTACATAATAAAGCTGAATCCCACCCTTTGAATCGGGTTCCTATTTTTTTTTTGTTTTTTGTTTTAAGTCACCGTGAAGAAAAGTATAAATCAGACATTTAAGTTGGCCGAGCACACGGCTCGCAGACAATAAAAAAGAAGCAGGGTAACGCCATAATGTAAAATAGTTAAAAGCTTATTAGAGGCATTCAAAGGCAGCGTGATTTCCACTTTGTTTCGGAACACCCCGAGCTCAGTCTTTCAAGTAATTGTGAAGGGGGCAATTCAAATCTCTTTTGGTCCATATGAATGGAGGCCTCTTAAAGCTCTTTTATAAGCCAGCAAATTCCCCACAGGCGTATGCCCTTTAGCTCTATTACTGATTTACCCACAGCATTCATCTCTAGCCTTCTGCTTCTTCTTTGTCATTGTTCTTCCAGCCACCCCAGCACCTGACAACTCTAGCACCAGGCTCCTTTGCTTCTTAAAAACGGGTAGGCCCAAAGAAGCGAGATTATTGATATATATCTTTTTTTTTGCCCCGATTTCTTTTTCTTTTTTTTTTAAACGGCACAAAAAAAAAAAAAGTAAGTTGATTGATTTTCTTCACTCATGGGGTCTAGCAGTTGGTAATGTTAACATAAATGCCTGAATAAGGCAGACCCTTCTCTAGATCGAAAAGGGGAGGCTTGTTCCTTTTCATTCTTTCACTTCAGATAAAGGAGTGAAAAAATTCCAAGTGGGCCCATTGCCTCTGTACTTAGATTAATTAGGCCCCCTTTCAAGGGCTATTCATACAACCTCTAAAAAGGGCCCGAGTTACATTATGTAAAGTTTCCAGAGCTATTTGCATTTGTTTGTGTTGCTGAAGTTAGTGTTGAGGGGCACTTGGAGAGGAGAAAATACAAAAAACAAAAGAACAAATTTCGAATTTTTGAATGTTGTTGTCCAATACCATGTTAACAGCACTTAAAGAGACCACTGGTATTTTAAAAACAAAATAAAGGGAATAGCATATAAACAAAATGTCTAAATTTGGTCAGATCATATTCTTCAATTGGAGCATTCAGTCTCATTACTGGTTTCGGGTAAAATAATGAAAAAAGGAATAAGGTTATAACAAGAACAAAGATGATGACACTACAGCAAGTTTCCCTAATTTCTTATTATTATTATCTTCTGATAAAAGTTGGATTCTTTCTCTTTTTTTATCTTGAAAAATTAACTGTGAAACTCTCATCATCTAACACTAGCAGGTGTCTACGGGATATAGAAAGTAATATTCTAAATGTAAAATGACAGAATATTCAACAACAATAAAGTACACAGCATACAGAAAATATGTGCACTTTCTATATTCATAAAGCACTGAAATGTGTTTTTCTGGGCCTTGTTTGCTAACCATCCAAGCACAGGTACATCAAGGACTTTTACTGACAACGTGGTTATCGTTACCTCACGTCTATTGTTCTTCTGGATGACTTACCTACCATTGGTACTCATCCATATAATTCCTTCATCATTCACACCTCTCAGACACACTGTTATAATGGACTAATAAAATACTTACCTTTTTATTGCTGTGTCACTCGGCTGTGAACAGAGAATTGAGCTCAGATCAATAAACCAGAAATGGAAGAAGCCTGAGATTTTGCCAGTAAAAAGCTTATTTTTCTGAGGAGGTTGTGGGTGGGTTGCAAGGGTTCACTAGGCCAACTGAATGCATGTAGGCCTACATACACAGGATGCAATTAGAAGGATGTGCCTGTTTGCTTCATGGAGTTATGGTGGTTATTTCAGCACTGTTACATCTACTTCATTTGGACCATTTTATATCCATGTATTTCACCAACTACACTACTTTCATTAAAGTACTGCTTTAAGTTGAATTGTATGCATATGTAATGTAGTTACACCAGCTAGGATGACCAAATAAAGCAAAACATGACCAGATAGTAAAACAAGTCTCGGGAAGAGTGATGCACAGAGAGTGAAATTATAGCTGAGCTGTACTGCAATCACAGCGAGGTGGAAAGAGCTGACAGAGTCCAAAACAGAGTGTTATAAAGGGATTGGATGGCTTGGTCGCTTAATACCAAGAACTATTAGAACACAAAGACGTGTGAGTTGGAGTGAATGGTGGCTGTGTCTGGGACCGCATTAGAGCTGCGAGTCTTAGAGCAGGGCTGGATTAAGGATTTTCCAAATGAAAGTGTTGAAGATGCTTAGAATGAGAATACACTATTCTTAATTGCAAAGTAATGAAGGGCTTGAAAAGGCAGACCTGGTCTGTGCATAATTTAAAGATCCATCAGCTAACAGTCTCAGCCACGCCTGGGAAAATGGGACAGAGTCCCAGTATACCCTCCAATATTACTAAAATAACACAAGTGGGCTGTTGTTTTCTGTTTTTAAGAGGGTATGAGTGACCATATGATGTATTCAAATTCAGTTAAAAGTATCATATTCAGGAGAAAAAAATTAATTATGTGAGAAACACAAATGCCTGTTTTTACAAAGTAGCTAAAGAGACTTTCTACAAGCATTGCATAAATTCAAAATACTCGTTTAAAAATGAACCAAGATGTATCAACTGCAAAACCTAATAGTCTAGCATTTTTATCACTAGCATAATTCAATGCTTTTTTATACCTTGTAAATATTTTGTAAAATAGGATTTGTCTCAATCTGACTGGCTGTTTTGGGAGGCAGCCTAATTTCCACGAGTAACAATGCAAAGCTATGTGTAAGTTGTCATGTAGTGTTCTTGGAACAGTGTCAAATTGGAGCAGCGGCACTAGCTCAGAATTCAGTTCAGTGATTCAGCTACAGTTAAAACCCAGACATGTTTTAATCAGTGCATTCTGATTGTGTTGTGGCATCTTGGATGTAGCTGCTATTGCCCTTTAAGGACAACAGCATGCATAACTATGGCATTTTGCCACTGCCTCGGGACGAAATAGGAGCACTCTGTAGCTTTTTATTAGAAATAAAAGTTGAACAAAGAGCTTTAGAGGATGGAATGGTGTAGGACAGACTTGCACAACGAGAGGGTCGTCTGTATACATTGATCTTTTGCCTCTTTACCCTTTCAAAGGATCTACAAGTTCTTCTCTTGTTCACCTTTTGGCAGTGTTCTTACCCTCCCAATTCCTGTGGGAATACAGTCTGTCCTGTATGTGTCTGAACCCTCTCCCCATCACAATAAAACACACCAGAGCCCTCTCCATTTCCCCACAAGCCAAGCAGCTCACAGGGAGGTCAAAGAGGGCAGCCCAAAGTGGATAACAAAGCTTTGAAAGCACGGCCACTTGAAATTGCCTGACCAGGCTCCTCTGCTTTTCCAAAAAGCTTGCAGTGTTGACTTTACTGTCAGAGGTGCCCGAGATCATTTCAAGCCCTAGAGGGGTTTCCGTAGCTGTCATTAGCCAGGCTCTCAGGTTGGAAATAAATCCTCCTGCTGGCACTCTTTGCATGACGAGCAAATCCCTATCCCTAAAAAACCCTATCCCTGACTTTGCACTGAGCCAAAACAGCTTAGTTCTTCCTTTAAACAAAAAAGGATGACTTGGATATTTTTAATTACAAATCAGTTCTGTTCCTCCAGACATGGAGATTCTGTCTTTGACTTATACTTGCAATGCAGATCTAAGTGGATAGCCAAGTGAAGACACCTGCTCGTCCACTTTCATACTCATACACTGAAGGTCTGGACTGGCCGCACCTCTGTGAATTTCCTTTAGGGAAAACTCGATCATGTGCAGCTTTACAATATCACTGCCTGCAAAGTGTGGTGCTTTAACATACCGATAGACATTAATCCTTCACTGTAGGATTTTACAGTAAGACACCTGAAAAGCTGCCCTGTCTACTTCTAGGATAGTTATAACAGGCCTTGGCATTGAACCAGAAACGCTCCTTGTGAGTTCTGATCTGCCATTGATTTCATTGCATTTGATTTCATATTATTTATGTCCATTCAGTTCCCGCTGATTAAATTAACATTCATTTTCAGATGGTCGTTATATTTGAGGAATGTCTCCTCTGCAAACACTCTCTTGCTCAACCTCTTTGCCTTGTTCCTCTCCCAGCCTAAAGCATCCAAAAAGTGCTGACGTATTTTGTACACAACCCATATAACTGTATAACTGCAGAAAATGCAAATAATACTTGTTACTTTTGATTTATTTACTACATCATTACAGTGTGTGGGTATTGCATAGACACATATATTCACCAAGAGAGAACACCCCCCCATCCTGGCTGCCCCACATTAACCCTAACAACAACCCCCCCCTCAACTCATAGACTATGCCTCACCTGTAGTAATGACTTCTTAAGCACCCAGCCTGCTGCTGTGGGTCAATGGGGCCCCTACTGCAGGTGGGGGAGACGGGGGCCGAAGTGTGCCGCCCCAACTGTGAAAGACTGGAGCTTTGAATGAGCAAGCAGGAGATCAATCTGAGCCCCAGAAAATCCCATTACATCCCATTTGCAGGCTGCCTTGGCTTAGACCTTTGGCAGCCATCCTGCCCGAGGCAACATCTCTCTCTTTGTGTACCTTGTCTTTTTCTTAGATTTTATCACATTAGTTCCAGGGGAAGCTGGAAGTCTAGAATAATTACTTGCCTGTGATGGTAGTGACGGAGAGGGGGGGTGCAGGGCAAAGGTGGGAGGTGAGGGGGGAGGGGTGGCCAATGAGATGTGTCAATCCTTTATAAAAATACCAAAAAGAGATATTAAATACTATTGGAGCATGTTTCTCATACACAGTTGCAGAAGGCCTTTAATTACTTTGCTCTGAAGTGCAGTTAATGCAGGAATAGCAACAGAGGGTTTGCTGTATGTATTCTAGTTGCGTTAAAAATGAAAGGAAATGTGGAGTCTGCGATTTGCGCTGTGGATCCTGTGTAGTCAAGCTTTTCCTTGGGTTTTCAATAGAGAGCAAAGCATTTCACAGCCAAAAAACAATATCATGTAAATATGTTTTTTGGGTTCACCTTGCAGGTTCATTAAGAATCAATAATTGATACCTTTTTCTTTACTCTCCTTGCAATGAGTAAATTTGAATTAGTTCAAACTGAAAAATGCTGAAGTTAAATCCTTTACAAACAGATGTGCAGTATGGCTTCAGTCCTCATGGACAATGGCAGGGAGATAAGAAATAACGAGAGTGCAGTAAACAACATGGAGGCCAGTCCTGTAACAGGGTGGCACACATCCCAGTTTCTCTTTGTGTTATTCACACACTGCGCTAAGCTACAGGGAGCAGCGATCAATGAGCTGGCCGGTCTGCTGTACTCTGAAGGTGCTGCATTCACATTCGTGGGCGAGCAGCCCACTCTCGATTTGATGTAGTGTGGCGCTTCCATGCAATGGCTTCCTTTTCCATTATGCATGGAGCAGATGAGGTCATTCACTTCTAAATTGATCTTTCCTGGATGGTGTTGGGTAGAGCAGGCGTCCATCATCCAGAACTGTCAGTAAGTGGCATGGCTTGGCTTTGGCCCAGGCTTTCAGACTGAGAAATGGGAAAATGATTAACAAACCTGTCAATACCTTCAGAGCCGTGAAGCATGTTGCCTGTTCGCATGCTAATGGAAGAGGAGCAGGGGTGGGCATGCAGTGACTCCCTGGCCTTATAGATCTCAAAGCTCCATTGATCACATTACTCACTGCATTTCTGGTTGTTGTGAAGCTTTTCTTCTTAATAACACTATTTATTTAGTACATATATCCCAGTCTAAATCAATATCCATAAGGCGCTAGTAGAAATTGCCCAATAAAACAAAATAAGTATTTTCTAATTTGTTCTGTAGCGTCCTTGATGATGAAACACAGAAAGACGTCTACAGACTGAAAATAATTTGACTAACTTTCCCTGCACATCCCCACAAATCAAGGATTATGAAAGATGTTAAATTTGTATTTGTCTTCAGTGAAGAATACACCTGAACCCTGAAGCGAGGACACACTATTTTTATATATGATACTGAATGATTCTTAGATTTCATAATAGTTATCCAGGAAGTTCCTATTAAATGCAAATAATCATGAATATTGATTTTGTCTATTTATCTGTAGTTATCTACAGGCACAAACCTACTTGACTGAGAGATGACAGTCCTGCCACAAGGACGAGGTGGTTGGGACCCCACTGCACGGATGATGACAGAATTGCAGTAGGAATAAATTAATATGAAGAAGTATTAACCTGGATTTTACATTAGGCTAGCAAATGATTGGGGGTTGTCCCAAGCATTACCTTTACAACTCCACTATGTTAAAAAGTGGAATTTTGATACAGATTTTGAAATCTGTCTGTTCCCCATCCATGTTCCCATTGCTCCATCCTCCCTGATTAGTTGCGTAACCAGGGCTGTCCCTGAAACTCATCCCTAAGCCGTGTTTGACAATGCGAGAGCCTGTCTGAATCTGCGAGGTGAGCAGCCCTACCCACACATACATGTTTTCTCACGTGCAACCTGATATGTGCAAATTAGGCCATAAATGTGTTGCCCTTGTTATGGAGGGCCAATCTGGTGCCACCCTCAGACCATTTCATTGTTCGCATGCTGGAGAAAAGATAATGTGGTCGCAATTAAAAAAAAAGAAAAGGAAAAAAAGAAGAAGAAAAATCTCCTAATGGTCTTTATGCTACTGGATGTGGTTTTACGCATTAAAGCACACTTTGGTTAAACCCATCAGGTTCTGGAGTCACCTGGTGTCCTTGCCACCCAGCATGACATGCTTTCATCTTTTGTTGTAGAGTGGGAATGGGCGGCGGTTTTGCTATGCAGCTGGTTTAGACTGACTATTCCCAAACCACCCCTCAAATCCCCCCACCCCCAACTCCACCAACCCCCCACCACCCCGACACCAAGCAGCAATACTATGCCAACTTGATATTTTCCTCTTCTAGTTTGTAACCAATTGGAAAAAATACATAAAATAACAAAAAAACGAAATCTATTCCCTTCTCCCCATTAACCTTAAGTCAAGGTTTCCCCTGGGTACATTTAAATGGCAACTGTTTGGTTCCCTCTGTGACAATCACCTGTACACGAACAGCTCCCTTCAGCATCGACCCATGTAAGAACCGACCACCGACTGGGTATTTTGATGTGGCGATGCAGAGTTACCAGTGGTGTGTCTATCGGGCTTTCCTCCACTCCATGATAAGCTGATCACTTACTTTGCTGGCCGTCCATGTCTCGTGATGGGACGAGGGGAAGGAAGGCAGTGAATGAGCTGTTTATCTAGCCATCATTGTTCTCCATTGAGACTCAGGGAAGCAAGGTAAACAAGCTCCAAACAAAGGCGGTGCTTCACAGTGATAAATGCTCAGCAGGAGCCCAGTGTTCGTCCGCGCACTGTCAGCGGCAGGCCGCGCTTTGACTCAAACACAGATGCGTCACGCTCACCTATTCCCATTCACTCACGAGAGTCACACCACAACACGGGGAGCCCTGGAGTCCTGCTTCCTCAATGTCTCACTTTAACGCTGCCACACCAGTTTCTTAAGAACAAACAAAATTCAATGAAATAAAATAAAACATAAATCACAATTCTTCCATAACTGGAAGAATTTACAAAGGCTGACGGGAGTAGAACTCAAATTGTAAATTAGCAGGAAGGTTTCTAAAACTCCAGCGCTGGTATCCTGCTCAAAACTAAACTTATGGAAGCATTATGTGAGTTCAGCACCAACAATTTTGCTGAATTATATGTTTTATTGTTGTAGATTCCAGAGTTATGAAATATAGTAACAACATTATTAATTTCGAAAATCTGTATTTATTGTATGTATTCCCTCACTTAAGAAAAAAACATATTTAATTTACTATCGTTTGGGGGGTTTAACAGGGTTATTTATATCAGATTGTGTTAATACGTATACGCATATTGTAAGAATACTCGAATAGCTAATAAGAATCAAGGTGTCTTGGTTTCTTTGCAGATACTCCAGATCTCTAGTATAACACCCAAATTAAAGAGCGCCACCTGCTGTCTTGATCATATACAAGTAAACCTCTTGAAATGAAAGTGTTTGTGTATGTATATGTATATATATAAACACTCATACATAATGATATAAGTAAAACAATGACAAATAATAATATATATATATATAATTTACATATTTAGTGTATATGTTATTGTATAATTGTATATTTATTGCAAATATGTCTTTGAAAGGAATAAGAAAAAAACTTGAGTTTAGAGTATAAAAATCAGATTGTATTCAAATTAGTTTACTGCACTTTACTTTCACACTGTACTGTATTTTGGTTCATTTCTATTTGCTTTAACCTGAGAATCTTAGAAACAATTACACAACCCAAACATATTCAGTAAAGTAAACTTTGTGTTCTATATTTAAAAAAATCTGATTCAGACATCGAATTTTTCAGTTTAACCTCACAAATCAGATGTGGGTGAACTCCCACAGTTTGCACAGTGTAATCAAGCATTGGACTAGCATGGCAGGGTTTCTTTTCATATTATTTTCCAGGAAGCGTAACAAGTGAGAAAGAAGGGGAAAAAAGGTAACAAAAAGAAAAAAAGTGAAATAAGTGAAAAATGTGCCGTATACCGAGAATGCAATCTTTTATGCTTTTGACAGTCCTTCCCAGATGGCACAGAGGTATTTTCCAAAAAGTCATTCAGCGTATTACAAAGCAATCTAATTGAGAACAAACTGTTATTGAATTGTAAGAGACCATGACCATGGATTGTAAAGGGATGCAGTCGATTTTCTCCTCCGTTTCTCTGACTAGCACAACGATAACACATCCGTCCCTCCAGCAGCAGCCTCTTCTCTTGGTGACACACATTGAATATCTGTATTTCTAAATCAATTGAGGTATAGAAGCTGCTGCTTTGGTTAACAATGCGAAACGGTCTCAATAACAGCGCATATCACTTGGAGTTTCAGGCAGATGAAAAAACAAGCCCTATTTAAGAATTGTTTTTACAGTCTTTACTCCACAGCCTGATAAGTAAAAAGTCATAAAGTCTACATTTTCATTTTGGCAAGAAGTAAAAATGAAATCACTTACCATCAATTCATTCTTGAAGAGCATCAGCAAACAATTGTATAATGGGAAGTGATAGTAGTACACGCAGACTGCAAACTCTGAGAAAATGAAAACAAAAATAAAAATAAAGGGTCAACATTAAAATTGTGTCGATCAGGCGTCATGCAACTAAATTACATGGGGGCACAGTCGGTAAACAAATTACTATTCTTACAAATGGTTGGTATTTAATGCTTTTAACTACAACTATAGGGTATCCTATTTTAAATGTAAGTGTACTTTAATGTACTGCTCTACATACATATTCAATAGTATTGCTCCGCTGTTTTTGTTGTTTCTGACACCAGTTGCTGTTAAAGCATCTTCGCTTGGCTCCAAAGTGTAAAAGGGACCCATTCTTATATATTAATCTCCTGCCAGTTGATCTTTTGGCACAATTAAACCTGTCTGTTTCTGATTGGGGGAAAAAGTCCTTAAAAATGGTGTGCAATTAGGTCAATGTAATTGCAACTGAAGTTTCTTAAAAGGTTCCACTTTAATGTATTACTAAAGCGTTTATTTGGTCTTGTACTATTTCTGTTTTAACTGTGTCACCCTTGCTCAACATACTTTTTTTTTAGAAGAGGAAAGGGTCTAAATCCAACAATAATAAAGTTTAGTAAAGATCTGCATGCATTTCTGCACCTCCACACAGTTGCAGATCACATTGTACTAATTGTAAATCTACAGTGCCCAGTGTAAAAATGTTAGTTTTAGCAAAGAAAAGTGTACAGTGAATTTTTGTGGGGTTTTGGATAAATACATGCAATTATAAAACACTGAGACTGAAAGTACAGGGTATGAATCATTTGGAACCCAGTTTTTGATCAAATATGCAAGTATGTTGGACAGATATGCTATTTCTGTTACACAAAAACGTCACCTCATTTAGCCTTTTTGTCTTGTCACTGCCTTAAGCAATAGTACGAGATAAAACAACGCCTTCATGTTTCTGAAACCAGATTATACTGATTACAAAAGCAACATTACCACATACTTATGAAATGTCGGGTTGAAACAACAGTAGTTAAAGACGACTGGCACAATATAGGTTATATACGCTTCAAACTGCCACCGAATAAGTAAGATAAATTAAAATGCTTAGACAAAGGGAATTGTGAACAACTGTGAATAATAAAAGTGTGACGTGCAGTACCTGCAACAGCAACACCGGCGACGCCAGGCACACACTCGATGACGCGCATGCGCGGATTAGGGGGCTGTTGTGTAAACGTAAATCGTGTCCATTTTGGCCTAGAATTGCTTGACTAATGGACGGTGACATGGCCATGAGGAAGTGCACACCATGTGTTGCCCATGCTCGGAAAGGCAGAAGTCAGTTGCAGGATTGGGGGTGTCTTCCCCTCCAACATCAGTTTCCAAAATTAAACACACACACAGCAACTGACAGTTCAGCACCTCTGCTCAGTTGCATTTGTTGCCTGTTGTCAAATTTAACAGAAAGGTGTTAACAGAAAGGAGGGAGAGGGTTTGGGGAATGGTGTTACATTGTTCGACTTCATTATAAGTGCATTAAGAAGCACATTTGTGAAGTGATTTGTTTCTTGTACACAATGTGGCTGTGTTCATATTTCAAAATTAGGTCGATCTTATTTGTTTGGTCAGGATATGACAGGAAGGAAGACGACGGGTAAGCATTTAAGGCATACACTCGTTACATTACAAAGTCAATCAAATTCCACTGAAGTCAAGAGAAATTAATACGGTCACAGGATAGAATCAGAGACAATCTAACTTGTCACTTGAATATATGTAATTCTTCATATACATGCTTACATGTTATTATATAGGTGATATAAAAACTCACAGAAGCATAGCATTGTTGTAAAATGTTACCACCATGTCTTAATTTCATTTTAAACTTTTTAAAGGAAGATTGCCACCAGGGGGTAGTATTAAACACAGCACAGTTGATTGTAAAGGATTCTGGCCTTAAGTCAAGTCTACACATTTCACTGGAAATTATATTTATATATGGCATGGACACAGCAACGTGTATATGTATTCATATGTATATGATACAGAAACTGTGAACAACTCAAAGGAGCATGGAAAGATGTGTGCTAGGAATAGACAGAAGCGATGATGGATCCGGGAACAAACTGAATCAGTGATAATGTGGCAATGGGACGGACATATTGAAAGAAGAACAGATCAAAGATGGACAAAGGAAGTTACTGACTGGATCCCAAAGGGATGAGAAAAAAGCTAGAAGACGACCACATAGAAGATGGGAAGATGAAATCATACACTTTGCAGGCGTGACATGGAAAGAGAAGATTTAGATCGAAGCATGTGGAAACATGTTGGGGAGCCTTCATGCAGCACTGGATTGATATGGCCTGATGGTGATGATGATGATGATATATATTTTATATTTCTATATATTTATTTCCTGGCATAGACCTGAACCCTGATTGACAGCTCATTATTTTCCAGATAACCTATGTTCTGCTTTATGTGAGTAATTTGCTTTACTAGTACTCATATTATTTTGATTTCACAATTGCTCCCTTTCCCATGGCCCTTGACTCTCACCTAACATCTTGTCTGCACTTATCAGCTTTTACAATCTAGGATGTAAGACCCCATATATTGTTTACTGTATATCTCGTATACATTTTGAATTTGTAAAATGCCTTGAATTGCACTGTATTATTGCACTTTGTATTGTTCTTATATTTTGTAAGTCCCCCCTGGACAAGGGTGTCTGCTAAAAAATAAATAATAATAATAATAATAATAATAATAATAATAATAATAATAATAATAATAATAATAATAATAATAATAATTTGTGGTGGAGAATAAAATTTTGCAGAACAGGAAGTGAGACAGGATGCATGTATTCGTCTGTTTCCCAAGCTCCAAAATGGCAGTAAGCTAAATGATGCGTTGTAATATCAACCCATATCATAATAATAATATGCAATTTTAGGAGTAAATTGGTAGTTGTGTTCTTATTCCACACACTGAAAGAGCTTGGTGTTTTGCTTATGGTCAATTATAATGAAACTGTGGTGTTGGATATTAGTTTAGTGTAAGTATTTTTTGAGGAACAATGTTTTTTTTTTTTTAAATGGAGCCACAACAATACTCCTGACTTTAAGATCACATAATGCATATCCATAAGACGTTTGATGCATGTATTTATTTAATCTTCTGTTTTTGTCCAGTTTATTTATTTCGATACCAAGTTGTGTGTAAGATGGGGCTGGTTGTGGGTTGGGGGGTTAGCTGCATTCTGCCAACTCTTGCAAGGCTAATTAAGAAGCACCACAGTCATATATTTTATTTTGTTTTGTATAAACACGGCAACACGCTTTACCTTATCGGCTGTGGTGCACCAGATTATTCCTCCCCAAAGTTTTCCCATCTGTCCCTGTTTATCTCCACCAAGTTTCTTTCAGACCCCTGACTGAGACTGGAAAAAGAAAAAAAAGAAAAAGTAAACTAGCAGGGGGTCTTCATTTCAGCCCAGCCCTCGACTGTGGCCTTCCAGACCAAAGCACTCTTGTATAGCTTTTTGATGGGCTTTCAATCTGAATCCCACTGACAAGAGGGTTTATAGGGGGAGTCGGAGTTGTGGCTTTTTTTTTGGGAGGGGTGGGGGGGGGTTACTTTGGAGAGAGTTGGGGAGGGAGGGTGGAGGAGGGGGGGTTGGAAAGTAAAAACTGCAACAGATGGGCCTGATTGTGCTCTCTACGCAAATTAAGAAGAGGGACATCTGCAGCACCAAAATACTGGTGGTCTGAAGCAATTAGGCCCCTGGTGGAAAGGAAGAAAAAAAAAAGAAAAAAAGGAGGAGAAGGCCGTCCTGCCTGCCAGTGCATAGAAATGAAGTCAGGCTCACATTACAATGAGCCCGGCCACAATGGAGAGGAGCAGCAAAGGAGAGATGGAGAAAGAAAAGAAGATTAATGTACAGAGAGCCAAGCAACAACATTTGAAGCGCAGGGTAGTAAAAATGAGAAGAGGGTCTTCTGGCTGAGTCTGAGTTATAAAGTGTGTCCATTTGAAAAAAATAAAATGCCCCCTCTACGAATCTGGGGGTCATTTTCAGAGGTGACAGCTTTGACGTTCAGTCTCGTGAATTTAATGTTTTTTTTTTTTGTTTTTTTTTGCTGTTGTGTGTGTGTGTGTGTGTGTGTGTGTTTTTTTTCTGTCCTCAGGGAGATGACGTGATAAAGCAGGGTCGTCATTGGGATTATACCCTTTTAACATATTCTTTATTTATTGATTTTGGTAACTGGGGAAAGACTGGGATGGGAGGAATGCTGCTATGGTCTTTACGGGGTCCCTCCGGGGAAATCTTTGCAACAATGCAGTCATTTAGGCATAATTCAATCCAATCAAAACAGTCACGAGTTGTTTGAAATAACTGGGGCAACTAACTGGGTGGATTGTTTTGTGGCTAATGTCTTTCTCGCTTTTAGCCACTGGTGAGTTGAAAATAGGGCACAATATCTCAGTCCATGCATGCTATTATTCTCAGAAAACGATAGATTTCCTACTATGTTGATTTCTTACAATATATACCAGTGGATGTATTCAATAACTTTACCTTTAACAGGGACTAAGTTTTCAACTGGGAAAGTTTATGTTCAGAAGATTAACATCAAGATTAGACAAGTTGTCCACATTTAGTGACTGTAGTGACATATTTCAAACAGAGTATTGGCATCAATTTTTACCTCCTAGTCAAATTTGGATTAGGCTAAGATTCTATTACCAGTCCTCTCATTTAGCTGGTGTCAGAGCCCTACTACCAGTGTGTAATTGTACAAAACTAGTTAGTTCCTTCTAGCCAGTCAAATGTCTGTTGATGTGGACTGCAATGGCTGTATAGTAGTCAGTACATTTCTAGTTTCACAAAAAATGACTTTTGATTGAATTGTCAGATATGTATCTCAAGATTGAACTATTGTTAAAGCAGAGTCTATTTTCTAATCATGAGTTCATTTTGAAGGAAACATTGGGTTTTATTGTATAGGTTTGATTTGCAGACCACAAATCAAACTGATGCTCTACGTAGCAAAATAAGACATACTTTTTCCACAAGTGAACTTTTCTTAATGTGTATGTATGTCATAGTATTGAAAGGGTGAACACTGTAAAGAGGATTGTGATGAAAATGCAAGGTCCAAACAAAGTGCTAATTGCTCGTGATTGCTGTGAAGGTGTTATAAAGGCTGCTTGTCTCTCATTTTTGAAACAGGAGCTCTAGATAAATAATCCTGTGGTTGCTTTGGCTTTTAAATCTCTCTCTCTCTCTCTCTCTCTCTCTCTCTCTCTCTCTCTCTCTCTCTCTCTCTCTCTCTCTCTCTCTCTCTCTCTAAAGTGGTTCACACAGGCACCTACAGATCCACACAGATCCCTCAACTGAAAAAAAGATCCGTCTCCTTTTAAATTGCCTCAACAGCTGTGCGGCAACACTCAAGCAGGCAAGGAAACAAGGCAGGGTTCACACGGACACGACCAAAACGTTTCGCACTGTTAGTGCATTTCAAAATGAGAAGCTGCCTAAATCTTGTTTGACTCCTGAATGCTCTACAGATATTGAAATGTTATTTCGGCTTATGCTAGTAATTATTTGAGTTCAAGTGGAGTGCACACATACAGATGAAACCTCCTCTTGCTTAACAAAACAAACAAACAGAAAATAATCAACTCTTGAGGACAAAGGGTTTATTCCCAAGGCTAGTTTTTAAAGCACTAGGCCTGGTGGACCATCCTCATTGCTAAGTGGAGCGAAACGCCCATTACAAAACATTCAGCACAATTACTCAACTGGCAGAGGGTACCTTTTTCGGTGAAAAACTGGCAGTGAGAATGAACTTAATCCTTTAAGCCCTTGTTGCAGCTTGTCTTCTCTGAAAGGCGGGCTCCAGCCACACTCGCAAAGCAACAAGGCATAGTTCACACAGCCGGTGCATACACTTCTCGTGCCATGACATATACATCTTAAGTTTTGGGCACACAGTACATGACAGATCTGTTTCTTGTGACTTGCACTGGCTTGCTTAGCAGGCTGAAAGCTAATTGATACAATCCCCACCTTGGTTTTGTTCTCTGCGACCACAGAATTTTCCAGAAGGTGGTTATCAAAATTGAACTAACCCTGTATAAGTTTAGAGAATGTACACACTAAGCATAAATATATCTGGTTGTGGATAAAAAATAGATTAAAAAATGTCACATGAATTCAGATCATTATCCAATATGTGGATATATGCACAGGAGGATGTAACTGAAGCAAGATAACAGACATGTTGGATTAGACTAGAAAAATATATACAAAAGTGAATGTCCTCTCACTAAATAGTTTTATCCAAGGACATATTCTGTCTGGAATGCCCTGTTCCTCTTATTATTCATATTATGTTACATACTGTAAGAAACACTACGTTATCTGCTTAAATACTATTTTCTGGCAGGCATTTTCAGCTGGGCCAAGGTCAGCTTTCAAATGAGCTTCTAACAAACAAACAAACTTTCTGAAAGGTTTAACGAGTTATTTGCTAGTGTTTTACTACTACTACTACTACTACTACTACTACTACTACTACTAAGAAGAAGAAAAAGAAGAACAATACAATTTTCCATGAGGCTACCACAAACAAATCCTCATTCATTAGTATATTAGTATATAAATAAATGTAAAGCTACAATAACCTAATGTTCTGAAAATACTAGGTGTGACTGATCTCATCACAACATGAACCTATAATTATACTCTTGGTACTCACATTTTCTATTGATCTTTTTCTCTTTAATTTAACATTTAACCTCATCTTCCATGCTTATTAAGCTAATCTTCAGCTGAAGAGAATTTAATCGCAGGGCTTAATGAACAACAGGAAACAGGAAGTGGAAAATCATATCCTTTGTTCTCTTCTAAGCAGGAGTTTGCTGTTGTTGTTTCTTGGCGGTGGCCATTAATATCACAGTAAGACAAGTTCAGATGCCTTCTACCTACTTCTCAATATACATGAATCTTGGTTAGGCCAATTTCAAAACAGCTTATACATACATCAATCAATCCATCAGTCAATCGTGTATAGATAGCAAAACTTATGCTTTTAGATATGGATCCAAGTGTTATATTTTCCTATTTAGTGAGTACCCCACAATGTCTAGTGGAGGATAATGATAAGATGTGATGACACCTTGACAATTGACAAAAAATGAAGATCACATCAACATAATTAACCCCTTCTTAAATACGCTTAGTATGACAGGAGCTCACATGACCAAAGACAATGACTGAAAACAAAAACATACGCTAAAGAAATCATGGATTTGAAGTGTTTTTGGGTTTCCGTATTATTTTGTGCCTGTGAACCTGTGAACCTGTGAAGGTTCACTGTCACCAAGATGAGATAGAAAGGCCAATGTGGAGCATCAGTTCAGTACATCGGGAGTAATATAATATAAGAGCCTTCACATTACTAAGGACAGCTTGTAATGGGCTGGAGTTTCTGACAGGACTGGCCGGAGTTTCTAGCACACGTGGAAAATGTATCACCTAAAGGACACTTCAGGCACTTCAAGCAATTCTTTTTCTTAGAGGTATCTAGTTAAAAGCCATGTTGAGCCTTGCTTAGCTTATGAGATTAGACTTCAAGGTGGTATGACTTCAGGCATCTACATGATTGATTGAACCGAAAGGTTTAGAGTGAAAGGTTGTATCCTGCCCTAGAATTAAGTCAACCTTCTTTATATCCATGATTCCTGTCTATCCTTTTTCTAGGGTGCACTGTGGAAGTGCATACCCTGAAGTATTCAATTGACCTACTGGCATTGTTTTTCTTCTACAAGGGACAAAAATGTGTGAATCATGATTTATTTATTTAACATATTGCTCTTAAAGCTGAGTGTAATTCCATGGTGTATATATCATCTGATTGTTATATCTTATAAAGGTTTATTGATTGAATTTATAAATTGAATTATTAATGGTGCTAAAGGTATATTTTTAGGGTCTGGAAAATCCACTACTTGTTAGGTATTTAACATTGCCATTTCCGTCCACAGACATGCTTGTGACTCAAACCCTCAAAGCAGTGTATAGATACATACATTCTGTCTTCTGAAGAGGAAGCTGTGGCATGACTAAGACTGACACCAAACATTTAGTTTCAGTTGAGAGCTGGCCTGTGACAAGCTCTGTGAACATGGTGTCTTTACAATTTGTAGTGAAAATATTTCTGAGTTTTTTTGCTCTCAGCTGGACTGGTCTGGTTATCAAAGGGGAATCATGTAAAGGTAAGAGAGAAAAAAATAGAGGAGAGAGGCTGGTGTTCATCTTAAATCCCTTAAAAAGACACTTATATTTTGTCCTTTATATATTTCATTTGTGAAACCACCTCAGCTTATCTCCAATTGATCTTCAATTATTTGTATTTGTATATATTGTTGTTGGATAAAATATATAATTGTTAAATAATGTGATCTACTTATCTGACAGTTACTTGGTTGGAAACTGCTCACGTGAATCACTGTAACATTGCTAAAGGACAGAACAGAAAGTATTAAGTTAAAGTTATCAAAATCTAAATATTGGATATGCTCTTACAAGAATGAACTTTTCTGAAAATCGCGTATTATGTTCCTATATATTATATACATTTGTTGATTTTCAACAAAGTGTATTTAGCAACATGGGTTACAATTCATGTGTGTTTGTAGAACATTGATTTAACAGATTGTTTAAATGTCTTAAGGTTATAGAGGTAGTAGTAATAATAATAATAATAATAATAATAATAATAATAATAATAATAATAATAATAATAATAACATAAGCTCATAATGAATTGTGTTGTAGATGGGAATTTTATTATATAGAAGTATCTGTGATTAGTCCTGCATAATTGAATACATGTCATGAGTAGGACACTATTACAATATATCAGACTATGAAGAATGAGAAGTGAAGATAAGATTAAATAAAGATCAAGCAACAGGTTTATATACATGAAATGGAGTGCTCACATTATGCTATTTACATACAAGTTGCCATACCTTGTGCTCAATGGAGATAGTTCTACAACTACCAATTCAGAATATATAGTGAATCTGAAAACTGAAGTACAAAAGACACTAAAAATGACATTTTAAAAACACATTTATTTTATTTCCATCACCAGGAACCCGGTCTTTCACTCTCCAAAGCAGATGTGAAAATGGTGTCATTGTTAACACCTTGAATAAAACCACAGAAAACTTGCTAACAGATCAAGTCTCAACCTTAATAATCCCCATCCTCTACACAGTGGTGGTTGTGGTGGGGCTTCCAGCAAACATATTAGCTCTTTGGGTCCTGCTTACCAAGGTCAAGAGGCTGCCGGGTACAATCTTGCTCATCAACCTGGCGATTGCAGATGTCCTTCTCCTTTTATTTCTGCCTTTCAAAATAGTCTACTATTTTATGGGCAGCCGCTGGATCTTTGGAGAAGCAATGTGTCGTGTCGTCACAGCAGCCTTCTACGGCAACATGTATGGCTCCATCCTCTGCCTCATGTTCATCAGTATTGACCGCTACATCTCACTGGTCCACCCCTTTTCGGCAAAGAGTTTCAGGAGCAAAAAGCTGGCCATCTCAGTTAGCATCATGACCTGGGCGATCGCAGTCGCTGCAATGGTGCCGTTTGTTGCAATAAAACAGTCTTACCACATCAACAACACCAGCATGATCACCTGCCATGATGCTCTACCAGCTGATCTGAAGACTAACCTCTTTGCCTACTACTTCACATCTCTGACTGCTTTTGGATTCATCCTCCCTTTCCTCTCCATCTTAATCTGCTATGTGTCCATAATATGCTCACTGTCTCGACAGGAGAAGCCTTTTGCCCGAACTGTGAAGATCTGTGCTATAGTACTGACTGTTTTCATGGTGTGCTACATTCCCAGTCATGTCATTCTGCTGCTCCATTACAACAGAGATCAAGTCCTCCAGGACAGTCGCCTGTACCGGCCCTACATGGTCAGCCTAGTGCTCAGCACTTTCAACAGCAGCATCGACCCTTTCCTGTACTTGTACGTGTCAGATGACTTCAGAGTCAAAGTGAGGGAGGCACTGCGTAGGGTTACAGCTCGAGGAAGCCTCCAGGGATCAGAAAGAACAGAGCAGAGCGTGTCATACAAGACTAAGTCTGAAGAATTGAGTCTAAAAGCTTAGTAGTTATGAAACTCATCAGGAAAGTACATGGTTTGGACAGTCAAATTTAAACAAAAGCTCTCAATCTTTATAGTTGTAGCAATCTTTTATGAATTACTAAATAATAGTTGCAAACTCTGTATGTTCCACTGTTGCCAGTGGCTATACTCAGTTCCTCTAAGACATTGTATGCTTTTTTTTTTTAAATTTCGTCATGGTATGTAATGAGTGTAATATATATAACTCAAGCATGTCAATACATATGTTAGTATTGAAGTTGGTATTGACGGTCAGTGTCAATAGGCTTCAGAGTATTTAAAATGTAAATGTAAAGCATTCACTTTAAATACACAGAAAAGCTAAATCACTTGTTGAAAAAATCAAGAATAATATGTGTTTTTAGAAAATTTGTTTATAAAAATAAATGTTGCACTAAAAAGTTTGTAAGCATTACAGGAAATCAACGTAAATGCAGATTACCATAACTGATCTAGGGCAAGTCATCATGCTTATTTAGCAACATTTTTTGTTGCATCATGGCATGTTTTACAGTTGTAGAGTTTTTAAATTAATACACTTGGGCTGTGGGATTCATTTCACTCCAGGTCCCAGTTTGTAATTGTGTCAGTATTCCCACAATGCACTTCTCTTTAAAATACAGTAATCAGTTTAACCATTTCTGGAAAACAAATTGAACCATTGAACTATAGCAGAGTTACAGAATGTAGAAGGGAAGAATGAACCTGGGATGAGCAAATAAAAGACACAAAAAATAAAACACTCAGAAGTCAACAGTCACCTGGCATTTCTTGCTTGGTTTTGGAAAGGACAGCCATCTTGAAATTTACTCCTACTAGCACCAGCACCAACCCAACATGGTCTACTTACAGATTTCTGGGTGCTGCTGGGTGTGTCTGTAATCAAATCCCATTCAGGAGAGTGATGTTCAAGTGCAATACAAAAACATGTTTCCATTTGAGAGCAATGTGAATGTGAAGATAATTTTATTTAGTTTCCATCAATAAATTGCTGACTGCAACTGTGTATTGAAATACACATGAAATTAAATACCCACACAATGTGATTGAATGTTGAATTGAGGAAGTACATTTTTCTGTTTCTTTTAAACAAATTTCGTACAATCAACAAAAATACAAGAAGATGAGACTGGCATTTTAAAAATATTATTAATATTGGTTGAATACCTGTATTCAGTTTGCATTCACCCCTTGGTCTGTTAGACCACCCTAGTCTTCAGCAACACAGTAACCAGCAGCCTTTCTGCACCCAACACAAAAAATATTACGAATGGAGTTTCAACATAGTTTCTATCAGTACATCAAAAGTGTATACACTGCTATTTAAATACGTTGTTCACATTTTTGTTGTTTTGTCTTTTAAAATTACTAGTCAAAAGATGATAAACTATAGTTTGGGTTTCTTCATCTGAAGCTAAGGTCACACTACATGATTTGTAGCCCAATTTTAGCCCAATTTGGCCCTCCCGACAAATCCGCACTGAATGTGATGACAAGCAGCTACCAGATGATAATGTAGTGTGAGACGGTGCCATCGCTTGATCTCTGATCCGATTGTAAGCTAGTCGGAGCCACTACGATTTTATGAAACATGTTTAATATTTACACCTTGATCAGCACCAACTATATAGGGTGACGTGATCAGCGTGACACACAGAGACCGGCAGCAGCCAATGAGAGTTGAGCTTATTGAATTAGGTGGGGGGGAAAAAGCAGATATTTTATTCAGATACTTCAAATAACAAAGGTTGTTTTGGGGCAGGTTATTTAAAAAATCTCTAATACAGGGAAAATAATATTTTCAAATACAAATACCAATTAATATCTGTAATTGACCCAGGTCTGTGCTAAATATTGAGACCTACAATGCAATGATCACACTGTGGGATAAATATAGCCTGTGGCCGTTGCTCAGCTTCTGCTCTCGCACAGAGTATACAAGCTATTGCCCTCACCTCCCCAGTCATGTCTTTACACACATCCTCTTTTCTGTCTGCTTTTTGCATTTGTCCACACAGATGAACGCAAACTGCAACATTGGCAACCTCCTGGTCGTGTTCAGTTCAGTCTTTAAGTGTGTGACGCCCTGTACTTAAGCGATTGTGTACTGTGCACTCCTAGTGTGACCATAGCATTACACGATTTAAGATTTAAAACATTGTGGAAAACATTTTCATAATATTTTGCACACCTTTACTACTTATCTCTCTCCGATGTTAATACTGTTTTAATATTAATACATTAAATTATAATTAATAATCAGGCATCAACACAATATAGAAAACAAATATTAATTTAATAAGATGTGAAAAACAAATTCCTCTTTCAAAATTTAATGTACACATCCTTTAAAAAAGGTAAATAAACAAGTTACAAATGGTAGACATATACAACTGTACATTATTTACAGTTATACTGAGCATTACAAGTAGTTATGCACCATAAAAAAGATAAAATGACATTACTAAAAATATTTTTATACAGGATCAGAATCTCATTACTGAACTTGTTAGATGTTAAAAGTTCCAACAGTTAAGCACAATACTGATCTAATCCAAAGTGCAGCACTTAGTTAGGCAGGACCAAATTGCCAAGGTCTACTGTTTTTAAGCATCATGTTCAGATACTAAAGGTGAGGTCAGAAAAACTTCTGAAAATGTTCACTGTGTTAATTGTTTGGGGATTGAGTTTTCCCTTCCATTTAACGTCAACATAAGCTTGCTCACGTTCTACCCAATTCCCCCAGATAGATAGATATTATGATAAAAACATATTTTTCATCAGATGATGTCATGCTGGTCAGCTATGGTTTTCAATTGTTATGGCAAAATAATTTGGTTCTGTAAAAAAGTATTTTCACTTTCAGATTCTACACGAATGAATATTCATTACATCATCATACATCATGTTACACTAATAACACTAATAGGTGTGTGTTTCCAAGAGACTGAATTAATTCAAGTACAAATAACACTGTTATGACATATGGCTATTAGTCGCACAGGAGGAAGTTTACATGCAGAACAAACATTATCTCTGCCAGTGCCCATGTTACGCAAAAGCTGTTCCAACTGTTTTTGCTTTCGAATGCAGCTAGGTACTGTAACCAAAACGCTGTATTAATAAAAGCTCATCTAAATCTTGCTGGAAATGATATATGTAAAGATTATAAATAATGATAATAATGAATGATAAAATGAATTAATGTGTTTCATAAGGGCCAAAAAAGTTTGGTTTGCATAAATGTGTAGTCTGTTTCTCTTCCTCTGTTCCTTTTTTCCTATAAAAGGACCTTGTCCAATACTGACACCTGCTGTCACAAGAACATATGTGTGTCTTTATTTTCTGTGCAGAGGATCTGATTGGGAATCATCTGTGTTTCTTTCTTTAGCCGAGATTGTGATTTTGCTTTTTTCACTCTTCCAGCTTCAATACAAAAAAATATATACTTTGTTTTTACTAAACAGCTAGTCAAAAGTAAAGCTATAAAGAAAAAGAAACAGAGCGTGCAAAGTATATATATATATATATATATACACACACACATTTTAAACTGAAGATTATCCCCCCATGATCCATCTTTTCCATTGTGTGCTGTATTA
The DNA here is from genome assembly GCF_036373705.1 of Amia ocellicauda. Classification (NCBI taxonomy): domain Eukaryota; kingdom Metazoa; phylum Chordata; class Actinopteri; order Amiiformes; family Amiidae; genus Amia; species Amia ocellicauda. Next base: position 14,724,397 of record NC_089860.1, read on the forward strand.
TTTAACTATGTTTTCTTCTGAATACATACATTTTTTTCACAGTACATCTGCTTTTTACTGCTTTTCACATAGACCTAAAGGACTGAAGGTAAAGCCATAATGGGCCGGACAGAAGACTTGACACTCAATCCAGTGTTCATATGACACAAAGTATTTTTTAGATCACAATCTTAATACTTTCAATACTATTTTTGGCAGACGATGTAAGTGCGGTTGAGCAGTACTAAACTTACCAGAAGTTAGCTGCTGATTTTCAAAGTGATGCCTGCTCTGTTGATAATACCAAAAATAATAAAAATAAAATGTAATCTTTCTTTCTCCCATACCAAACCTTGTGGAACAACTGGACTGGAAAGAAACCCGTTTCAAAATATATTTATTTAAAATATATAAGAGTTGACATAAATAGTTGATATATTCCTAAAACTAAAGGTTAGTTCTGGGCAAGGATTATGCTGAAATATTATTATTATTATTATTTATTTCTTGGCAGACGCCCTTATCCAGGGCGACTTATAAGCGCAATACAAACAATAATATAAAGAATAGGTCTAAGGAAACATCTCATCAGTCGGTCAGCTAACAATTTTGGGAGAGTATATACACTTTGGACTGACCTCTTAAGAGATAACGATGACCATTGATGTTGAACAGTGGATTAGCAACACCACAGTGCTTCTAAACACTTTCACACAACTGTACAAGTGGGGGAAACGTTTTCAACACGACAATCTCCCCCCCCTTTCAGAGGATCCCCTCACTCTCTTGCTTGGGGAAGCTGTCCGACTCATTCTTCTTTATAAATACATTCGAGAGCTCCTGGAGGAGTTTGTCTTGTGTGGGACTACCAAGACCCAAGACCTTTTTCCTGGGGTAGGGTCTGAGAGAAGCCTCGTGCTCAGGGTGGGCAGAGACGTCCAAGAAAAGGGGCTGGTTGCTCAGTGTGTCCAAGGAGGCAGCTGGGGTGAGGCCTCTGGGAGGGTCAGCGGTCAGCCTCTTGACCGGGTTGGGCCCGATCATCCTGTCCAGGGACGCGGTCTTTCTCTGGCCTAGACTGACCGGCCTCTCCAGGGGCGTCACTTCTTTGATCTCGCAGGTTTCGGTGTCAGTGGCCGTGAGAAAGCTGGTCTCTAAGGACTTCAAGACCTGGTTGCCGAAGTCCCCGACCTCCTCGTAGAGCGGCTCGGGGCTCTCCGACTGCTCCTCGAAGGAATCCTGCTGCATCTTCATGGGCTGGAATAACGGTGAAATGACGGATGATGAAAAGCAAACGGAAAATAAATAAATTAAGGGTTTGGTTTTTTGGAGAAATGAAACAACTGAAACGTAAGAAGCAAATGAGTGAAAGGATGGATGATGAATGGATGTTATTCTCTCCACCATTATAGCAGATTATTAGGCAGGAAACAGCACACATTATGCACATGTTGATTATAAAAAAAAGAAAAAGAAAAGCAACAGACAATATCGAGTGCTCTGAAAAACAACAATTGCACAGTCCAATTGGCTCAAATGTGTCAGAAAGAAAACAATGCAACTGACTAGCAGCAGTTTCACCAAAAATGTATACATATTTGCACGGTAGTCTAACACTTCAAAATATACCTCAGGTGTAAAACACAAAGCTTTGCCTTTAGGGGCCCCATAGAACAATAACTACATTCTCAGTTTCCTGCAATTAAAACCACTGAAGAACAGTAGGGGACAAATTATATCCTGTGTAAGGATGGCCCATTGGTGGACAAACAGGTACTGTAGTTTTACAATACAGCAAATTAAATATTTTTGTTAATGAAAACCCCCAGTAAAACATTAGAAAATAGAACTAATGGTATTAAACACTCAAGCCAAGATGCAGTGTCCTATTCTGAAACCATGGGCGTGAAGATAACACGATCATAACAATGTTGACCTGGTTTGTAGAAAAGAAATGTTACTCATATAACTGCCCTCTTGCTTAAACATAGGTTTCCCATATTGTTTTTCATGACACGCTGAACAGAGAGAATGCCAGACAGAACAAACACTGCAGAATGAAGGACAATGTCAAAAAGAGCACCATCGGAACTGCATGCACGAGACATGCACAGACGGGCAGATGGCGTGTCCACAGGAGCTCTGAACAGTTTTGCGGGCAGACACAAGCAGAGGCATACTTACAAAGAACATGGAGAGCGTCCTCCTAGCATGTAGCTTTCGCTGCAAAGACAGAAACAGACGGGCAAATGAGCTGCTACGCTGAGCTGCCACCAAAGCGGGGAACGACAACACGGCAACAAGTACAGACACGCCAACGGGGAGGCGGGGGCCGAAGCAGGGAGCCGAGGACAGGTTTACTGTCAGTGTGATTCTTTGTCATCGTTTGTTCTGCTCTTCTTCATTTGTAATGGCACGCTAAAACAGTAACACCTACACTTGTCCTTAGAGTGTTTCCACAATGTTAGGCAGACATCCACAGAAAGACCTGGTTGTTAGAAAGGAGAACAGCAGGCAGAGAAGGGCCTGACCTGGTATGAGTAAAACAGGAAGTAAAACAGGAAGGGAGCAACACATGTTCCTCCCCCATTTACAGAGTTAACCGGCATCCACAGGACATTACCAGGGTCTGATTGGCGGACAACATGGTCGAGTTGCTTTCATCCCCACGGATAGGCACCAAGGGCATTGTTCCGAATTTCTGTTTGGAAATGTCTGAGGAAGAATGCCGTCTTAATACGGGGGGTCGGAGGTCATCGTGCTGAAAAGGAACCATATGACAAAGTGTTTAACTCTACAGGAAAATGGGCAAACTCATCCATGCAAAGCTTTTCCACATGAGGAACTTTTCTTAAAGAAAGTAATAGTTAACAACAGTTCCTATTGACAGATTAGGGAGGTCCGAAAAGGAAGGCCTACCTGGGCCTTGAGGAAACAGGTCATCCAATCCCACATCTCAGATTCACTTGTACAGCAGAGGTATCTGTAGAAGCAAACGGGATTCTTACCGGCTTTACAAACACTGTGGGTGCTTAGATTTCAGTTATACACCTGAGAAACCTTCAATTTTTGAATCAGGGAGGATATAAACATACATATTTATGTTTAGCAGGCACTTTCCAAACACTATAGCATATATGAGACATAGTATTTTGAAATCGTGCCACACTGCCCTTCAAATGACTTATCAGATTAATTACTTACAGCTGCTGTTTGTCCAAGAGCACAGTAAAACCCCACCTGAAAATAAAACACATTTTATTTTTGTTTCATGTGAAAAAAAGTGGAAAGAAAATATCTAATTTTCATATCTGTAATTTGCTTTAACCTATTTCATCAGCAATTGTTTAAAACATAAAAATGTCTTTGATTCTGTTCTTTTAAATTGAGAAACTGGTTTTATAAAGAAAAACCTCAACAACAACTAAACATGGGAAACACTGGTTTGATAACCTCAGCACATTTTCAAATCCACATTTTTACCGACATCTTACAAGAAGTACTGTGCAGGGGGAAATTTAAACAATGAATTTTACAGAAGTTATGCAGTTATCTAAACAGACAGGTATAAAGGGAAGTCTTACTGCGTTGGCGCTTTGAGCTTCTTGCGGATCCCAATATAGACTTTTAGAGTTTTCAATGGCCATTCTTTCTCAGATTTATTGCTCTGAAATAAAACCGAAACAGAAGAGGAAACACGAAAACAAATTAAATACGTCTGAAAGGAAACCAACAAACAAAACCTCAGACAGGACTGCTTTTGAAACCAAGTGACAGCTTTAGTAGCAAAGAGAGAGACAAAACAGTAGAACATAAAGACAAAATCAACATCTACATATCGTTTAGCACTCAAGCTGCTTCACATGTAACAATGAATAGGTACTTCAGGTTGTTTTTCTTTAGTTTTATTTTCAGTGGGGACGAAAATGAGTTGGGCTATGATTGGGGCGTCACCTTCTTGTCCTTGAGAAGCAGCAGTTTGCGATCGTGGATCTGAAATGTGTGTTCCTGGAACTTGTTTCCCTGCAGCAGTTTGGGAGACTCCTCTCGGCACTTCAACACGCCACTCTTCACAATCTCACTCTTGTAAGCTGGCCCACACAAGGAGAACACAGACATCAGGGAAAACACACTACAGACATCCATTTTCTGAGGCACAAAGGCCTCCGTTGAAGAGAGCTCAGAGTGTGATAATGGTCTGGCATTGTAATTCATTAAAAAAAGCAAACAAGGCTTTTGAAGTAATTTATTGTGGAGGATGTCATTTTCTTATATTGTATATGTCAGAAATTGCCTTGTGTCAGAGGCCTGTATTGTGAACTAATTTTAACACTCTCTACCTGTGAATATGTTGATTGCTTCACCCTTGGGAACCTTCTTGACAACCAGATAGGCTGAGCTGGGATTAGACATCTTACACCACTGCAGCGCCTGCTCCAGGACCTTCTCTTTGGGGTGCAGGGGCCTCTCTGTGGCAGAACACAAACACAACTCATGATTAACTACTCTTAATGCCTCAAAACACATCTCACGAGAATGTGGTGCAATAGATTACCCAGCAATGTGCCTCACGCGTTCAGATTGTGTCTGATAATTATATTTTAATGACCTTTGAACATATCAGATACAAAAACACTATCACCTCAAAAAAGAGAGCTTAGTGCAGTAGGAGAGACTTGTGGTTTTGCATGTCGTAATAAAAATACAAATGTTGCATACAAAAAATTAAAAATGCAAAATACAAGATCATAATTCTGAATAATAACTAACATACACTACTCACATGAGCAGTCGGCACCAAACATATGAAAGGTGGGTAATAAATCTGAACTCTGTCTCAGTTCCAAGTATTATTTTTTCTTTCAGCTTTACTTCAAGAGCAGATTGTGTTTGTAGAGAAGTGGAGGGTTTATTAAGCTTCAGAGTTCCGGATAGCATTTCTTGTTTTTAATTTCAGTTTTGACTGTGTGTTTCTGTAAGCTAAACCTCATCATGGCATTTTGCTTGGTTCCACATCTTCTGAAACCTGAATCATCAGGTTCTCATACTGACCCAGCTCCCCATCTTCAATGGCTTCAAATGTCAGCCAGATCTCTTTTTCTCCTGCTGGGACATTCCTCATGTACAGGACCTGATTGGTTAGCTCCTCGGCACACATTGTTGGAGACACCTAATAAAACAACATGAGTCCTCAGGACAACTCGCTCACTTACAAATGTGGGGAGTAAGCGCCACTATGTGGTGAACATCTGTAACTACAGAATTGGAAAATTTGCACCCTAAGAAAATAGGTATATACATAAAGGTAAGGAACTTGATGTTGGCAGTAAATAAATAAGATATAACAGTTGATCTTAAAAAGCAATCACACACCACTTCAATCCCATTACATTTGATGCCACTATTATACATTGTTTTTCAGTAATACATTGAAGCTTTTAGTGTAAATTATGCAAGTCACAGTCCAATACACAGTGATATACATACAATGCACATATATTAGCATTATCTGTGAACTTTCAAATGTATGTTTGCATGCCATTGCTCAAAAAAATGAAAAATAATATACAGTTCTATCTTCTGTTCAACAAAACATTCCACAGCATGTCTGGAGGAGATACATCAGACTCAATGCCACTACAGTCCTTATCAGTTTGTTCCATTTGTGGATTCTGTGCAGTCATGTGAAAACTAAAGACGACAAACATTTAACCGCATGTGTGGATCCTGCAGCGCTTTACTTACTTTAAGTGTGATGCAGCAATCAGGTAGCTTTTTCTCTAGGTACACTTCAATAATCAAGTCACCCGCTTGGGACAGCTGACATATATAAACAAAAAAATATATATAAACAAACTAATTCAAAGAGGTTGGTTAAATTAAACGAAGAAATTAAGTTATTAATAAACTTTTGAATGTTATTTTAATGCGGCACACAGTTTCCAAAGGTGTGGGTGCTATATCAATACAACAAAATATATATATTCCTCATAATCAATCATGTTGTATAAACAGTCTCACGGGACAGATGTCAGTCAGTGTTACCTGTACATCCTTCCAGGTTGTGATCAGGCTGATCTCCAGCTCAATCTGTGTCTTCTGCTCTTCATCGATCTGTAAATACAAACACTGGGTAATAAGTTTGACTTGGCATAACATTACATTCAAACAAAAACTAGTTTTTGTCTGATGGAGATGCTTGCAAGGTGACTTATTAGTGACTTCTTTTTCTATTTATGAATCATATAGTGTGGATTTACCAGACAGATCGACATCATTTGTGCTTTGAGTCTTTTGGTTTCCCTTTAAGAGCAGCAAGCACTCTTATCTTATCTTATCTTAACACAAACCTTTGCTTGACAGCCTCCCCACCCACATATGATTTGGCTTGGTTTGTTTTTTCATTCCTGTCTGAACCCCTGATTAAAAAAACACAACACATACAAACCGTGTTTTGTGTGCACCATCATAAACGTACTTCCGTTCCAATAAACCGATAAATACACTCACGTCAAAGACATGAAGGTAGTTGTCGATGAGGTCTTCGATGATCTTCACTTCGTGCTCCCCCTTCCCGTCTGTCTGGAAGAGGCTGGGAGCGAACAGCAGAGACAGGTTCTTGGTGCACATCTGGTTCAGGTCTGCACATTTCTGGACCCTAGAATAAAACAAGCACCATACTTAAATAATAATAAACACACACACACACACACACACACACACACACACACACAAGGTAAAACCAAAGACAAACACACAAAAAAAATTGAACAAATGTTTCCTTGAAATCATAAGGGTGGTTGATTAAACTGGGAACAATATTCAGATCTTCACAGATCACTACTGTGTTGGCACATGGGCATTGTTCTAAGACATTGTAAGAAGCCTTTCAGTAAATGCCAACTGACAACAGTCATGCAGCTGACCTGTAGAGGTGCCCGATGAGAGCAGCCAGCGTGGTCCTGTTGACTCTCGGCAGGTTGCGGATCAGTTCCTTGTACCGTTCCAGGCGCCGCAGCTTATTGGAAATCCCTGCGGGACACAATCAGGAGACATGTTCAATGCAAGGTCAAAGAACAAAGAGCAAATTGATACGTCTCCCGAGCATGCTGCAAATGTCGGGTGTCTCCCATTTCATTTTGAATATAAAGATTACGTATCAGCCTGTCACACAAGCTGGACTTTCATACTTCGGAGATCAAAAGGACCTGCGACACTCACCTGCAGCGTCCTGCCACAGCGAGTGGAGACCCGCCATGAAAACGGGGTCGTCGATTTCCCGGAAGAACCTCTTCAGCACGTCCGTGACATCCTCAATGAAGTTGTCCCCGATGCGCAGCTTGACGTTGCGGGCATCCTTGCGGAACTCCTCCATCAGCAGTTTGATCCGAGATTTTGCCCCGTTCTTCCTGTAGATGCCCTCGTGTCCCAGCCCTTAGTAGCAAAGGCATAAAGTCACATACTGAGCGAAGCATGTCTAATTCAGAGTACATTTTCCAGAATAGGAAACAAAACACTTAACCAAAATTGTGATGAATTAGTTTTAAGCATAGCAAGATCATTATCACTATAATAATCACAAATAATGGGTGCTTCTTTGCTTTCTGGGCCAGAGAGTTACATCCATACTTCGATAATCCAAATACAGAACTGCAGAACATGGAAATAAGGAAAACTGTGTGATTGAAACTTGAACATCAGCCTCAGTTAATGACATGGGGACCAGCAATTGGTGGATTATGGAGAAAGATGAAAGTCTGGTTGTTACCAGATTGATAGAAGAAGCCAACTAACCATACTGGGTGATGAAGGCTATACAGCTGTCTACTATAATCGGGATGTCATTCCTGCTGAGCTGCTGGTCTCGCAGCGCGTTGCCCTTCCCTCCCGCCGCTCTCTGAATGTCGGCAGACCACAGGGAGAAGTCCGTCCGGCCGTAGCCCTGGAGGTACAGCGTCCTACAGCGACACAACCACCGCACTCAGACAAGGAACGCCATTGTGGACACGCTGTCACCGTGGTGGGCCCGAGCAGCTGACTGCAGCACAAAGACGCTAATGTGTGCGAACGGGCACAGCTAATCAAGATCAAACCTGCCCTCGGTGAGAAATACATTCTGTGATGTGTATAAGCAGTCATTGTATCAACAATTTTGTCAAATGTAGAATTAAAAAGATTTCAATCTATGTGCGTTCAAAATAAAGGAAAAGAGCACCCCTTTTTCTTCAAATAAAAATGACAACCATCATTATACAAGGGTTAAAACACGAATAAGGTTGAAAAGGGCCAATATTAATATCTGATGAAATGCTACGTAATCATGAAAGAGATGGAAAGATTGAAAACTAACCTTCCCTTTTCAACTAGTACCAGAATGTCCTTCTTCTCATTATTCTCAATTTGGAAGGTGACACCTGAGAGAAAGGAGAAGGAGGATTTAATAACGAATACACAAACAATGTGCTGACACTGTCTCCAAGTGTGAATACACACACAGAAGAACAAACAATTAAAGCTGTATTGAAACGGTAATGAAAATAAAGCATCTCTAATGAACTACATGATGTGTGGTGAAGGAACAGCAGTGTTTGGACTCACTGAGTTCTTGCAGTCGCTTGAGATTGACCGTGTCCTCAGCAGCCCCGTCGTTCCCTGGACAGATGAACAGGTTGGATTTCTGCAGCACGAAGTAGCCCTCCTTCCACTGCTCGGGATCCATCATGGCCTTGTAGCGCAGGCGGCCCACGCGCTCAAACTCCCGGGCTAGGAGGCAGTGGCAGCTCAGCGGGGTGGAGCCCTGTGGGGAAAGCACCTTCATGTGATTATCTGACAGTATGAGGCGAACATCAGCACTGGGGGGCAGGGGCATTTTTAATTCATATTGTAAGCGATATATGACTGTACATGAAGTAATATATTTATGAGTACTAATGAAAAACATGTAGACACAGGGGGGTGGATGTGTGACACGTGAATGACATGTGAATCCAATGCTGTACCTTTGCAATGGCACTTGCCCAACTGTGAAGAGCTTCCGGGGTCTCTAAACCAAACTGATACAGCTTTTCAGAGGATAAGCACAGTTCAAAAGTGTAGCGAAACCTAAAATCAAGCACAAAAGCACTGATAAAACCCTCAGCACACAGTGGTATAGAACCTGATAAGAATACAATGATACTAACGATATAAAGAGAGAGTGAGAGAGCGAAATTAAAAAGGAAAAGCAACCACAAGATTAGCGAACTAGAGCTCCTGTTTCAAAGTGAGAGACGCAGCCTTTATAACACCTTCACAGCAATCAAAAGCAATTAGTAGTTTGCTGAACAGATCTTGAGTCATGTTTCGTACCTATCTATAAATCCAGTGTTATTACATGAATCTGGCCGGCTGACTCCTAAGCAGGTAATATGTTTCATATCGATCTTCAGGGTTGGGTCATGGCTTCGGTCAGACTCATAGAAGAGGAGAGAGCGCTCCACTGAGCACCAGTACTTCTGGAAATCTGTCGACAACACGCTGGTGTTATTTTTAAGGTCATGAAAACAGAAACCGTACTTTACCATTTGTCAAATTAAATACACTAAATGTTTTCTACAGTAACTGGCAAAAGGAATATGAAACTGAGTTGTACATCCATTTGCAGAAGAGACTGTGACTCTGTTATTGTGGAGACTTGAAACTGCTTTACCTTCTCTGTTTTTCCTGGATAGCGTTCCTTTGTTCATGGATGCTGCCTTATAGAGGTACCCAGAATACAAGACAGGCTGCATTATTTCATCATACACACTTTGGGACCCATCCTCTAAGCTGAAATCTGCTGGGAACAGGAAGATAGCATGGCAGTTAGAGTGGAAATATAGAAGAGCTCATTGTTTTACCCCTCCAGTGACAAATTTTAGATTTTTTTATAATGTTTGTAGTTGATATTTTTGTTAATTATTTCATTGGACTGTCACCCCAACCATTAAATGTACTTTGTTGATTTTTGAAGGTTTCAAATATTTACAAGAAGGATCTGGTTGCCATCTTGCATTCCTTCCCTTGATCTCTCAGTTTGTAAATTATCTTCCCACACAAAGGCACTAATTCATTAGATGCAATAAGGAGAGGGTTATGCCTGTTCAAGTGTGGGTAGCCTTCTTTATCATTTCGGTTCCCTGAAGGGATCTGACAGAGTATCACCATAGCAATTTCTTCCCAATAACAAAAGACCCCAATTTAAATGTTTACCCCTGCATCCAAATAAATATGATATTTATTTCAACAAAGGAATAAATATAAAACAGAGAACAATCTAACCAAAAAGGACCTTCCTTAATAAAAAATAGGCCTAAAATACATGGATAAGGGCATCTGGTAAGAAATAATCGTTAATAAATAAATACATACAATTAATTTATTCTTGGAAAATAAATAATAAACAAAGGAAAAACAGCAGGACATACTGTAAGTAGGAGAGGGAGAACAATTCAGTGTTACATGGTCTAAGATTCATGACTAGTTTCTTTCCTACGGTTTTGAAATAATCCTCGTCTGATAGTTCAGAAGCAAAAGAAGACGTCATCTTCAAGGCTCTATCACACAATTGTTTGGTATACTCGCACCTGAGGTAGTGTATAAATGCAAGTCTGAGGTGCTTTTAGGATCAGCTTTGTCATATCCATTAGAGACGGATAAGTCCGCTGCCTCGGCCTCCAAGAAAATGTGTGTGACTGTTTTCAGAAGAGTGTGCTCTGTCACTGCAGTACACAAGACCTGCGGAAAAGACACACACACATATATAAACTCAAATATAAACACAATGTTCAACATGATTAGATACTAAGCACTGAAAGACAATGCCACACAGAGGGAGCTCTGAAACACAACGTATTTCAATAATATTAATACAGAAGGCCATGAAATGTTATATTCAATAAATCCATTGTTAGACTGGAGATCATTCAAATAGTTTAAAATCTTGAAAAATCAGTGTTGACATACCTTAAGCAGCTCCTCCTGAGTGCCGATGCTGGGGTGAGAGCGGCGGTATCGCCCCTCGCGGTATTTCAGGGTGATGAAATCTCGCCGCTGCTCTGGAGTGGCGTCAGAGTCCAGCTCTTCGGCTGGGGCGAGCCGAGCGGCCCAGAACTCATTGGCCTTGTCATTCCCTAGCATTATGAACAGCTGTGACATATTAGAGACAAACAGTATGACACACTGTCAAACGCCAGATACTTTGAAGTGTATCGCACTGCAGACGACTTTTGTGTTTACTGCCTAATGCAGAGGTCCGAAATCTAAGTGAAGGATTTTATATCATTCCTCAAAAATCAAATACTCCTCTCACCTGCACAATCTCATTGCTCCACACACTGGTGTCCAGTTTCAGACTCTGTACTTTAGAGATGGTTGTGCCCAGACCACGGTGCTGACCTTAAGGCAAAAAAAAACACTTGCCTTAGTTGGAATGGTGGAGAAATGAAAAAGAAAGAAGGAAAGAAAAACAAAAAACACATTATGAACTATTGCTTTAGATAGAGCAACTCACCTGCGCAGTTTTTACAGATAACCACACAAAGGTTGATGGATGCCCAGTCGGGGTTAATAGCCTTGCAGTCAGCGCAGGTTTTGTTGGACCTGTTGGACCAGATTTTCTCAGCCACTTCGTAATCGGAGAGAGTCTCTGCGATGGACTCCTGTAGTGCTTCCATCCACTCCTTCTTCTCGCGCTCTGACTCGGCAGTGAAGCTACAGAGAGCAGACAGTGATTTGACCTCTGCGTATCTAGAGTCTCAGGACACAAGGCTTCCTGACACAACCCTATTACCATATATCTATTTTGAAGGGAGAAATTGTAACTTCTGCAAATCTTACTTTAGTGGTTTCTGAGCATGTGATTGACATGTTGACAGGTCCCCACAGATCCCCGTGATTTAAGAACTCAGATACTGTTTTCGTTGAAATTGTTTGTTTAGAAACAGTCTGAAACACCGCTGAAAAATTGCCATAACCGCTGACATTTTCAATTCACCCGAAACTGTAATTCTTTAAGACATTATTTCTCAAACTTGCAAATGTTACCTGAAAGTTTTACTGGGGGTTATCAGTTCAAAGCTCTTGCTCTTGTTGTCTCTGATTGTAGATCCTCGGACCTCAATTAGATTGATCCCAATTCCATTTTTAAAACACTGGAACAAAAGGAAAAAAGATTAAGAACGAAGACCACTTCTGAAAGAAAACTAATTCACATTAAATTACAGGATTACTAAACATTTATTTACAACAAAAACCTACATTTCTATTTTTGGACAGATCGTTTTAACAAAAAACTATGCCATCCTCATAGTAACTTGGCATATATGTTTGTTTGTTATTTATAAGCCACAACCTTTCAGACCCATATCTAGTATGGTGACAAATCAGCATTTTACTCATGTTTTCTTAAGGGTAAAATGTCAAAAATACATTGTCAGAATAAAAGTGTTCCTCTTGGTTCTAGACACTGTAGATGTGCTCACCTGTTCATTCTTATGCAGCCACACTTGGTCAGTGTTGATGGCTACATATACTTTGTGCTTGTTTCCCTTCAGCTCCAAATAGCCACTCTTTTGGCAGTGGCTGCCGGGGCCAAACCGGGGCCTGGAGCTAACTTGCTGATCCTTCACTTTGTTCTGTAGTGTGTTACACCACTCATTGCGCTGAGCTGCCGGGGAAGGGAGAAAGATAGTGGTCCTTTCTGTTTAATGAGGCAGAACGTGCACACCCTGTAATCCACATTCATCCTGCACACTGAAAACACACTCTACATATTCAACAAACTGGATGTGATGGAGGCCTGTCGTGTTTAAATATACACACTGCCTTAAACCTACTCATTTTCAAACGTGACTTTGGACGAAGTACTGACATGAGCCCATCAACTTACTAACAAAACATTCAGGGGTCATTTCCTCATTAAATGCCCATGCAGCGTGGAACCGTCTGAAATTCCTGAGTTGCTTACTTTCATTCTCTGCACGAAAGACGAATATCCTTTGACTCGTGACGACTTCAAACTTGTTGTCCTTGGCTGTGCGCGCCATTTGAATAGCTGCCAGAGGGATCACGCCCTTTGGATAAACTTCCTAGTGAGAAACAAACAAGGACGGTAAATACTGTTTGTAAATCTCCAGAGCAAGTCAAGTATTTAAATATAGCTACATTTAAAAAATCATCCAGCTGTGTTTTGTATGCTTTACATATACATAAAAAGGAGCCATGGAACATCAGATTTTCAAGACATCTGCAAGTGATTTGCACCTTGCCGATAATACACTTGGGACTCGAGAGTTTAATTTTTTATTATATTAAGACCTCAGTATTATCAACAATTTTTCCTTTCCCTACGTAAATGTGTCAGAAAAAAGTCACAAACTGAATCTTGTCAGTACCTTATCGCTGCTGAAATACATCAGGTTTTTCCCATCAAACTTCAGAAAGCGCTTTTGGAACACATAGTTCCTGGAAAAAAAAAACAATAAAGACTTAAGGACACATAACATACTAAGCACATCCATAAATCCAAAGAAACAATTAGCAGTGAAGCTCTAAAAATATAGTTTCAATAAAACATGAGTAGGCTGAGCAGAATCATTTTCAATAGGGTTTCCCATTCTTATTTTATGCTTTTTATAAATAAAATAAAGTTAAGCCCTTCGTGATGACAAGAAGGAAGCAAGGTGGACACGGGGATGTAGGCATGGGGACACACCCTAAAAGACAGACAGCATGAAGCACTGGCAAAGAGGAAATGGCGGAACATAAAACAGCATATGGATTGAGTCTCTCACCCTTGAGGGGACAATTTGTCGAGCCACCCGCTGATGATGGGCGCAGCTCGGTCAGAGAGGGAAGTGAAGCTGGCGTAGGGGGAAATGGTGAGATCGTCGTTGATCTCATCAGTGTACAGGTTGGGAGGAAGAGAGAAGCACCTGGTTGGAGGCTGCAGATCCCCCACTGTGGAGTAGCCCATTGACTCGCTGTGCAAAATCTGGGAGATGCGCTTCTCCCTCCGAGACAACTCATGCCTGGGAAAACAAAGCAACAGCAACGCACAGATCAGGAGAGATGGCATCAGTGATCGTGCATCTTGCAATCCATCTATTGGTCAATTCTGATGACCGAAATGATAAACACCGTCTTAAAATGGTTACGGCACACATTGCAGAGATTGGAAAATCTGGTGGCTGAGATTCCTTTATCTAGGATAAACTATGAATACCAATACTCTGTATTTTTACAAAACAGTTACAATCATTTACAGTTTCAAATCTACACTCACCTAAAGGATTATTAGGAACACCATACTAATACTGTGTTTGACCCCCTTTCGCCTTCAGAACTGCCTTAATTCTACGTGGCATTGATTCAACAAGGTGCTGAAAGCATTCTTTAGAAATGTTGGCCCATATTGATAGGATAGCATCTTGCAGTTGATGGAGATTTGTGGGATGCACATCCAGGGCACCAAGCTCCCGTTCCACCACATCCCAAAGATGCTCTATTGGGTTGAGATCTGGTGACTGTGGGAGCCAGTTTAGTACAGTGAACTCATTGTCATGTTCAAGAAACCAATTTGAAATGATTGGACCTTTGTGACATGGTGCATTATCCTGCTGGAAGTAGCCATCAGAGGATGGGTACATGGTGGTCATAAAGGGATGGACATGGTCAGAAACAATGCTCAGGTAGGCCGTGGCATTTAAACGATGCCCAATTGGCACTAAGGGGCCTAAAGTGTGCCAAGAAAACATCCCCCACACCATTACACCACCACCACCAGCGTGCACAGTGGTAACAAGGCATGATGGATCCATGTTCTCATTCTGTTTACGCCAAATTCTGACTCTCAACAGAAATCGAGACTCATCAGACCAGGCAACATTTTTCCAGTCTTCAACTGTCCAATTTTGGTGAGCTTGTGCAAATTGTAGCCTCTTTTTCCTATTTGTAGTGGAGATGAGTGGTACCCGGTGGGGTCTTCTGCTGTTGTAGCCCATCCGCCTCAAGGCTGTACGTGTTGTGGCTTCACAAATGCTTTGCTGCATACCTCGGTTGTAACGAGTGGTTATTTCAGTCAAAGTTGCTCTTCTATCAGCTTGAATCAGTCGGCCCATTCTCCTCTGACCTCTAGCATCAACAAGGAATTTTCGCCCACAGGACTGCCGCATACTGGATGTTTTTCCCTTTTCACACCATTCTTTGTAAACCCTAGAAATGGTTGTGCGTGAAAATCCCAGTAACTGAGCAGATTGTGAAATACTCAGACCGGCCCGTCTGGCACCAACAACCATGCCACGCTCAAAATTGCTTAAATCACCTTTCTTTCCCATTGAGACATTCAGTTTGGAGTTCAGGAGATTGTCTTGACCAGGACCACACCCCTAAATGCATTGAAGCAACTGCCATGTGATTGGTTGGTTAGATAATTGCATTAATGAGAAATTGAACAGGTGTTCCTAATAATCCTTTAGGTGAGTGTATGTGGTGCTTCTGCTGTGAGCGCAAGCATATTTGGTTCTTACCCAGCATCCCCTTCCTTTGCATCGTCTGCCTTCTCCCAAGTTCCACTCCTTCCATCACTTTGACTTCTCACAATCTTGACACGACAAAGATAAACAGTCAAGAATGTTATGTGAATGGTGGTGGTAACTGTAAATACACAAAGCTCACCTTAGTTCTCACACCCTTGGCTTGGATCACAGTGCATCTTATTTACAGAGCATTAAAACAAGTCTCATGCATTTCATAGCTTTCCTCTCAGGTTGCCTGACAACTTTTAGTTTTCCAAATAATGTGATTGAGGAAATGAATGATGACCTCATGAAATGATAAACAGGTTGTCCTGGGCTTGTCCACACTTGTCTCTCTGCCAGTCTGTGGCTCTAATTCTTGGATAAGTGTGGCTTCCTCAGATGCAAAATACTGCTTACGAAACGCTCACCTTCACTTCCTGATATGGCCTTTTACTCTGAAAGACTGTTTCACAGTAAGGGCTGATTGCTTCCTCCTGGAGAACTGCAGAAATGTAGGAAGCAACTCAGATTTTAACAGCAGTTGTGGAATCAAAAGGTTTGACCACATCTCCTTAAGATCTTCATAGTGAAACCGTGGCCACAGCTTAGCAAACAACAAGCAAGGTTGAGTGGTGTCAAGGACAACTATGCGTAGAAATAGACTAATACATTCAAATCTTCTCAGTCATAAATCCATACATTTAATACTACATTTTATAGTAGTGATACTTAGAATGGCTGACATTATTTGAACAGCTGAGGGAGGATTGTTAATCCTTGAAATAGTGAAATGTGTTCGGTGAATATGCACCAGTAAGTTATTATTGGGAGGTAAAAGCAAGAAAATTCAGAACGAAATGCAATTCCAAGGCAACCATACATGCGACACAGAGCAGGCCGGTACACCACCTTTCTGATAAGAAATCCATTACTTACTCAAGGTTCTCTTTGGGGGCTCTGCAAAATGAGTCTTAAAAGTGCTGCAGAAACAAAAAGCGGACAATAACCCTTCAGTGGAATACCAGTGCATACAGGGGATACATTAATCATGGGATAGAGCATGATTCAAGCACCATCATTTTTCACAGCAGATATACATACACAGAGTTAATCATGCAAGCATTTTGAAACCATTTTATTTTTTAATGCTAAATTAGGGAAAGGAGTCAACACAGACCTGCAAACAACAGTATTAACAAAACAAACGGTTAGCTGCATATTCACAAATGTTTTCTTCCTTTTCTTACCTATTAGTAATATATTTGCATAACTTCCTCCACTTAGAAAACTGTCCTATGCTCAAGATATAGCTCACATTCACCACCACAATACTGAAATCACAATGATCTACACATGCCTTTCATGGCATAGTGCCACATTGTCTAACACAAAATACATAAAAATGGATTAATCGGTTATCATGCTCTACTAATTCCTAGCTCTGAGCATTAACTGAACATATACATCTGAAAACTGTTCACAGAGCCAAGAAACATTTGTCTTAAAATCCTGATGCCAGATGGAGACATTGAAACTAGAATCACTAATTTATTTTGAATGTAAAGTTCATAGTATTTTGGTTTTTATGTTCGATTTATTTCATTTTCTTTTCTAAACACCTAATTTGTATTTCCCCCAAAAATCATACATACATTTTTCTGTTTAGTCACCTAAAATATGAGTTTTTTATCATTCAAAACATAGCCATACTTTAACCAAGAGGAGTGTATACATTTTTAAAAACAAGTCCGACACACATGACTAACACTGCAGATATCTCAGTCTCTGGTCCCCGAGTGTTGCATCAACAAATTAAACATCGGAAAGGAAACTATTGCTGGATCCTTTGTGTAGTTCCCCAGAGGGAGTCCTGTTTCTATTGCCATCATTAATAAAGCTCTTCCTCTGAAAATAATGCTGAAATAATCCCTAACTTTTGCCCCACATTCCTGCTCCCCTCCTCCCTCTCACCACCTTAACAAATGACTTGACACTCAGAGGGGCTCTATGACAGGGTGGAGAAAGCAACTCCCCACTGGGAGGCAAGGACAAACCACAAAAAACAACAAATATCTCATACACTTCCACCCATTGTTTAAGGAGATATTTGAGGAAAGCATCTGAGTAAAGCAATAACCTTTTGGACATTTCATTTCAGCTGTTATACATTAATGCACACCTTGACTGCAGGCGTCTAAAAAGGGGTTGACGGACTCAATTCAATGCACTAAAAAGATCATTTTTATACCAAAACACCAAAGCCACTGAACTTCAGAACAGGTAGCCATTTCTTAATGTATACTAAAAAGAAAATCAAACTCAAGCCCACATGACTTGACATCAAAGCATAAAGTTGGATACCACAACAGAAGAGTTATTACGGTAGTTTGTTTTTTCTGTTGCCAGCAATGACTCCAAACAAATCCCTAATCGTTCGGTTACAGTAGATGCACTATCCTGATAAGGCAGTGCTGACATGATATGAAGTTACATAACCCACAGCTATTAAAACTGTAATGCCAGAGCCAGACAGATCAGTAACAGTGATCACAATAGAGCTGTAACAACATAGGTATCATATTGCTTACAACATGGTACATCCACCATAAAGTCATACAAATCCTCCATTTTACATGAGAAGGCAATACTGTTTGTGTAGTACTCTGTAATAGCATTCTACAATTACTAAACTATTGAGTCCATTACACTAGAATAGAAATGCACATTTTCTATTTACATTTATAAGAGGCTACACGAGAATAAATACACATGCTTTACTTTCCACTGGTGGTGTAAATAACAACTGAGTCATAGATCATCTTCATTAGAATTTACAGAGGTATTCTTTGTCTAATAAATTGAACAGAATAAAGCATTGTGTCATCGACTGGGTCCTATTCCAAACATGCACTTCCTGTGGTTTGAGCAGCAAATATTAGCAATGAAAAAAATGGACTTAGCTCACCTAGCTAAGAGACATTATCTCTTGCAAAACTTAGACATCAGCAAAATATATTTCTATTTAAAACACTTTGAACCTGCAATGCACAGTCCCTGCTCGTGTACAGCTTTGTCGATATATGAGAGTGTTGGGAAATGGAGTTCAATGTAGCAGCCAAAACCCAAATGTGTACATCAAGGTTTCATATCTAGCTACCAGTTCAAAACCTGCTTCAATTGCTTATCATCTTTTAGCATGAGCATCTACAAAATATTTACACTAGATTCATTAAAATCTTCTATAATACTGCGTGCTTTAAAACAATTTACGCAAATACATTCCAGAGTGATACACTATAGTTAAACATGCATATGAACCTAGGACATATAAATGATCTTACAGTCTTTTAGGTAGGAGCTATACTACAATATAGTACTAGGAAGTATTGCGATCTGATCTCCTGCGATGACGTCTCCATCTTGAATAATGTTACTATGTCTGGGCTATATTACACAGAAAGGAAGAACAGGGGAAATCAGCTCATTGGCATATCCGCTACAGCCAAAGGAAATGCAGCCTGATGAATAATTGCAATATTATTCTCTCATGTTTAGGCACAACCAGAGAGGGCTACAAGAACTCTAGTTTCTCAGTCATTTCAAAGTAAAATAAATAATCAGCATGCATTGTATTCAGTGTGTGGAAACACATGCAGGAAAACAAAATAGATCGTTGCGTACATAGAAATATAAACTCAGTTACGTCTATCTGTGATGCAAGGGGACCGTACGCAAGACTTCCGGTTTTACTGTAACTGCAAAAGCAATGAATGTTGAACGGCTGGGGAAAGAAAACTGAATGATACAGGATATACTTTTAAATTAGATTGGCATGTGAATGTGGATGTGAATGCATCTGTCAATATTTCTAAACTGTCTCTATTCTGCTTTTTGTTTCAAAGGTATAAATTACACAGCTGTATCTGTATTCTCCTTTCTAATTTAGTCTTGTTTTGAGATAAAACAATAAAACCTACAAAAACATTTTTGGATAGCAATAAGGGGTAATAAAATGGAGACAGCTGAAAGACAAATGGTCTGAAGAAGACATAGTAGTATAAAAAATATCTGAAACAGACATTTTGAGATGTGTTTAAACAAAACTAAATTATAGTGTATGGAAGGTGTTATTTTTTAAATGGAAAAAAAACACCCAGCCAAGACTTTACAGCCATAGATGACTGTAAATATGATCTGCACATAGTTTGTTACTGTATTTAGAAACATATGGTGCTGTTCTTCTACACAAGATGCTAAGGCAACCGAGTAAGGATGAGGTGTACCTGGTTTTATCCGGAGACGAGCTCAGTTCTTGTCGGGGTGGGGGCAGGGGGACAGGTCGATTCCTATTTCCCTCGTATGAATTCACTGAGGAGCGAGGTAAAGAACCACAATAAATCTCATTGGATACCATCTCTATGCAATGCTGAGGAGAACTGGGAGGAGACAGGATGGGCATCGCTGAGAATGGCCCATCTTCATAGCTGCAAGGGGACCCAGGCGACGACGACAGGGGAGGAGTGAGGAGTTGGTCTCTCTCTGCTCTGTCAGGAGACCTCGGCCCCCTGAAGCTGGATGGGGGAATTCCCTTGTGGACTCTCGGAGGAACTGGCGGCAGAGTGCCAGCAGACGAATCTGCTTTACATAGAGATTCCAGTGAGTTACAGTTACTTAAACTCCTCTCAGGTGCATTGATGCCTTCCCTTTGTTCAAAGCCCAAGACTTCGGAATCCGTATTTGACTCTACTGGAGCAAAACCTTCCAATACCACGAAATGATTGGCGTCCTCAGAGGGCTCTTCTGAAAGGTCTGGGCTGTGGCGATCTGGTTTTGGACAGGAAGCCTGCTGCTCCGTTTTTGGTTTGTTGAAGACAGTTCTAGGTTTAGGTATTGGTTTCACCAAAACATCCGCTCTTTCTGGGCTGAGATCCTCAATGATAGAAGAAATGTTCGGGACAGAATAGTTCCTGATCATCTCAGTAGAGCTGGAAATTGGAGAACAGGACCCCAGCTTTGAGGGAGAGGTCTGGTTAATAGCGGATTCTGAGCGAGAACGGTCCAGAGAAGGCTCCTTGTCTTTTGGTCTTGCTGCTCGCTGGATCTGCTCAGCAAGTTTTAAAATGCGTTTCCTATGGCCTGTAGCTGTTATTCCAATTTGGATGAGAATTTCATTGTCAAGGTGGAAGAAATCGCTTGCCTTGTGGAGGCCAAACTGTTTGAAACTGTCCTGATATTTCTCGAGGTGAATGGAGGAGAGCACCGTCCCAACATCTGAATTCTCATCACAAGGTGTTGCCATGTTGAGCAAAGCCTTCAGATCTAGCCAGTTACCAAAACAGTGTCCAACACTGGCCACGAAAACGCAATTTACACCACTCATTCATCTGAAATTGTAAAAAGAAAAAGATGTCAGTAACAACACTTTCTGCAACACCCAACAGTTACACAGCCACAAAAATATGTTGTTAAAGGTCATAATATTCACTAGCAAAATCGATCCCCCACCAAAACCTTGTTGTGTCCGAGTTATACGAATAAATGGAATTTTGTGATCTTATCTATTTTCAGATCTCATGCCAATATTTCTCTTATGGTAGTACCAGGCTGACAGTCAAACAAGTGGAATGGCACAAACTGCTGCAATCCCTTTTTTAGGATGATGTCACGGTGACCTTTCTAGAAAAAAGAGTCAAGGGCTTTCTGCATCATAAAGTCATTGATTTGGAACAAAGACTGGGGTCATGCGTTGGACAAAGGATCCTTGTATTTGCGTGCAACAGCACAGCAAGAGAAAGAGGACAAACCTCCAGACAACCCATGGACAAAGTGGATATGATAAGTGTAGCATTTCATGAACAAGTAGCTCCACCAGAACAGTTTTTAGGAGCTAGCGGATATAGGCCCTTGGTGCTTAGCCCTGCAGTTCACCACGCCATCCCCACTAGAGCATTTCCTATCCTCAAATTACATACATTCCTCTTCATCACGACACATCTTAAAGGTAAACTGAGAAGTGTTTTCATGAAAATAAACTCAACAAAACCTTACCATTTCCTCATCTTATTATTTATTAGTACTTCTTTATTATTATTTATTTCTTAGCAGACTCACTTACCCAGGTTAGATCATGTAGCAATTGTTTGTTTCATATCATTTTGGAGCTCTAATTGTTACGATTCATATTCAAACAAATCCTGCCGTCTCTGCTTTGCTAAAGCACTGTTAGCAGACGTGTTTTCCTCTCACTGCCAGATGATGTCACATGCAAGGTGCAACCCTACCCCCGTGACACACCCCTGTCTTTCTTGAGTTTCAGGCGGATGGGGCATTACTATTGAAAGAGGATCACGTGATATATTAAAAGAAATCTAAATATTCCGTGTAACTGTATATAAATACAACAGGGTTTTTATGTCAGCCTACTTTATCGTAACTGTGTAATATTACAAGGTCATGCTTTTATTCTTCTCATAAAGATTACATCGGATTCAGGACTGGATTTACCGCAACATAGCTCTAGGTAAAATTACTATTTTAAAGACAGGTTTCAAATGTCTTTTGCAACAAATCCTTAAGAAACATTTAATCAGCCCATACAACAATAATACTAAATACACCTGAATACTTTTCATTTAGCGGTGGTATAATTGTGGGTTGTATTTTTCAAATCTGGCTGATATAGGTACCTTTGTGTGGACTGATAAAAGAGGAGATACCATGCCTTGTTCACACTTTATATAATACTGTAATCTCCATATTCATAGCCTGGGAGGTTTAAATAGGAAATGCATAATCACTTACATAAGACTGCAATACAAAATGATCAAGAAAATGTGATCTTCCTGCCCAAGAACAAATAAGGATATGTTATTCTGGTCTAATCTTTGAACCCAGGAAGCTGCTAATGAAGGCTGAGTAAAGTGCCATTTTGTTTTGTCATCAAACAAGATGGAGAAAAGCAAGTAAAATACATGATGGAAAAAGCAAATTATTATGTTATCTTTTATTTTGTTTAAGGAGCAAAATTATTTTACCTATAAAACTGGAAGAAAGCTTTTATTGCTTCCCAAATGCTTCGACTTCAAAAGATAATCCATTTAAAATGGATAGACATTTCTTTTAACAGGGCATTTGGCTGTAACAACCCACCTTGTATTTTTCTTCCAGACAGTAATTAAACCCGTTCTTGTTATCGCACTGTCGTAAACAAGACCTGACAACAGCCACAACACTGCTGGGGGGAGGCTGTGTTTATAGAAATCTGATATCACACCGGCACAAATAATTAGTGTCTGTGTGCTAATTACAGTTTCAGCCCCAGGACACTTAATTGCAGCACACAGAAGAAGAAATGCAGTGGAAGAAATATATGCTGCATTAACAACACGATTTTAGTACAGATGCATATTTATATCATTTGTAGGAATCTGAAACCGTATTGATCATGCTTTGATTGTGGGCCAGATAAACTCATCCCTGCATTAGGCCATTTTATATTATTTATGCTCCCCGCCCCCTAAAATGTAACTTGGTACAAACAAACCAAAAAATGTCTAGATCTTCAAAATGAGATTTTAAATCAATTTAAATGTCAATGCCTTCTATTTACGTGAGTCCATGCACATAACTGACCTCAAGTCATTTATTATTGGGCTGCAGATGAATAAATAAATACATCAAGAAGTAAATAAACAATGTGAAACTGCTAGTAGACTTCGTGAGTGCAGGAGTGGGCTTTAACCAAAAAACAAAGACTTCCTGAATATTTTTAAAATTAGCTGAACCTTGAAAGAGCTTCCCTGACTTTTGAGTCCCTTTGGGGAGTAAAGCCCTGAGAACAGAGCAGAGCTACAAATCTCAAGGCCAAATGAGTCTCTTGGCCAGATGTTTTTCACTAGTGACATTTTAAGATTTTAAGAGGTTTAATAGCTCAGATTAAAAACACCTTTTACAGGTGTATCGTATACCACAGCCCTCATGTTTGTACCTCATATACTTGCCAAAACAAGACTGAAAGAAAGCTTCTCTGTGATTATCCTGCAGAGGATTGGCAAAATCAAGGTAACAAGGTCATTTAAAATAAAGGGTTTTAATGAGTGTTCTCTCTTGTAAAGCAGTGATATTTGGTGGGAAAACAGGCATTGTGCACATGATGAAAAGGGAGTGAGTCATATCCTACTTTTCCCATGTGTCAGTGCTGGCAGGTAACCTTTGACTCCTGCAACAGATACACCGGATTTATCGGGATCTTAAAAGAGGAAGCATATGAGCTCAACTGATAATCGAATGCACAAGAAAGGGTTATCATCAATGAGAAATCAATTGAGAAGCCATGATCTATTAAACAAGCACAAGCCAACAACATATCTATTACAGCAATTGTTGATAAGATATACCAAACACAAGAAGGGGACTTAAAAAAATGAAACAAAGCAGAACTGCCCACTTTTTGGTTTTTAAACATATCATTATTTGTGGTCTACATAGAACAAGAGCTACAAAATACCTCCTCATTTACAATAAGAATATTTCCCATTGTGCAAGGGGAGCTCATACGTGTGAAATGCATGTAAATAAAGTGTTGATCACTAGGAAACAGTTAATCAAGGTTTGGAATACATTATGCAGTTATATAAGATTATTACACCCTTTCCAAGTTCTTCTTACCTAACCAGTCAAAATTGACATATTGCAAATGCACTGATAGTGGTATCAGTATTACGTTTTTGCAATTTCAAATTACTGAAAAAAAAAAAAAAAAAGAGCAATCTCATGGCTTGTAAACAAGGCATATATACCAAATCCAGTCTCAAAAACAAGTATGTCACAGCTGCTCAATAAACAACACCCAAGCCTGAGAGCAGAGGGAGGTGATGACAGATACACAGAAGTGGGGTTTAGTGACTGATGTGACCAGAAGTAAGGAATGCTATTGGGCTGGTGTCTCAGTTTATCGTCCTAATCAGACAGTAAAGGGAAAGAAGGAATGAAGGCCCCTGCGATAGCATGTGCAGGCAGTAGGAACCATCATAAACATACTACATGTAATATCACGAGCAGTGTGGGGTTCATCCAGAGATTCAGTGCTGTCCCTTGAGGATTTAACCTGTGTCAGATAAAGACAGAACACATTTCCCTAGAAGCAAAACAGACGGATTTGCAGGCATGCTGTCCGCTTTGCTGGGGCTGGGAGCCTGCAGACTATTTAATTAAGTTAGTCACAGTGGGAGGAATGCAGTTATATCAGGACTGTATTGACCTGTGATATGGCATGGACTGGATTCCAAATAATACTGAACAGTAAAAAAAGACTATTTTAAATCTCTTATAAATACTTCCTGGAAAGTGGATAACTAGCCCTCTAGTAGAATTGTCATTGAATTGTTCTTTTATATACCTTTTTAAGCGCAAAATAATATTCTGAATTTCGCATTAAACAGGCATTGCATTTCTATGCACAAGGGGCATTTTGCAAAACAACGACTACATCTAAACAGATTGAATCCACACATAAAGAACATCCTGGTAAAAAAAAAAAAAAAAAAAAAAGCTTGTACCGATGATTCAAACTGCGTAATGTTTGTGTAAAAAGGCCTACATTTTCTTTCACATTTTCCATGTGAGTCAACATTATCTCAGTGGCCCATCTCTATCCTGCTCCCTTTGGATTCCCATAACCATGCTCTCACATTGACTTCATCAGAGTTGCTGAAAATACAGGATACAGCTGTCTCTCCAAATGCACGAAAAACAGGGGCCCACACCCTCCTCTCCCGTTCAATCCAGAAGGAAGAAAGATAAGTTAGTGATGTTAGCACAGATCAAAGATAAACACAGCTACAGTCCTCAGGGAATAACACAAGCTTGTTATTTAACTGGCAGGGTATTGAATAAAGCATAAACTGAGCCATGCTTAAGTATTGATTAAAATAAAATAGGCTTACATTTACTCAGCTCAAAATGGAAATCGATCATGCATGCACAGTGAAGATTTTATTGTTGATGTATATTTTCCATACAGAGTCACTGTTGCTTAGTGTCACAGGTTTTCTGCGAAAGACCACAGAAAGCTAGAATACCTCTAAAATCTATTACGGTAGGAAAAATCCTAGAGTACCATTTCGACAGAACCCTAAATAAAAAACATCCTCATCTAAAGCTGCAAATAATTAAGGGATTTCCTGCAGTAACAACATACAATTATCTCAGCTATTTTTATAAACAAACAAAGGAAAGGTCCTAACATTTATCAAAAAAAGACCAGGGCAGAAGTAATTTCAGCTTTCTCATGTGCTGTAAAACTCTGGGTTCTGGGTTTGATGCCCTGGGAGAGTACAGATCTAACCAAATTATCTGAGAATGTCTCTCTTTTTGTTTTCACAGAGTTTACTACAATGTTGCTAATGTTGTCCAAACAGCAAAAACAAAGTGCATGTATCAGACAGTATATAGTATTAACAGCCACAGTACATTTTCATAATCGAAAAAAACAAAAAAAGACGATTACTGAAGCTGAAAAGTACAGTTTGCAAAGTAAAAGTAAAGAATAAATACAAAATCTGAATGCCAATTAATTAATGAATTAATATTTATACAAAAAACAAATATGACATGGAAAATACAACTGAAAGTAAAGAAAATGTGAAAATTGCACGTGAACTACAGATGAACAAACCCAAATCCCTGGGAACATTATTTAAAAGCTATGTAACTAGTCTGGTAACTGCAAAAATCTTAGAAAAAATATTTAACTGAGCTTTCTTCATCATAAGTCATTGGTTTCCATTTTAAATACTCTGAGCTCCAGTTTCCGCCAATTGTCCTGAAGCTCATTTCCTTCCTCTCTTCTTTCTGTCTTTTCCCCCAACCCAATATAACCCTGTTTTTTCTTGTTCTTTTTCTTTCAAAAGTAGAAACTAGACAGTTTCAGACAAACAACCCCATGTCAGTTCATTAGCATTTATGAGATTCAAGGAGCAAAACAACAGAGCTTTTGAGAAACCCAGTATGACAGGGCCCTTTACAAAATAAAAAAAATACTGTCAATATAATTACAAATAATTTGTAGAAAGTCTTACCTTTTCATTAAAAGGGAATTACATACATATTTTTAGTCTATAGTCTCTTCCTAAGAACTTCTTTAACATTCAAGTTACAGTCTTTAAATCAGAAATAAATGTCATATTAATGAACAATTTTGAATGTTTATATTGTCAACAAAATTATTTCCTAAATTCATATGTATGGCAAGGCAGCTATTTACAAATATAAAAATAAAATAGACAAGTGATAAGCTTCCTTCATTTTCAACAGTTTCTGCATTTCACTATGACATTATAATGACATTTGGGTACTGTCTGTTTACAGGGAAGTTCGGTCATATCACGTTTTTATGCCTGTTAAAATGAACATAGAGCTTATGAGAACAGGCTATAGTAAATGGCCTAAATTCCATATATGGAGAGTGTTTTATTAAGAAAACTTTACGGAGAGCCCGCTGAAGCTGCCAAGATACTTAACTAAGCCGAAGTTTCCATTCACACCTTTTTTCACATGCAAGCCCACATTTTGACTGAAAATTTTAATTAGGCCCAAGAAAATATTGCAGGCGTATAGATGTCTGACTTGCACTTTTTCAATCGGCATGACATCGATGTGTTGAAATACCAGCTGTTGTCCCTTCTTTCAACTATTGTCTTGGTCCAACATCTATCTGCTCCCCCAAGGGGTTATTTCATAAGCCACTGACATCTGAATAGAAACAAAATGCCAAAATATGAGGTGTGGTAGTTAATGTCCTGAAATAAAAGCAACACATCCAATGTTCCCACTCCAGACAACCTTGCAAACGTGTTGAAGGCCTCAGATACAGACTTCTCCCGTCTGTTTTCAGACATGGAGATGTGTTTCCTGGGCCGAGCAGATTCCATACATACCTCTAAAGAATGAATCATAAATACATATTTAATTTAAAAAGGCAATAGATATATTATAGTACTAACTATTAACAATACACCATCAAATCTGACATTTTAGGCAAGTGCAGTGAACCACGAGTGAGAACACCCAGGCCACATTCACAGATTCTCACTTCTAGAAGTTCATTTTTACACTGCCAGTTACTCTCAAACATCTATGCTCCATTGTGCATGTAAACTGCGTGTTTGAGTGCGGTCTGCAAAAACAGCGTGAGCTCAGCGTGGGTAATTTTCCGTACTGTAACACTAAAGAGCCACTTATTGATAATGCCACCTATCCTTCCGTTGAGTGCATAGAACCACAAGTAAGCCTATTATGGCAACATCATGCCCTGTAGACGTGGTAAATTGTTGCTGCATCAGGAGATCAGTCTTTCTGGGTCTGTCGCTCTGGGGGCTCAGAGGTACACCTGAGGTGGCAAATGAAATCTAAGCAAGATGTTACTGCCCAACAACACAGATCACAACAGGCAAATCATGTATTTAAAAGTATGAACACAGTCTTCTTTGTGCAATACAGCACTATTTAATAACTAATTGACATATTGCTACTACACATGCACTCTATTGAAGGTAGTATAGTGTATGTTTCTATAGTTATTGAAATGTGTTTTTATGCTTTTAGTTTAAACTAACACATTTTCTCTTCATGAATTCTTCAGACAGAAACACAGGCTACTACAATAAGTCACTTGAGCAATGCAGATTTTTCTTATTGTTCTCTTTTAACAATGATTTAACCAAACAAAAAGAAACATTGGGGTGCATAACATACATCAGATCTAGTTCAGTACTTTTTAAAGTCAAAACTAGGCCCTTATATATGGACACCAGATTAACTAGCAGTTCTAAAGGAGCTCCCCCACACAAATGTTGCCTAGTCTTGTAGTCAAACAATTGGTGGAAGCCAAGGAGTCAAAGGCAATTTGTGAAACCAGGGAATCAAGGAGGCCTTTGGGATGAAGGGTGCAGGGGGTGTATAAATAACAGTAGGGTACTATTGTACAGCACAATATATCATTGTTCAGAGTTGGCTATAGCTACGCTGATTTGATGACTGAACACACTTGTGTGCTAATAAGCTGGCCCCTTCATCACAGTCACATTTTCATCATCCAGATCTGCAACTGAGATGCACTGTTAGATTCAAGTAAGAACAGCCTTTTCTGTTGTTGTTTAGAAATGCATGAGACAGCGTCTTTAGCTAATATGGGCGGGGTTGCTCAACTAATTGATCTAATACTGCGCTCTAGGTAGAGGCAATATTCCTCTGCAATAAAACAGGAAACCTTTTAATGTGTATTTGTTCGTAAACACAGAGTCGCATCTGCTCTGCTAAGTACGTTAAGTAAAAACTTGAGAAAGGCCCCACCAGTTTTTCAGGATTTATTTTCAACAAATACAACCTCACTACTTAATTAGAAAAGGCAATAGGCCTTTTTTATATACACAGCTTTCAATCTGTTCCAGAAATGTGAATATGATTTACTCAGTGCCAAATAAGAGAAGCAACACTACAATCCAATCACTACATTTTTTTTGTTTACCGAGCACATCTACATATTTTATTTGATTATTGTAGGACAACATCATTTTACAGCAGGATAGAAATTTAAAATGCATTAAACCTAAAGATCACAAGCCACATGACAAACTATATGCATTTAAATTATACATACCAATAATATTAAAACAAACCCTAAACAACAGAAAAGCTAGATTGTGTTAAAGGATTAGCATAAATAATCTTAAAATGACTACTTCTTCTAAAGTAAATTTAGCATATCTGGTGTGAAAGTCTACTATGGTCACACTATTAAGGAAGGCTGTTTAGGTGATGTTATGCATTTTCCTATACTATATGTTACTTCTTTCAAGTTAAACTCATATCTTTCTTTGTAGAAATGCGTTAATGTTAAATGAGAAATGTTGATTTTGGTTGTGCAAATGCTTCATGTACATCAGATATGGTTATATAATCAATCATTTAGATTGGTTGGTCTTATTTTCTGTATTTTCTTTTCAGCGTATAGATTGAAAGGCCATTGTTTTACAGAAGTGTGATGCAGCAAGTTAAACTACAACTAGTTGAACCACGAATGACTCAGTTGAATATTAATTAAAGGATGAAATCAGACATTTCTTTTTGGAGTCTTTCTTCAGAGTAGCTTCCTATTATTGTAACTTTCCTGACGGATGATCTGAAAGGAATTTTATATCACTATTCATGGCAGGTGGAAACTATTCTAATTTGCCATGTCATGTTTTATTGCAGAGGTTTAATAGCAGCAGCAGCAAGGGACCATGTTCACTCAACAATTCAACTTATTCATTTCTGCGAAGACTTAAAAACAACAGACCAAAATATTAATGATACGTGAAATTTCACATGAATGCAACATACCCAACTCTTTTATCTCCTCAAAATCCTAAGTAGAAACAATTTCTCTCCACATTTGAAAGTTATTTTCTATAAAAAGCTCTCTTCCATGTCTTCACTATCCATAGAAACAACC
This sequence comes from Amia ocellicauda, assembly GCF_036373705.1. NCBI lineage: Eukaryota > Metazoa > Chordata > Actinopteri > Amiiformes > Amiidae > Amia > Amia ocellicauda. Next base: position 14,754,403 of record NC_089860.1, read on the forward strand.
AGGGGTTATTAAAAGCATTTATATCATGTGACAAATGCCAAAAAGAGAGACACGAACTCAACAGGGACAAATGTTTAACATGAGAGCCTAGACATTAGATGGAGTCTTTGGTAGTAGATTAAGTAAATATGTTAATATAAGTGCAAGTCATTACACAGTTCAGATGTCAGTACTGGATAACAATTAAGCATTTAAATAAATAGAAAAGGCAATCCAGTTATTTCAACTTTGAATAATGTACTTGAAGTTAAAATACTAATCCTGGAGGTTATAATGCGTCTTTAAATGTCCTGTTGTCAATAGGTTTACTTTCTTCACAGGAAGCAGTTTGACAAAACATGAAGCTGAAGATGGTGTGAATACCACAATCTACTTACAGCTCTTAATAAACACACTAAACTTCACTTAAACACACTGCTAAAAATAGAGTATCCATAGTCTTACAATCCCTGTAGAAAGTCTACACCCTTTCAATGACGATTTCCCCCCTACACACACACTTATCTACACATCATACCTTTGTGAAATATATTAAATACAAAACTGAAATAACTATTTTATAAGTCTTCACCCCCCCCCCCCGAGTTAATACTTGATTTGGCAATGTTTGCCCATTCTTCTTTGCAAAAATTGTTCAAGCTCGGTCATGTTCCTTCAGGGGTGTTGGTGGACAGCAACCTTCAAGTCATGGCACAAATCCAATTTATTTTTAATCCGTTGTATTTAGGTCAGGGCTCTCACTGGGCCACTCAAGGACTTTTTACCTTTTTGTTCCATAGCCACTCCAGTGTAGCTTTGCCTGTATGCTTCAGGTCATTGTCCTGCTGAAAGATGAATATCCATCCCAGTTTCAGCTTTCTTGCAGAGGGCAGCAGGTTTTCATCAAGGACTTTTCTGTACTTTCCTCCATTCATTTTCCCTTCTATCCTGACAACTGCCCCTGCACATGAGAAACATCCCCATAACATGATGCTGCACCACCAGACTTCGCAGCAGGGATGGGGTTCGCTGGGTGATGCGCTGTGTTGACATTGCGGCAAACCTAACGATTTGCATTTAGGCCAACAGTTCAATTTTAGTTTTGTCAGAGCACCAATCCTTTTGCCTCATGGCTACAGAATCTCCCAATAATTTATTTTGCATACTTCAAAATGGGCCCTCTTCATAGCGTCTCTGATCAGTCTCCTTCATGCTTGGTCATCCAGTTTGGAGGAACAGCCTGATCTAGGCAGGGTCTTGGTGGTGCCACACACATTCACTTCTTAATAATCATCTTGACCATGTTTCAAGGGATATGCAAGGCCTTTGATAGGTTGTTATATTCATTCATGATTTGTGCCTTTCATCAACTTTGTCCTTCTGAAAGCTCCTTGGTGTTCACGGATGAGTCTTTACTCTGAAATGCACTACCCAGCAGAGGGAACTCAGGAACTGCTGAATTTATCCTGAAATCATGTGAATCACTACAGTTTGACACAGGTGGAGGCAACTTAACTTGGTGTGTGATTTTGAAGGCAACTTCTTACACATCAGCTAATTTAGGATTGCTATTACAAGGGGGGTGCACACTTATCCAACCAAGATATTTAAGTTATTTTTAATACATTTTCTACAATATTGGAGGTAGTGGGGCATGATGTGTAGATAAATTAATATGTATAGATGGACAGACAGATAGATAGGTATTAGTATCCCTGGTAATATGTGAAAGAAAGTTTACTGGTTATCTTTCAAACCACTCTCTCTTGCTTAATTAAACCAATCACTAGCTTAATTATTGTATCCATTTGAGGACATTTTAACAACCTAAAGCTGTGGGTCTACAAACAGGGTTGTAGCATTTAACAACTATAGCACAACAAACCACTCTAAGAGCAGTGGTTGCCATCTCCACAGTGAAAATTATGATTGACAACTTGAAATCAGAATTTGAATACGAGTTTTCAAAATAATTGGGGCTCTCCTAATTTAAAGTATATCAACTGTGCAGCATGAAAGAGTTTAAATAAGAATTATACTACAGGACTTTAACATTGGGAAGGAGGTTGTGTTTCTTAGACTGAGAACACCAGGTGAGTTGGAAACAATTGTCTCTCTACAATGGAAAATTTGCTCCACTTATTAATAAATAATAAACTTCAGTTATCTTTCCAAATCCAGGTGACAAAGCAACTTTTGGATTCATATTTTATTTCCATACTGAAACTGTCTTGTTAGATCTGGACTTTAGACCTTTTGATTTATTGTTCCTAGAAGTAATGAGCTCTGAAAAAACAACCTGCAAATGCACTGTTACCTCCTTGACCAATAATGAAAAAAGAGGAAATCGACAAACCAAAGCTAGTGGAAAAAGAAGAAAAGAAAACACTACTGTGCATATGTAATTCTTAGTGCTAATGTTCTCTTCAACTGCATTTCAAATATTATGGGTTTGTGATGATCAAGTTACATTATTTCTGTTAGAGACACATCCCTGTCTGTATTGTCAAGAGTATTCATACATGTGCAAGCCCTCTATCTCTGTAGTATGAGCTTTAAGCAATCGCAATGAGTGAAGTCTTAAGAGAAGTTGAAATGCCTAAAAAATACAAAACATTAAATCTAACATGGATGTTTGCAGAGATTAAAACCCTCTTGGTCACACCTGTGAAAAGGAACACGAAAAAGGAGAATACTTATATGACATACAAGAAACTGAGGCTGCTGTGCCATCCTAAATTTGACTGATAATACATAATGGTCTACTTGTACCAGCCCTAATCATAAAATACAGAGTAAGATTGCATTCATTTTCTAGGTTCCAGCACAGATCTTGCATCCAACACAAAGGATCCTGAAACAATGATGAATCCCTTCAACTATGACTTCACACACAACTCTGAGGAGATCCTGCCCACATTAAATAAAGACAGAACTTTTCCCAGAACAGATTCAACTAAATGCAATATATGAATGAATGAACACATGCATAAGTCTATACTCCAAACAAAGGCAATCAAATCGAAAGCCTTGGCTGTAACATACACTGATTAAATACAAACAGTGTGTGTGTGTGTGTGTGTGTTAATCTGGATTTGTATAGACTTACAGCAGCTTCGTGGATGGCGAACTATGAACACATTGTTCTATAATAAAAAAGTACCCAACACACACAAAAACCACTTTATAGCACCTCATACTAAGTTACGTGTTTTCTATATTTCGATCACTAATGACTACAGCATAATTAACAAGTTGTTCATCAGGCTACACTTCCAATGCACGTCATCATTACAGCCCCTATATATTCATTTTATTATATTACACAGGACGACTGCACACCCAGTGAGCTGCACTATTACACTCTGATTCCAACTTTGCTTTCTTTTCTTACTCACCTCTTTCTTATGCCTTGAGTCACCGGTTGCCCTAAGGGGGTTTCTGGCTTGAAACAAATCAAAATTCATATGCATAAAAATAAGTCTGCAATCCCTCCGTCTCTGGAGTCAGTGCCCTGTGTCATGAATCCGGCCAGTGGAGGAGGTTTTGTTGAAGTGGCTGCTTTTGCAGAAACCAGAAACAGTAACAACATCGGCCTTAAAGGGGAGGGCGTGTGAAACCAACCAAATATATATCGGCCGACCATTTCCACCTCCTCCGCTCTGGGTGAGACATTTTTGGTCATTTCTGTCCATGAACACGTAACAAAAGGGCTTTTGTTATTTGTGATATTGTCCTGTGCATTTCAGCTGGTTATACACTGTGTAGCCATCTTTGCAAAAAAATATTTTAATAGAGTTAACACAGACCCAGGGCCTTGTCTACATGGCAGTTTTTTTTTTCTGCTTCTTTTCTGTTCTTTTATTTGAACCTGTGTTAGAGTTACTTAAACAGATTAAGCAATAAGGTTACTGGTAACAAACAAAAAGATGTTGAAATGACCCAGAAAGGAAGTTTAAATTAACAAAGTGGTTTAATTGTTGTTCACAGGAATTCTTTGTCGAAACTTTATATGTATGGTGAGGAATTAAGAAAGGATGCAAGCATTGACTAATTAAGATGAGTCTACACAGGGTTGTTAAATAGTAGCATCTAAAATCATAGGAAGGATGTTTTTTGTTGTTTTTTAGAGCCTATACAACAATAATAGAAACAGACACATATTTTTTACTGAATTACATGTACACCACTTTCAAACTACTTGAAGAATGATATATTTGAGATGTGTTACATTCAAACTTCTCCCCTTTGACCGCATTATCTAGTAAGGAGGATACTTTTAAGATCTCAAACTCAAAATGTAGTGTTTCAATCCCTTATGCCTTTCCAGTAATTATTCAACATCATTCATCACTAAAGGCCGAGAGTAAGAGGGTAACTCAAAACCTTGGCTGTGTAACCTGAGAAACTACAAGAAGGCAAAGCATCCTGACCCTCGCATGCATTTCCCATCTGTATTCCTTCAGTTCCACACCTTCGGAAAGGGAAAAGGGCTTTTTGGGAAGTGTGTGCACATGTACCCGAGGCCAGCAAATGGAATCATAATGTATGATTACAAAATAATAACATTCCTTGCGGAGGGGATTTGTAAAAGGGCACTACTACATTATGATTGGGAAAATTAACAGAATAGTGTGCTGTTTCATATAGGATTTATGAATTATATATAAACACTGAACAGAATGAAAACCTGTGGTTCTGGAAGGTGTTGCATTCTGGGAAAAAGCTGCTTTTTTATTTGTATGTCTAAATGAAGCAGAACTATGTTACTTTAAAAGAACACATTTAATGATATGCTCAGAATGCATCTCCCAGAAACACCAATGAAACCCCCGAGTGCTTAAAACAGACCTTGCCCCTGGAAATGCTGGGCTGTCCTGTGAGAAATCTGAGAGCCTCAAGCTGAGGTGTTTCCTTTCCTTCCAATCTGGCCCTGAAGCAGACAGGAAGTGTGCCAAAAGGGAAATAGGAAGTGCCTGAGACAATACAGATTATGAGGAGTGGCCCCAAATGTGTACTTGTGTATGAAATGTAGAAAAGGAGACACCAAACCACATATGTGTAAGCATATACTTTCCTGTTCACTAGAAAAATAGGTCAAGGTTTCTGGATTTTTCAAAATTATCTTTGTTTTTCTTGTCTCCTGCCCACCATTTTGAATTGACTTTGCTTGGTGTGTATTCATAACATTGCACAGTCTAGACAATGTTAGTGTCTCCAGAAGCCATTTTATAAAGCCTTTAACACACCCGGGAGTATTATTAGTACTCGAAAATTAAATGTATGTTCATTATATTTTAATTATTGCATTCATGTAAACATTCATTGCCCCCTATTATATCTCAGCATTCCAAAATAAAAACATTTTTATATTACAATTAATGTAAAGTGATTATGGGTATGCTAATACCCATTTATAACAAAACATATAAAATGCTTTTGTCAATAGGTTATGAATTCTAGTTGTTACAAAACAATGATCTAAACTGATCTGTACATATTCTCATCAAGTGTTATTAGTATAGTATAGATTGATATATATATATATATATATATATATATATAATTTTAATGGTAGGTGTATTTTAACAGTGAGAGACAGAATAACAACAAAAAAATCCAGAAAAACGCATTTCAAAAAAGTTATAAATTGATTTGCATGTTAATGAGTGAAATAAGTATTTTACCCCTTCGACTTATACTTGGTGGCAAAACCCTTGTTGGCAATCACAGAGGTCAGACGTTTCTTGTAGTTGGCCACCAGGTTTGCACACATCTCAGGAGGGATTTTGTCCCACTCCTCTTTGCAGATCCTCTCCAAGTCATTAAGGTTTCGAGGCTGACGTTTGGCAACTCGAACCTTCAGCTCCCTCCACAGATTTTCTATGGGATTAAGGTCTGGAGACTGGCTAGGCCACTCCAGGACCTTAATGTGCTTCTTCTTGAGCCACTCCTTTGTTGCCTTGGCTGTGTGTTTTGGGTCATTGTCATGCTGGAATACCCATCCACGACCCATTTTCAATGCCCTGGCTGAGGGAAGGAGGTTCTCACCCAAGATTTGACGGTACATGGCCCCGTCCATCGTCCCTTTGATGCGGTGCAGTTGTCCTGTCCCCTTAGCAGAAAAACACCCCCAAAGCATAATGTTTCCACCTCCATGTTTGACGGTGGGGATGGTGTTCTTGGGGTCATTCCTCGTCCTCCAAACACGGCGAGTTGAGTTGATGCCAAAGAGCTCGATTTTGGTCTCATCTGACCACAACACTTTCACCCAGTTCTCCTCTGAATCATTCAGATGTTCATTGGCAAACTTCAGACGGGCCTGTACATGTGCTTTCTTGAGCAGGGGGACCTTGCAGGATTTCAGTCCTTCACGGCGTAGTTTGTTACCAATTGTTTTCTTGGTGACTATGGTCCCACCTGCCTTGAGATCATTAACAAGATCCTCCCGTGTAGTTTTGGGCTGATTCCTCACCATTCTCATAATCATTGAAACTCCACGAGGTGAGATCTTGCATGGAGCCCCAGACCGAGGGAGACTGACAGTTATTTTGTCTTTCTTCCACTGTTGTCACCTTCTCACCAAGCTGCTTGGCGATGGTCTTGTAGCCCATTCCAGCCTTGTGTAGGTCTACAATCTTGTCCCTGACATCCTTGGACAGCTCTTTGGTCTTGGCCATGGTGAAGAGTTTGGAATCTGATTGATTGATTGCTTCTGTGGACAGGTGTCTTTTATACAGGTAACGAGCTGAGATTAGGAGCACTCCCTTTAAGAGAGTGTTCAGGGGATCAAATACTTTTTTCCCTCACTGTCACATATACGTGTGTGTGTATATAATATATTCCTAACTGCTGCTGCATGCATTTTGTAGATTGTGAGTACAGCCTACAGGAAATAATATTTAAATAACATGACACAGTGCAGTCAAATTTATAATTCAGGAAAGCAAAGTCCAACAGCCTCACAAAAATGACAAAATCACTCTGAAACCAGCAATGTCTTTATTTAAAAAGAGAAACCTAACACAAAACAAACCCTCTCATCAGTTGGACACAAGGCACAGCAGAAAAGTTAGGTGTCAAACCTACAGTAAGTTTAGAGAAACCAACTGTTAAGAAAATGTGCAACTGAACAGTGAGAACCAGCACCTTAAAGGATCCAACTGACAGTCATGTAAGATTAACAGTTCTTTTTGGTTTAAACGCCACATCAACATTAATGACCTCCATTTCTAGTAGTTGAAGTACAATTGACCGGTCTCAAATTGTAGTCTGATTGGACAGCATCCACTTGACTTCACACTTGGTAGGCCCGTATGTCCCTAAATATACACCTAAACACACAAATCAAGTAGAATTTTAAACATTATTTACATCAGGAACTAATTCAGTCTGACTGTAATTGAGCACTCCTAGACTCTTAGATATCAATATATACAGTCACTCTCTTTGGATTGTACAAGGATCCAATTCATTTAGTGAAATTCTTATTTTGTATTTATTTAGTTTCTTCCCAAGTTATCGTGGTGAATAAAATGGCGATTTTCTTTAAACAGGTTTTCTCTTATCCTCATGAATTCCAAGTTAATATATGCATGGAAAGCAAAACACGAGGGTTGTAAATATGTTTTATTTGGATAAAGAAACTTGGGCGAGACTTAAGAACGGAGGATGCTATTTAATTACATTATCAAGAGCATATATACACACACGACTAAGAGATGTAGAACATACATGCTTTATAATCTAATCTTAAAAGGTGGTTCTGCGAAATAGAAAGTCAATATTTGTACTACTGGGTTGTATCCTGCCAGCAGGACATGGATATTGTGTTGACATTTGATTTCTTACACTTCGCTCAATCTGTTAGTGCTATTCAGGTCTCTCTCTTTCTTTGTTTTTTGCAGACATTGACTAGCTTGAATTATTTAGGGTGATATTTTAACATGCCTATCTTTGCCATCCCCAAAAATATGTATTGTCTCATACTTGGATTTTAGTTGCCTTTATTATTTTTTAAATGCCCTCTTGACTTGTGTGAGACGTATTAAGCCAACTCTTAATTGTTACTTGACTTGCAATTACAAAAGTGTCCAGCTAATTTAAAGTATTTTTAATACAAATTTAAATATTTCCATGAGAACAGTATTCTGGGAGGTTTTTTATATGAAGATACTTCCCCCCCATTGTTACTGATTGATATTCATGCATCTTAAAAACAATCTACCGAAACACTCTGAAGGCCAGATAAGAAAACACTGCCTTTATTTAAAACTGACATGCACAAAATAGATTTATTTTAAATCTAGGTTTTCTAAATAGTATTTCTCTTTTTTTAATACATAACAAATTTATATAATTGATAGTGCTCTAAAATCTATATACAGACAAACATGTTTTTCTCTTGAGAAATGATATTTAAACTTTGTATCTATTGCCTAGGTCTCATAAGCTATATTTCTTAGTGTCGCCCCATGACTGTGTGGCATCAGTAGTGTTGCAATTTATGTATGATAATGTATCAATACATATCAGTTCACAAAACTCCAAAATACATAAATACATTCAAAATAATACTAAACAGGGAGCTGGCATTGCCGTTTCTGAACTCTGAATACATAATGTGTGTGTGAGTTTCAAACAAACATGGGGGATCATCATGTTATTATTCACTCTGTACTGTGTGTATATGTGCCTCAGGTTGTGTGATAGCATGTTATACAGAGAGCAGAATGTAGAAATGTAGAAAATCTTGCTTGTGTTACTTTTACACTTCACAAATATATAAAATAGTTTATTAGCTCAGCAATTAGTGCTCAAAAACACACCTCTGTTCTCCAGCTGTTGTGCTACTCTCCTTCTTTAAAGTCTTTAAATTATATTTCTATTTGCATGAACCTTCTGTTTAGTGCAAAAGTGCCACCATTAAAACTTCTGTTGTTTTAGCTACATTCTTTTCTCTCAGCAATTAATATATCACACCCATCTGACACTATACAAATACTATGAGAAACCTGTTTTTTTTTTCCCTTTTCTACAAATTTCTATCATGAAAGAAGTCATTACGTTCACTAGTTGTCAAACCAAGTCCCTTCCCATGCTGGAGTAACTGAATACTTTTGTGAGCACGGTGCGTATGTGTCTATTCTGGGAAAATCACACTGTACATTCTGCTGCTTATAGCTCCTAAATCATAACACATATGTCAACAAAATGAAGTGTACATACACACAGGGACACCAAACACATTTGCAGAATTTGCATGTTTTGCCACCAGAGGTTGCCACTTCATTCAACGATATAAAAAAAAAAAAAAAAAAAACACAGGTGGTATGCTATCTCGGCAAGTTATAAGCAATCAGTCACTTACCCTGCCTATAAACAGACACTAACACTTGATATAATGTGATGTAATTCCATAGTACAGAGGGAAATGACTACAATATGTATGTCACACACACACACGCACACACATATGTACACCCACAGTCACCATGTGCTGTTCTCCCGCTGTGTTATCGCCAGGGTGGTCTGGGCGCAGTGAGGGCGTCATTAGGACTCCTTGGAGAAGCTCTAGTCTTCGTCGCTGATGTGGCCCTTCTCCTCGCTCAGGCCGCTCTCGTCGATGTTCTCCAGGGAGTCGGCGCGCTGCAGGCACAGGTCGGCCAGGCTGATGCAGGGGAGCGTGTTCTGCTCGGGGAACATCCACGGCTTCAGATTGGGGTTGTGTTTCCGCTTCCACTCGGGGTATTTCTGGCTCGCCTTGTAAATCTTCTTCATGGCCTGCCAATGAGAAAGCACCCATGATGCTGCTTCCCAGGTTAATAGTGCGTGGTAGTCTCACTAATTTGTCAATAATACTTTTCCTTTGTACATATATATTTACCAGTTCTGTTTTGCTACAAAATATATTGAGTCGAAAAGGGAATCGAGAAACCAGTCCAAAGTGTAAAAGTAATGTCCTAAATAAATCAAGAGGTGACACATGCAGAAACATCTACTGTACACTGAAATAAACTATGAGAAAGATGCTCCACAATACATTTCAAAAGGGTGGCGACTTTAGTAGTGCGTTTTCATATAATAAATCCCTTTAACAAACAGGATTGTGTGGTCATTTGCATTGGAAAGAAAACAATCTGATGTTCTACCACTTGATGGCAGCACAAGATAGCGATTTATTAACAGCTTCTACAAAAAGGATTTTGCTATCACAGATGAGTTTTAAGAGGTAATGAGCTTTCATGAAGTCAAAGTAAATATATAAAGTAATTGACAACTTTCAAACCATTATTATGATTATTCGTTATTAATATTATTATTATCCTAGAGGATTGTTTTTAATTTGTTTAAGTAGAGTATTTGCAATATAAACCACATTTTGTAAGGAGTAGGCATAAACTCAAAAATAAACAACTCAAAATGAAGAGTGTAAGGATGAAGACTTATTATGTAGTCATCCTAAACACAACTTTGTGTTGTAAACAACCTAAGGATATGTCTTTCTTCCAAGTTAAGCTATGGGCTATTAAAATAAAGGCTAAAATAAAAATCAGTTGCATTTTGGAACTGCAATTTTATAACAGCAATAAAAAAAGATAGATGCATAAAGCTCCCACAGTAGAAAATGAAGAAAATAATACGGGTAATTGCTCCTGAGAAATTCAGCTTTAAATCCCAAGCAGATACTGCTGTGTATCTGGAATTAGACGCTGCAAACAAGCAGTGGAATTCCATGAACCCACGCACTTTAGGTGAGATGAGAGACATGAAGCATAAAATATATCATAAATAAATTAAAGTTACCTTCGGCGCAACAAACTGAGAGACCTTATTCACCACCCACTTGGGCAAAGAACCTGTAATAAAAATAAGAGCGTTTAGACCACAAATCACTCCAACCATCCTGAGAAAACTGGCTCAGGTCCACAAACTTTATTACAGGGTGCAAAATAAAATAAAAAGTCAGCATAACACAGGTTTCCAAATCCAGTGTTCAAGGGCCACAGTTTTGGAGGGATAAGGTTTCAGTAAGTTAAGTGAATAGATTATTTGCTCATTTGGCATGATTTCTAGGTCTGAATCAATCGCATATTTATAAAATACAATTTTAAAGCTAGGGCAAATCGATGTTACGATGGTATAAAATAAAAACATTTAAACATATACAAGATTATACAACATTTTTGTGTCTGTTTTTCTTTGGATTATCGTCAAGGTTATGTCTAACATTCTTCATCAAAATCTCAAAGGTGTCCAATAAGGGTTTTCACAATACAAGAAAAATCCCAGATATTAATTATTGAATTGAAAGCTTATTGCTCTTTGGCAAAACTCCTACAAAAATGAAATATACATTGCTTTTTTTCCTTCTTCTTGTGGTTACGATACTGAAGCACAGACTAACCACAGACCGTGATGGAGCATTATAATTCACAGGGGTATAGTGGCACAATGAAGGATTGAAAGGAGTACGACAATAAAAAATGTTTACAGCTGAACTTGCTTTCATTTATTCAAGTTAACGCATCACATCAACTTGTCTTTGTCCATTTTATATCCATAAATAAAAAGGGCCATTAATAAACCTTATCAAATAATGTTATTTGCCCCACATATCTTAGTTAGTCTTGTTGTGCATTTCAAAAGGCCAGACACAGCTTTGAGAAAGTATGCATTCATATAGGAGAAACAAAGTATAATTTATTGACACCGAATAAAATCCTCACCTTTTGGATCGACCTGTGTTAGATAGTAAAGGGTGCAGCAGCTGACCCCATTGGACTGGATCAGGTATCCTGTTTGCAGTGACACAGCCCTCACATAGTCCTTCTTTGGAGGATATTGCTAGGGAAATATTGAATCACATTTGTTTCAACACCAGTCATTTCAAATGTTCAGATAAACCAACAATGCAGAGGAAATGTAATATTTGGCAAAGTCTAGTTGGTGGCCGTGGTGCAAACTATGTTAAAAGCCCAAATGCAAGTGTGTTAACACAGCCAAAATAAACATTAATAATAATAATGCAGCCATTTTAAAAAGCATCAAGAAAGCATAATTAAAGTAGTATTCCATAGGCTTTTTTGTGCAATCATTATTTTGACCAAGGGATTATTTCTGTTAGGATTTATGGCAGAATGAACTGTGAAGAAAGAGTCAGATGGTAGCAATTTCCATAGCATGGGTAACAGACGGGAAAATAATACATTTCCCATTCTTATTATTTCCCCCTGCTTGGAGAGCATTACAGTAGAGTAGTGCAAAGCAAAACGCATCAACTTTTCACATGACAACACAGATATATCAACAGCAATAGCTACACATAGATAAAAGTGCTGCAAGAGGCAACACGCACATCTTACGAGCTATGATTACCGTACTTCAATGGCTTAAGTAGTCCCACTTGTATAATAAATTGTCTAAGCCAGTCAGGCAGCATTTTTGGTGCTATAAAAAATGGCTTTCATATCCCTCCAATTTGGAACCGTAATTGGTTTTATAGAATTTATTATTGTGATAGTAAGGCCCTCTACAATAGTCTTATAGATATAAGTTATCCCTCAAATGACTGTGAACACTTACTGGACACTGCTATCAATTATCAATTATACCTGTTACATATCTCTTAAGCCCAGATAGGGACTTAGTTATGTGCAATATATGTCTGTTAATATATAGGTATAAACCACACATGATGACCTACAATTACTTTACACAGAATATATATTTTAGAACAACTTACTGGGTGCTTAACCGAGTAGTTAATGATCAAATAGTCGCTGCCAAGAGGAAGCCAGGATCGCAGTGTGATGAAATCTCTGTTCTTTAGAGGGCTGGGGCATTTCCCTGTAATAACACAAACAATATTAGTGCCTGTGCATTTCCAACTGTGTTTTCTTTCAACATCTGCGGTTCAATTTCCATGTGAAGTCATGCTGAGGACTGTTTTGGGAGGCTGAAGGCAAGAATGGCAGAAAAGAAACACAACTATGGTAGAGATGCGATTGATCACCAACAAAATCAAGCCCTAAAGTAGAAGTAAGGGGTCAGAAAAGCATATGCGTCTTCAAAATACAGTAATTACACTGGTGCAATCATGCGTTTATGCATGTTTTGTTTCTATGATTTGTTACCGACAACATCCCCCAACAGGGAACAGCTATTTTACAAACTACCCCATGGCTGGAAATCTTCTCATCCAAAGGAACATGTGCTTTTAAAAAAATCTATCTCACTTTAAACTTCAACTCCAAAATGACTTTCAGTTCTGGGAATAGAAAGCACATGCAGTTTGCCGACTGAAACACTACAGAGACAGGCCACCATGCCAAGAAAGCCAAGTGGCACAGCTGCTGCTGAACGCTCTGTGTACAAAAAGGGTTAGCTTTACAGGAGCACCAAGGTTTCTGTTTAAAGACCAAATAATTTATGTGATACACACTACAAAAAGAGCTTTAATTGAAAAATAGAATTGAATACATTCAAGTGTTGCATCTCAGAAGGGTAATCATTCTGTAAACTCATGCACCATCAGTCTTAATGTCCTCTAAAGCCTTGCCATTCCGCTGGCTCAGATGATTATCTTGGAGTGGTGTTCACGAAGACAGCAGCTGCACTAAATTAGCTGCTATTGATTCCTGCAGTGCTTGAGAACGGCACAGAATTATGCCCTGTTGACATGAATACCTTATAGCACTGCCACATCCGCTGTAAACCTCCAAACTGAGCTACCAGCTGAACAGGACTGTATCATCTGCCCCTGCCCTTACATGAACGTGTGTATACGAGTATGTATTTGTTTGTGTCAAGCCTTTCTGATTGAAACACAGCTAAATCAAATCAAATTGTTCCAGACCAGGCAGGTAGTCTCTTGATAAGATAATGATGAGTCTCCAAGCCCCTTTGACCATTACATTTATCCGTGAAGGGAGCTAATTTATATGGATGAGTATGAGCCAGAGAGAGAGAGAGAGAGAGAGGGAGAGAGTGAGTGAGTGAGTGTGAGAGAGAGAGAGAAGAGAGAGAGAGATTAACTTTATGACTGATATTTGTATGTGTATGGGCAGGGGACTAGCTGGCTTAATAGTCTGTGAAATTATACGATAACTAATGTATTACACAGATACAATTTATACTATATATGGGGTGAAATAAAATAATGAATGCAAATACACTGTCAATTATGTTTGTCAGAGGGTTCCCTATCTGTCGCTGCAAACGGATGCTTTTACAAGTGAAGCGCCAGCTGATATTTGAGAAAGTGTGATACTACATCTCACGCTTCGGACTTGCAACACGAAAACGTCACTCACAGGAGTAATAACCAACATCGGCGTTTACAGTCAACCTCCCGATGTCAAACGTCTCAATCATGTTTGTGTCCCACTTCTTGCGGTAGCTGGTGTCGTGGAGGACGTCGTACAGAGTTTCTGCTGTGACATCCTTACAGACTATTCTCATCTGAAAGATTAAAAAAAAAAAAAAAGACCTACCATGAAGCACAAATTAACCGAGTTTGAAAATAAACATGTCTTTGATTAGAATCATTACATTTTATGAGTTTGAGGAAGTACAGCTGGGATATTTACCCACCATTACAAGACATTATCTTTAGCTTACTGTCAATTAAACACATTGCACTACACAGTGGCCCATATTCATCAAACTTGAATATCATGTTAAATGTTACATCCCTTTTTTTAAATATGCAAAACAATTTAATGGATAATTGTAGCATAATAACTTCAAGTGGGATCTCTTTTTCATTAGTATCACCATTAGTTCCACCTTTTTCCAGATATTTACAAACACTGGCATTAATAATCTCACTGTCGGGAAGTCTGACTTTTTAACAGGCAGTTTAAAATCCCCTACTTTACACGTGCAATGGATCAAAGAGGTTGTGTAACGTATACTTCTAGTAAAGAAACTGATTCCAGCGAGTGATTGAAAAGGCCTACCCAATGTTTCTGGCATACTTTAAGAAACTGCACGTCCAACCACAGCTCAGTCAGCACTTAAGCTTTCCTTGCTTATCTCATCCTTCCTTGCTTTCTCACTTCCTTCTCCTTTTCTCAGCACAGTTTTAAATGTTTTAATTCGTGATTTGCCTTTCTTTGAATACTTTTTTGTTCTGTTCAGATTCAAAACATTAGAACGTATACATGTAACATCTATTCTGTGTTTTGTTATGATATAGCAGATTATTATTTTAGCAGTGGAGAAATTGAAACGCATCTGTGCTTTATTCGGAGCGAAACGAAAGTAAGACAAAGTAGACACAAGTTTTTTCTTTCTTTCTTGTCCGATTAGGTAAGAGTTCCACACAATGGAGCTGGGCAGGCAAGTAATCACCTGCTGTAAATTTGGTATACCATCCAAGATGAAGTGACTGTTCAGGTTTCCATGCTCTGTGAACCATTATCTCCTTGAATTGTCCTCATTAATTAGGGCTGTGAAACCTGGGATGCCATCCAGACCGGAGCTGATATTTCACACTGCCCGACTTGAATGAGAAGATCACAGTGGAGGTAGAGTCAAGGTCCACTGAACCTGGACGTCTGCCTCTATATATCATTCACAGTAATAACTTTACCACATTCGGCAGCTCAGAGAGGCTTAGCAGAATTAACTACTGGCTTAAACTGGCCTAAAATGATGATTACAGTGCATGATATGGCTGGTTATCTGTTTGATTTGCAACTAAAGGACAACGTCCACTGCTTTTGAAGTAACCCAGCTCGGAAGAATATACCTCTGTCTGGATAATATATACATACATACATAAATACATACGTTAAAATTATATATATAACACAAGACTGGAAGATTAATCTCCATCTTAAATCTCAAAGCCTGGTGTGTTTTCAGACATTAGAATATAAGTTAAAAAGTTAAATTTAGACCTGATGTTGGTAATTTCTTCTGTAATGTGAACATAATCATTTTGAGACTGTTTGAAGCACGTTCCCTTAATGGAATCAATTATGATTCCATCTTCAGCAAGCAAATTCAAATTCAAAGAACATCTAGGTCTTCAAATGAAGAAATGATATTAACTATATTCAATGTCAGGATTCACATTCAAAAGAGTTTATATAATTCACAAGCTCCTGTGTTTAAAGCCTAACACGCAGGTTCCTACAAGGATGGTTTTATACGTCTTTACGTGTTGCTATAGCGAATAAGATGTATAGCAGATCATTCCAGTCATAAGTAACCCCACCTAATGGGGGATGTCAAAAGCCAGAATTTAAGCATTTTCAGGATTTCTGGATGTGTTGTGTCATAACTTCCAGGAAAGCGGAAAACACTACAAATTCACTGGATTTGTCTTCCCCGTGGCAACTTATATTATCAAGTAAATTCCTAGATCTTACAGCAACATGTAAAGACGCATACTAGTATATAATCTCATAATTTCCAGATTAAACTTTATATCACTTCCTGAAACAAGAAAATCCAGAGTTTGGAAACTGAACCTTAATGCATTTTTAAAACGATCTTTTCCTTTCACTCAGCGTTTGCTTGTACCTTCCAAGATGTCTTAAGCTATTAGAAAAACGTGTTTTTCATCCTCATTTATTGGGGGGACACATCCCTTGCGAATTGGTCTCGGACTGCATTTTTCATAAATATAACAGAAACAAGCAAGGAAATGTAAATAAAACATGAGGGTTTAAATACGGGGTGCCCTTTTTCACAGTGTTCTTAGTCTTTTCCAATACAAAACCCCCTTCTCTCTAAATGCCATACCTGAATACCAATTACTTCCCTTGCAACCTTCAGTTAGGCTTTAAAATGCCAACCAGCCACTTCAAATCTCACAGCCTGAGATACATTTTGATCTCAGTCAGAAAAAGCCCTCCTTTGCCTTAACCTATTCCATTAATTAATAGGCAGCGGTTCTGAATTCCGCTTTCAGAGTGTAGTAATAAGTGAAAATCCCAGCTGTGATTTGCTCTTCAACAGGTTCTTGGTGGCATTATTATTGTTTCTCGATTACTTTGGTTTCCTTTATTTCACTGCTTGACCTCTAACACTGCAGTGTAGTGGCCATGTATATTTCATTCCTCTACAGTACCAAATAAGACTGCCACGAATTACAGGTATTTTGCTTGGGAATCAGACAAAACAAACAAACAAATTAACTATAAAGAATGGGCCTGGAGATGAAAGCTGCATACAACATAATAAGAAGATTGCCATTGCCTAAGTTTAAGTTTTATATCACTGGAGAACAAGACAGGAAAATACAGTTGACACAATATGCTCCTTAATTTCCGTGTGTTAACAGAATTGGGTCCTGGCAGGGTTTTAAAAACAAATTATCCAAGCACAAGTTTCCTTTCGATATGTTAAAGAAAACAAAAAACAATCAAGCAGAAAGACCATTATTGGCTAAATTTCATTAAAAATTAACCAAAAGTCAAACAATAAAGCCCCTAAAGAATCTAAACATGTTTTAGGTCTAATTTGAAAAGAGCACATTAAAATTGCTTGAGGGTATGCAATGAGTAAGGCATTGTCTTCCTTTACAAGTTTTACTGTTTTAATTAAGGTGTCAAGTGAGAAAAAAATGATAATTAAATAATTAAACCTACAGAATGTGACTTCATGACGAAGCTTAATCATTGGCTTTGTTTACTTAGGAGAATACATTTAGGGCCTTATACAGTAGGTGTAATAAAAATATGTTATTTTATAAGTCCCACAGCATCCTACATTTTCAAAATGATGTTCATTAGCACATTTACAGAAAATAATTTCAGCTCCTCGTGGTGTCATAACATTCTGTTCAAACCTTCAACTTTGTTATGACTCATGTTGTAATATTTTCTTTTAATGTGTTAAATATTATGAAGCAGGGAATGCAATACCTACTTATTAACAATTAAAAAAGTAAATAAGGTATCTGTATGAACTGGATGTTTCCTCAATGGGATTTTGGGTTTATTTGATAATGAATTAAACACAGCAAGACCCAAGAAAAGGGCGCATACAATATTGTCCGGAATCCTATATTTTGCTCCGTACAAGTGCTGTAACTTCTTCACCTAGAGGATATCTAATCCACAGGAGTCTGCAAGTTCAGTGCTTGGTGACGCCGTGCCCTGGGCCCGTTATTATACACAGCGGTAATCGGGCCTGAGTGCTGGACGCCTCCTGCAGACTTTAAGACCTGCACTTGAAAACAATGCCTTCAGTGTTGGTCATAATTAGGGCTGACGCTTTTTATTATGCATGGGCATGAAGGACAATTATAGCAGAAGGATGGCAACGAAGGAGATAAATCATTGTGTGGAGAGTGTCATGTGGTGTATAGTTCCATCAATGGTGGGCATTGTGTCTCTGAAGAACAAAGTACTGGGAGTTATTCATATATATCCATTTTTGTTCGCATCAAGAAAAACATAATAATAGTTACTACGCAAATTTCACCACAGATAATTATACAATCACTAGAGGAAAATGGGTGTTGGTGACTCTTGGAGAAGGAATGAAAGATAAATGAAACAATAATTCATTTTAGAGATGAAACTAGAATTCCATTTTGGCTTGGGGTATTGTCTGCGTTCCCCAGAACATCTAGACATCTGTTGCATTCGGGGTTGCGTTTGTCTGGGGTTGGGAGGTTGTGGAAAGGCTGTAGGGTGTGGGCAAGCGATGACGTTTTGGCTGTTATTAGGGCTAATAATGGGATATGTTTAAGAAGATGAATATCATTTGAAGTGTATGTGTGATGAAAAAACAATGACAAGAGAGAGATATTGTCGATTTTGGGGTTTTGAGCTGATCATTGGTTTAGAATGGAAGAACGTTAACAAAAACAGGTGCAATTTAACTTTAATAAGCAATCCCAGGTTGCACTTTCTGTATCCAACCCCCGCTACAGCCCAGAGACGTTGCAACCTGCAGAAAGACACCAAATGCTTCACAGAGCAAATGCATTTTTCATTTCAATTTCCTTAAGGTCTCTCTTCCATTCCGATGGCACGGGTGATGTCAAGACCGAATTCTAAAGGTATTACAGATGCCACGCGATCAGTTACCATTGTAGGTAATGATGCATACTCTCCGTGTAACTCAATCTCTTCCTAGCCTCTAGCTCTGGTTTCATTATTCATGAGCTCCCCTCAGCTCCCCCTTTCCACTCGGCTTCTTGGAATAATTCTGTCAGGCTGCCATGTGAATGTGAATGGGATGTCGTCAGTCCTCCTCTGAACACTGTTAATTATTCATGTTGAGATGCAGAGGGGTGGCAAAGGGAGGCTGATTAATTATGAAGGGAGATCTATTAGCTCTTTTTGTTTGGAAGTCCAAATTCTTGTCTTATTAACCCCCTCACCCCTCCTTGCTTGGTGCCCCCACCTGCAACTACCCAGGAGGTCAGTGGGAGGTCTCTTCCCAACGCTTTGATTCTTTGTCTTACAGAGGAGCTCAGGTTTCAGCAGTGACACTGTTTTTACCTTTGTTTTGCATTTTTCAGATATGTCATGTTTGCTATATTCAGCTTGAAAGAGAGTATCTTCTTTTTCTGACACCACTAGGATAGCAGATTTGACACTTGATACGTTTAAGTTATAGGAATATGATACCAATACAGTGTGCTTTGAGAAATACTTGAAAACATAAATACATCCAAAGATATGACATAGCATATATTTATATGTTTATATATGGGAAGATTAAATAATACATTTTGCAACAATGATATGGGAAAGGGAAGCTATAGATCGAAGCAAGTGGAAACATCTTGAGGAGGCCTTCATCCAGCAGTGGATGGATATAGACTGATGATGATGAAAATTATATATATCAGGGATAGATCTGTTTACAAGTGATAGAACTAAGTGACATTGTATTGATGTTATATAAATGACAAAAATATAATGTGCCTTGTTAGTATGTGTTTAGATGCTGTGCAAGATATTTTGTTTTATTGTAAGTGCTAAATGTTGTCAGAGCACTGGACAATCTGATAAACATCCAGTCAGTCAAACAGTCAGGCTTTTGCATGAGGGAAAGTAGTGAAAGGGTTAAGTGTTTCAATCCGAGGGGTTAGCAAAAAGCAATGAGAACAATGTGCATAAATGTACAGCCTATAAGAAACTGCTCCCATGTAATTGTAAAAAAAAAAAAAAAAAGATTCTTGGTGAAATCTCTTCGGATCATATTTAATTTCCACTCACGTATGTTATTACAATAAAAGCTAACTATTGTTATGTAAAAACAAATTGTAACAAAATTAATGCAGCTGGTTCATAAAAAAATAATGAAATTACAGAGCAGGAAAACTGTAGTCCTCTGCACTGCGTCAAAAAAAGGACAAAGTTAGCAGCTTTTTCATTAGTTCTAGATCTGAGCTGTACAAAGCAGAAGAAAAGACCCAGAACAACAGTGAGCACTGAGGGCAGGACAAGCAGAAATTCAGCAGTGAGACTTATTTAGCTCAAACCAGATTCAAACCGTCTGCAAACTCAGCTGCTGGGTTTTATTACAATGCAATTCAGCATCTTTATTACAGCAAAATGACAGGTTCAGTGAGAAAAGAGGAGGCCAAGCCTGTCAAAAACAGTAATACACCATCTGTTAACTGGCCTAGCACTCACCAAATAAACTGTACCCAGGCTGCCCATTACACATCCTGTTGATCTGCATGTGCATAAGAACACTTTTACTGACGGTACATTTCCATGAATCTGGAGACCCACTGGCAACCAGTTAGAAAACACACAACCTGCAAAGTTACACAAAGAATATGTCAACAAAGTGTTGTTGCTTTATTATTGTATTTATTTTTCTATATACAATGCATGAGAAATAGAAGAGAACAGAATCTACATCTACAAATTCTATTATAGGTAATTAAACTAACAAATATTTATGTGGATGCAGCTTATTTTCTATCTACCGATATATCACAGATTTGTTTGGCGTATTCCCCAAAGAATGTCAATGTGTCTTGGGTATTTTACGTTGCCTAATATAGATTTGCTTTTGCACAAAGTTTTGTAAAACATTTTTCTCGCTTCCATTTTTGATGTAGGCCTCAGAAGTGAGTGCTGCGTTTAATTTATTCTGGCAATTATCACTGCTCTGCAGCTCTCGGTACCTCTGACATTCATAAAGTTGAAATGGACTGGAGGAAAATACCGCCTTCACTTATTGCAGCCTCATAAATTTCACCTTTCACAGCAACTTTATAACACGCTCATGCCAGCGTAAATTCAACTGTTATAACTATTCACTCCATTAATCACCCTGGGAAAGAATGGAATTCACAGTGGAAGCAGAAAATGTGTTTTTTTTTTGCTGTAATTAATTAATTAATTTACATTTCATGCCATATTTTACATTTTCATTAACCGTCACACCATGTTATTCTCATGTGACAAGATCCATGTTAGGCAATAACCTTTATTGCTCGCAGGGAGACCATGGCTTCTGCTCAAAAGCCCCAAAAAAACAACCCACATACAGCAGACACATCAATCCAGTGCTGCAAAGGTAGACGAAGACTGATTAAGAGAGTACTTTCATCAGGGGTAACATAGGAACCCACAAAATCCATAAAACACCCTTGACAGAGCAAAGGCACCAAACCTTTTTTATCACCACGATAGTATAGCATTTGACATTCACTTTATTTATAATCACAACCCCGGAGTAATGAATGCATGAATGTATCGCAAATCATGAAAAGGCTGGAGTTGCAACCAGTTCAGTTTACAGGTGCCGCCAAGATCTAAGGTAGGCCCAAGAGACCGCAGTAAGGAGTAGAATTTTATCTTGGGGGATGCGGTAGGATGAGGGATAAGGTGTAAACTCTGCTTTTGTGGTTTGTGACGTCACAGGGCCCTTGTGATGAAGTAATGGCCCTGTTACACAAAGCTCAGCAGACTCCAGTTGGCTGCTTAATTCAAATCAATGTACACCCAAGCTG
The DNA here is from genome assembly GCF_036373705.1 of Amia ocellicauda. NCBI lineage: Eukaryota > Metazoa > Chordata > Actinopteri > Amiiformes > Amiidae > Amia > Amia ocellicauda. The sequence goes on from NC_089860.1 coordinate 14,776,331, forward strand.
TGTCTTACATTAACGTGGATATCGTTTTTGTAGGTGTTACTATAATATATTAACATGCACACCACACGGCTGTGCTATAAATTATTGTCCAAGCAGAAATGCACTTGTTTATTGCCGTAATTAATGTTGTGTGTGTTTCGGCACAATAATAACGGACTAACTAATGACTAAAGGTGTTGCAGTGTAATTCGTTTTCTTGTCTTAATTATAGATCTTTTTCAAAGCTCAGCAACTTGCTGGCATTATGTTCCCTAATAGTGTCTCCATAGTGAGAAGGCCAGGCCATTACCTTCATTACACAAGTAAGGCTGTTAACAAAATATCAACCATTTGTTTCAGTATACCTATATGCTGTACTCAATGTTGATTATATTGCAAGAAATTGATCTGGGAATTGTTCAGGACAAGTATATTCATCCACACAAACAACAGGGCCTACACTGACATGAAACCATAGATCATATCATAGATCTATAGCACAGCCTGAGTCACAATATATGAATTCCATACGGGAGACCAATGTGAGTGGATTATAAAAAGACTTGTTTAAAAAGCCTTATTTTATATACATTACACGCTCTTCTTAAAATACTGTTGTCTGTGCTGGGTTTGTGCACAATGCCACCCAGTTTAATGTATTAGAAGGACAGCAATAGCCCCAATAAAACCAGGCCTTGATTTTAACACAATACACTATGAGCGGATCTGTTCACGAAGAGACAAACCTCTCTTGACACCCCCCTGTAATTAGCTTCATGTAATGGAACTGTCTTAACACACTGTGGCACTTGTCCTTGATGAGATAAAAATAACTGAATTAAACAAAGCTGTAGTTTTTGCAAAGAACCTCCTCCACCCGCTGTGTTGCTCCCACGTTCCTGTTCTTTTTCTTTTCTACGCCATTCCATGAGTGAAGTATTTCCTAACGAAACTCATAATCAGGTTCAGCACACATGGCAATAAGGTTTATTTCTAACTGTATTTGTATCTGTATTAAATATTAAGTTGGAACAAACTTAATTACCACTCTGTACTATCGGAATTTCTTGAGGTACTGCAAATTGTTGAGTTTTTCACCACCATACTCTCCTTGCCCAATGAATCACATTCATAAAGGGCATTTTCATTTAACATGTCACTGAGTCTCATCCCAAACACGATGATCTACTATGTGAAGTCAAAGGTTACCTGTTTTGTATTGGCTTTCTGCTTCCATCCCAGTAACACAAGCTCCTGGTAACAAATTTACTTTGCACAAAACACGAAATTTGCTTGAGTCAGGAAGGCTGAGTTATTCACTCACAGACATTGACTTGTATGAAATTAAAGCCCGATATCCCCCAAGCCTTGAAATAGACTTTCCTTCCACCTGTTGTGTTCAATACTAAGGTGAAATATTAATCTTAATAGCTATTTTCCCCTACTGTTAAAGCAGAACCAGGGGAACGCAAGCTTAAATTCAACAATATTTAGTATAACCATCTTATAGAAATCGAATGTCACATCCACTTCAAATTTTACAATAAAATCCCCTTGGTGAAGTTTCATATCAGCCAGCTTGTGGGTTTTGACTGGCATAATGACAGAATCTGTGCCGAGCAGGAAAATAGAGCTACGAATGGCACTGTATGACACCTTGACAGCTTCTGTACCTGGGATACTACCAACTCTGTTTTGATGTTCGTCTGAAAGCTTTTTTTTTTTTATATGATTCTTCCTCTATTTAGTATCAGCACTTCATGTCCTGTTTTGCTGCAGAGACATAATGTGTACGTTTATCGCACCAGTTGTTTTTTTCTTCTTCCTGTGTACAGTACAGTTGAATGAAATGAAAGGCGGTCTGCATCTAATTTAAAGGAAGATACAGGATTTGCTTTTCATCATGGCTGTACCAGAAGTTAATCTCCTGATGGCCATTCGGGACTAAGAGACCCTGGGATAAGAAGCTATTGTGTTTATCCCTGGGGAGACAGGCTCAGCACGGCTACTGGCAGGATTAGTGTAAATGCTTCTGCAACAAATCACATTATCAGGGGTTCTCTTCAGCAACATTGTTTTCTTGTTGTTGTTTTTTGGTTATCTATCTCAGTAAAACTATATATCTGTCCAAATGGTTTCTACTTAATGCTATTAATTAATATCAATTAAATTTCCAAAGTGCGTATCCTAACTTGTCCTGTCTTGGTATATGACTGTACATGTAATGGAGACTTCCTGAATGGTCAAATCGTTATTATTCACACTGTTTTATAGCTGCGAATATCCAAGTTGGTCTAAGAACTGCTGCTGAAGGAAGATCGATATTTGTCACTGCTGTTCGTAACAGGATGTCTATGGAAAAAAGGGTTTATTGATTGGTGAAAGAGAAACTAGTATTTTCATTTAAAAGCATGTAATCATAGTTTGGCTGCAAATTATGTCTGACAAATGTGTTAGGCGTTGGGGAAAATAATAATAATAATAGTGATCTGCTGACCTTTACATGTAAATAAATTAACAACCTTTTTAAATGGAGTCACTTTACTTTTTCAATTCCACCCCCTCCATCCAGCTTTTATCTGTTCTTCAACTGCCCAAATATTCAATATTTTATCTTGCTTGTCTATCATACTGTATCTGTGTCTTGATTAACTGTGTCATCATCCCATGCTCCATGACTGATCCAGAAACAACACTGCCAAGCAGGGTCCTATGAGAATACTGGATTAGACTCTCAATGTAAGATGGCGAACTTTTAAGGATGTGTATTATTATGAGCATGAATGGCAGAATAATTAATTCATTAAGTTATATTACATTACAATTATAGTCACATGTAGTATTTAGTATATTTCCTTACAATCAGTTTACAAAATATAATGAAAATCATACATTCCAAATTATGGCTGCTGCACAGTTTATATCTTTCTCCTATCTTTCTCCCTGAATTGCTAATCATTTTAATACACAACAAATATTGTAAAAGCCTTTTAATAATACACAAACATATACCAATATACCAAATGCATAGTTATACTTACATTTTTACACTATTATAACTTTATGAGCTAATTTAACCATCTAAACTTCACAGTTAATTACTTGATTTAAATCGTGTCAGTTGAAATTGAGGATTTAAGGTGTACCTCAAAGTTGACTTAATTCTCTTCTAATGCTTTCAACCAGTTATTAGTCTGCGCAGTCTTGTTTTCTTCCAGGGTCTTTATTATTATTACATTCAGACAGTCACTAACTCCTCCCTTTATTTTAAATAATTAATAAGTAATTAAAACCCTGATTTAAATTAAATTAGTATCGCTAATGTATCGCTTCCTGCAGAGACAACGGTGACATCATATGGTCGACAACCAGTCAATCAAATAAAAACACAGGCCTACTGTGGTAAAAATATGATAACATGTATGGTGGTGTACTGTGCTAATGAAACATGGTAATTCATGTAAAGCTATTGTTATAGCTGTTGTATGATGCACAAAGACCACATCAAAGTCATAAGTATAGTGTGCAATTCTCACTGGCCATGGCTCCTCATTTTAATTAATACTACAGAGTCTCAATTAGCATTGCCAAAGCCCTGCAGAACACTTCACTTGTGTTATGCTTAGTTTAGTAGTATTTGAAACCTTGGCCGAGTGAGCCTTTGGGAACGGCAGTTGCATTGGAAAAATTCTGGTTATTTTCAATGAGTTCTCAGAGCAAAGGTTATCTTAGCCATCGAAGCATCTTAATAATGTAATTACGCCAATGTCATTTATTCAGACATTTTGGTCCATCAAGACTCACTACCCATGGCCTTCCTAGGCCCTCTTCGTATTTTTATAATTGTCCAATTAGAAAATCGTGCCAGTATTTCAAGTACAATATCACTCATGTTTTTATTTTATTTTTGTATATCCTTACTGGCTGTATAAACAGGGATACTTCAACAGCCAAAATGTGTAGTACATAACTGTCGTTTATGTTGCTACCTTCAAATTATCTAGAATTTCTCATTTTCAGCCACGTGATTTGCACTTAATTTCAATCAATTTCTCTGCCAAAATCACTTCTCGTTACATAATGGATCCTAATACTTCAAAGGTGGACTGCTCTTACTTTATCATCCTTTCAAGTGATTTGGTTAAAGACAAAATATAAACACAATCAATTCTTAACTGCCCAAATGTGCTAAAAATTAACAATATGACACTTTGAGTGTAGCCTCTGGTATGTATTTGTGCAATAAGAAATGTCTAGGTTACAAAAAGGTGAGGGAGACCGAGGGAAAAGAAGTCCCTTAACGACCTAAATCCAGCAAACTTTTTGGGTCATCCTAAAATCACCCAGCATGTAAGATGTAATTCTGATCACTTTAGCAGGTGTTTTTCTATATTCAATAAATTTGACACCTGACTACCCTTTGGCCTCCGTTACCAGATTCCCTTTAACTGAACCAGCCAATTGCTAAAATATGTACAAACTGACATATTTCTGCAGTCCTGAGAAATTGTGGATGAAGTATGACCTGTAGAACTAATTTAATTGCAGATCTCTAGGACCAAGGTTGGACACCCCTGGCATTCATTTCCAGCAACCCCACAGTGTTATGAAATAACACAACATAATGACACTGGCTATTTTAAACTAGGAAGGCAAATGAAATACACTGCTAACAAGAATGCTTTCTTAATAGTGTATGGGATCCAATTATATAAAACACCTGAAGACAAACTCTTGTAATAGCATCTGGTCATCTACATGAACAGCAACAGACAATTATAATGGCCATTCTCTTGAATACTTCCATGTCTGCAAGAAAAAGCCCAAACAAGAACAGCAACCTCAACAGTGCCCTCAAACATCACATTCCCCAGGAGCGTGATGGTTCAGACACAGGCCTTGTGTCATATACACATTAGTTTTATCCAGGGATTGATCAAACTAAAAACTGTGTCAACACACTAAGTGCTTGCAGACACATGATCCCAGAGAGAAACTGATCTTGTGGGCTACGCCTCTAATTTAATAAAAGCCATTACAGAGGCAGTGACCTGCCATCACTGGAAGCTGGCAAATCAATACTGCAGCGCAAAACACAAAGCATGGCATAAGTACAGAAGGGATGTGTGACTGTAGAAATATGTTGTGTACAGCTGGAGTCTGCATTATTTCTATATATGTAGAAATGAGACTAATCTTTTAAGTAATCCTCAATCATGACCTAAACACTGCCATGTATACTTGTCATTTGATGGATCACTTGTGGGGCAATCTGGAATGACAGATCCCTGCATATTAAGAGCAAAACAGACAAACAAACAAAAAAGGCAGCAAGTTGAATGCATCCATCCCCGTTGTATTTGATGGGATAATAACCTGCATGCAAGCTAGCAAACTTGTATAACTTACTGCAGAAGGACCTAACACTGCACTCTGGCAATGTGCAATGCTATTTTCACTGCAGTGCGTATTACAAGAGGGAAGCCCAATACTTGCCTTCAGTTTCTGCACGGCGTGGCTCTCCTCCCCGTCCCTGCACCACACCGTCACCCCCCCCTTGTTGTAGCGGGCGGTCCAGCCGTCCTGGTTCTCGCACTGCTCCTTGAAGGAAGAGAAGTCGGAATCATCCGGGATCTGGACCGGCATCTCGAAGCCCCGATCACAGGCGCCTGGGAGAGAGATCAGATGAAGCGCAGACAGTGTGAGGCAAACACAACGAGCTCTCCTCCTCCTCCTCCTCCTCTACTTTCTGTATCGGATCTCGCACAAACTCCCTCCGCGCTGGATCTCTGTGCTAACGCAGGTGTTGGGTTAATGGATGGGTTGAAGATAGTTTCCCAATGAGAGCACTTTTTTGGAAAATGCTGTATTTCGCGGGGGTCTGGATCGCCCCTGTCGTCCAGCCGGTGCCGCGGGTTCGCACCGATACCTCAGCATCAGCACCAGCACCGCCAGCGCTGTCCCGTCACTCGTCGCACGCCGGGGGCCGATATATAGATAAGGCTGTCAGTGATATCCCGGGCTTGCAGTGGGGCGGCTACTGGACCTCTCTCACAGTCAGACTGGCTGATCGGGGCGGATCGGGTGTCCTGGTGGCTCCGTTGAACTGGGTTTCCTTTCCTTGATGGTTATTGTGTTGTGTTGTGTGTAGTGGGAGATGGAATATCAGCCCGGCGGCTCGGGTTGCTCGGCGTGTCTTCAGACTCACTCTCTTTCTGTCATCCCGGCCGCCCGCCCCCAGTTTTTTTTTTTTCTCTCTCTCTCTCTTCTTCTAAGCTTGCATTTCGAGTCGTGACACTCACGCAGAGGAAGCCTAAAACACCCATTTCCATTGAGTTCAGCATTATACACTGAATTTGTTTCTGTTTCTGCAATTGTTACTACAAGGGGAAATTATTATTTTTGTAGGGGTCCAGGTATAGACAGCAAATTGGCATTGCAATAGAGAGATTAGAAAATTATATAGACACTGTATATACATGAGTCAATTTATTCATATGCAAACTTGTCCTGTTTGAATTACATACTTAATTGTCACTTAATAATGCTATTTTGGGATGTTATTTTACATTATTTGTATTTGCAAAAATATATTAATAAATACAAATATATTACATCAAATATTAGTTTGAATATTGTATATCCCTCAGCCATATATTTAAAAGGAGACTTTTTCAGGAAGAGAATGGATCTGCTTGGTTTGCAGTTTACCTGGGCATTTTGGCTGCAATCTTACATGGATTATTAATGGTGTATTGAGTTTCTTCAATGCAAGGCTGCAAGGGAATTTGAAATATGGAGCTGTCTGAATTCACTATTATACAGAGTTTATAGCTATAAATCTAACCTGGGAATCATACTATTGTGTTGGCAAATAGTAAACTGAAGGCTCAGAGAAAAGGCAACATATGTACAGTGAAGCAACCCAGTTTTGATATAAAAAATTCACCATGGACCACAAAAGCATCTGCACCAGTACAGGCGCCAGAGACTCGACAACACCAAACCACCTTCTTCCCCAGAATCAGAGACACATGATTGAAATACTGCGTCATGCATATATCAATATTTCGCCGAATGAACATTCTTACCACACTGACATATCTGTAATGTGCTAATTATGACCTTTTCAACATGAAAGCATGTCCCTTCTGACTTTCAGTCAGGAATGAAAAAAACAAACTAAAAATTCTTCAATACAAACACTGTAAATCTCAGTGTACTCAGTTCATTAACACCTGATTATCACAGTTAATGATATGGCACCAGGCATATGAGCTCCAACATAGCGACATCAAGCATGACCTTCAGATGAGTCTATCATCTTTCATTTCAACTTTAAGAAATGATAGTAATAATAATGAAACAGGAGCATTTCCTTTCACAATATGAAACTGAATATATATTTAAGTGTATACAGTCTCAATTGGAGAGAGGATTTGAAACACTGTTATTGATTATTATGCTTTAGGTAACTTTTTGATCAGTTAAGTAGCCATGCTTTTGAGAAAGCCACATTTGCTGAACATTAGGCATATCAAAATTTCACTTTTTTCACCTTCACAGAAACAACTGGGATACATGTTTCGAAGGCGCTCTCGAGTCAATAAGGAGACAGTGCCATCATGTGTTCAGCATTTATTTGTTTTTCTGTCCACCTACTGAATGTGGAATTGCTATACTATGAACTAAAAAATTGGATATAAAGTAAAAAGCATAAGATTTGTATCAAGGGACATTATGTATAAATATATATTGGACTAGTGAGACCTCATTTGCAATATTGTTTGATCCCCATGTAACAACAGAGAAACTACTACCCTGGAAAGACAAAGACCAGAAGCATCCCTGGTCTCAAAGGAGTGTAATATACACAGACTGAAGGGAATTCATCTCTGTAGTTGTGAAGAGAGACAATAGGTGAGGGATTTGATTCAAGTGTTTAAAATAAACAGCAGGAGCATTTACCCCATTAATCAGGAAGAGCACACATTTGCAGAGTTGCAGGGGTCTGGAACAAGCTACCAAGCCAGGTGATTGAATATGATCCACTGGGACCTCCGGGTTCTTGTCATGTTATTCTCTTAGTCTAATTTTGGGAATTACTTTGTTTGCTATATCTATTGTGATTATAGATGACTCATATAGGAACCTAATTATTGATTAATAGCTTGCATTTATGTGCTTTCTATGTACAAATTCCACGAGAAGCGTTCTCCTCTCAGACTACACTCTTCTTGGTTTCTTATCGGAATTGCAGTTGTCCTGTAAGCAAGTCCTTCTCTGGAAATAAATCGCACACAAAGAAACCAAAACACATGGAAGGACACGACAGTTTCCAGCAGAGGGCAGTGCTTCACTAAGAGTCAATACCATATCAATGGGATCCAGTTTTATGCTCAGGGTTATTCAGGTGGCACCTTTGTTTCTGAAGGGTTCCTCCACCACATTAATCTACATTGATCAGAAGATCACAGTCTGTTGTGTGGATAGAGAAGCATCTTGGATTCCAGTATTATTCTGTAAGGCATTTTAAAAAGCCCAATATATTATTACTATTTTCACCATGTGTGGGAAAAATAGGGAAAAGAGCCAATACAGAACAAAAGCTCCTAACCCCTTTTGTGATACTGGAAATGCATGCAACTACATATTTTTGAAAGGCTCCACTTATGCCTTTACGCACAGCCCCAATTACCTTATAACCCCAATAGGTTATTTCCTTCCTCTCATATTATTATCTGTTATTATATCCAGTACAGTATAGTATACACTCACCTAAAGGATTATTAGGAACACCATACTAATACTGTGTTTGACCCCCTTTCGCCTTCAGAACTGCCTTAATTCTACGTGGCATTGATTCAACAAGGTGCTGAAAGCATTCTTTAGAAATGTTGGCCCATATTGATAGGATAGCATCTTGCAGTTGATGGAGATTTGTGGGATGCACATCCAGGGCACGAAGCTCCCGTTCCACCACATCCCAAAGATGCTCTATTGGGTTGAGATCTGGTGACTGTGGGGGCCAGTTTAGTACAGTGAACTCATTGTCATGTTCAAGAAACCAATTTGAAATGATTCGACCTTTGTGACATGGTGCATTATCCTGCTGGAAGTAGCCATCAGAGGATGGGTACATGGTGGTCATAAAGGGATGGACATGGTCAGAAACAATGCTCAGGTAGGCCGTGGCATTTAAACGATGCCCAATTGGCACTAAGGGGCCTAAAGTGTGCCAAGAAAACATCCCCCACACCATTACACCACCACCACCAGCCTGCACAGTGGTAACAAGGCATGATGGATCCATGTTCTCATTCTGTTTACGCCAAATTCTGACTCTACCATCTGAATGTCTCAACAGAAATCGAGACTCATCAGACCAGGCAACATTTTTCCAGTCTTCAACTGTCCAATTTTGGTGAGCTTGTGCAGATTGTAGCCTCTTTTTCCTATTTGTAGTGGAGATGAGTGGTACCCGGTGGGGTCTTCTGCTGTTGTAGCCCATCCGCCTCAAGGTTGTACGTGTTGTGGCTTCACAAATGCTTTGCTGCATACCTCGGTTGTAACGAGTGGTTATTTCAGTCAAAGTTGCTCTTCTATCAGCTTGAAACAGTCGGCCCATTCTCCTCTGACCTCTAGCATCAACAAGGCATTTTCGCCCACAGGACTGCCGCATACTGGATGTTTTTCCCTTTTCACACCATTCTTTGTAAACCCTAGAAATGGTTGTGCGTGAAAATCCCAGTAACTGAGCAGATTGTGAAATACTCAGACCGGCCCGTCTGGCACCAACAACCATGCCACGCTCAAAATTGCTTAAATCACCTTTCTTTCCCATTCAGACATTCAGTTTGGAGTTCAGGAGATTGTCTTGACCAGGACCACACCCCTAAATGCATTGAAGCAACTGCCATGTGATTGGTTGGTTAGATAATTGCATTAATGAGAAATTGAACAGGTGTTCTTAATAATCCTTTAGGTGAGTGTATAATTGTGTAGTAATATAAGCACACAATCATCCTTAAAAACTTGCTACAGTTACAGTAAATGTGTTCAGTCAGATATCTGTCTCCAGTGTAAGGAAATGTTTACATCCGTGGTAAAATGCTATTTCCTCCCAATGTCCTATTTGTAAAAATTGATTATTATATCAGTTTAATAACATATTTCCTGTCCAAACCTGAGTGATAGTTTGAGAATGCTTATTTGGCTTTTCCATATCTAACAAAAATAAGTAAATAATCAGAATATATATGTATAAAACACTTTATAAATATATTTGACAAGGACTCCCTGATACAATGTAATCCAGTCCTCCCAATAGATAGACAGTAATCAATAGAGAGCCAGTATCAATATTGTCAAGCATTCTTGTGTGGAAACCAAAGTGTCATTCACAAAGAGCTCGAAAAAGGGCAAACTGTAGTTCTGATGTTACTCTGTGTTAAATTAATGTTAGATCAGAATTAGAAACCTAACACCACACACAATCAAGGGTTTTATAGAATGAACAACCTGGAACCTATCAAGCAGGGCGCGAACACAGGATATCCGTAGATTGCTGGGAAGTGTGTGCCTCTCATTCTCAACCTTCAGGGTTTCATCTTTATATTTCAGCATCTCTGCTGTCTGCTCCTTGGTCAGCTAGCATGTACAGTAAGAGAGACGGTGTTCTTAGCATTCATGTTGAGAATAAGCTGCAGGAATACAGTGAGGATTCCCTAATACCTCCAAGACCGATACTCAGTATGTAGTTGGGAACACGGTTGACCATTTATTTCTGTTTTGCAACAATCCTGACACTAATGTACTGTTACAGGTTCAAACATATTGAATGAAGAGATCAATGATAAAGAATACAAAGTAAATACATTTTCCCACTACAGTCCCCCCTTTTGGCCAAGTGGCCATTCTATTCGGCCATTCTCATAGTGGGATCAGAGAAACTGTTTCAAGTCTGCTTCTGGCATGTTGAACCATAACAGAGGCTCTATAACCGGTTAAAAGTTTATCCTGTTTATTAAGAGACCTTCGAATGTAGAAACAGGTTATTAGTGAGAAAAGAAGAACTAGGACAGATCAAACAGAGGAAATTCGTCCGGAAGTATTCCAAAGGTCAAAGCAGTCATGTGTGTCTCCACCCGACTCATGTCGAGCTCGGGCCGTCAGGATTGTAGCCTCTGTCTCAGCCACATGTGCCTGGGCTTCAGCCACGATCACTTCATGTTTGACGGAACATACTTGTTCCCGAATTGTCCGCGGCTGCTGGAGTAGGTGGTCATGTGAGGCTGTGTGAGGCCACTCTTGTGTGCTGGCAGATGTAGAGAGAGGACACACTGACCAGGTATTTTCTTTCTAAAAAGACAGTGTTGATAATGGGTATAAAAAATGAAATGTTAGTAATAGGACAGTATTTGGTCTCTACAGCTAAACTATGTCTTCTGGTGAAAACACACCACCATTTATCATCAGCCTGAACCACTTGCTCAAATCCCAAAAGCGACATATGCAGCTTCTACTAGTAACAGAGTAACGCTCTCTACTACTGGTATTAATAATTTGAATGTAATATTGTTTTGCATGAATATTTCACAAACAGGGAAAACTTTAAACACATCAGTTAAACTCCATGTAATTCCTTGTTCGGCTGACTGAAGTTGAACGATTTCTTTATATCCTACTGGGAGATGGGAATTTAATATATATCCGAGACTTCTGTCTTGAATGTCCGAGTTAGCACAGTGCCCATCCTATAGCACTTCTTCATATGGTTTCCCTTTCTCCCTGCATTTCTGTGTTTTTTAAATTGCTGCGCTGTTGAGCTTCTCTGGTGTTTTCCTTTAATGTGGTTAGTCTGTTAGTTAATTCCTTGATATATTTTGTTTGTTGAGATTGTGATAACACCAAGTCCTGATCAGTCCCAGTCCAAATGCTTACAGTAAGATGCATGCAGCGTCCAGTCCTTAACTCATGAGGAGTTGTGCAAATGGTTGTGCAAATTCTCATTCAACGTCAAACGCCCATGAGACCCGCCATCACTCGGTGTCATTCAATAGAGAGCCATCGTAAAAAACCTAAAGGTGATGTGCAAAAAGTGAAAGCGCAAATTGCAAAATGAACCGACTTCTTTTCAAAAAGGTCTGGTTCTGCTGCTGCTCAGTAGAAGTAACTGAGGACGAGGTAGGGAGGGAGAAAACACATTCTGGCACATATCTAGTGCTGGTCTACTGCTGACAGTTAATATTTTGTCTACATCGTATGAAATAGGCTAGCTGTGTCATCCTGCCTCCACACTTCCACTGTTCACCACCAGAGATCCTCGTCCCCTGAATGTTAACCGAACATTGCTAAACACTAGGTGCACGCTCCTGATCAACACACTCCTGACATTCACTCAGCTCCTCCATCCACTGCTGTCCTTTCCCTCTCCTTCCATTGGCCCAGCACCACCTCCCACGGTTTTCAGCCCCCACTGTTTCTTATTTAAACCCCTCGGCTGCAGACACTTATTGTTAAGTCTTGATTACTTCCTAGTGTGACTTCTAAGCATTCCTAATATTTTGCCTGCTATATCCATATTCAAGCTTACCTGCTTTGACCATCGCTTCTTGGATTGCCCCTTCTGATTTGTTTGCCCGATCGCATGACCTCCTGCCTGCCCCCCCGACCGCTCTTCTGGGGGGTCGGTGGGTGGGTTGTATTTGCTGGCCGTCGCCCCTCGCCTGTTTGACTACGCTGTGCTTCTCTGCACCTGGGTTCTACCCTTCTGTCACACTAGCACAGTAACAGGAGATGAATTACCAATGGGGGATTCGGGGTAGAACACATGACAGATACAACAAATGTATATTTTATTATGTGGGGTTTATATTCTTTTAACATTGATTGTTCTTTCTAATTCTATTGGGTGTCGCTAATGTTAATTAGGTAAGGGCCATTATAATAGATTCATTTAACTTGAACACCTGATTTATATTTGGTTCATAAATGCTTTTCACGTGCAAATTTGCTTTCATTTAGACAACTGTCAGCCAATCTCCTTGTTTGCTTCTGTTCTGAAGTGTTGCAGAGAGGGAAGGCAGGATTATCAGGAATACACTGATCATTTATGTACCTGGGATAGTCTCAGGTTCTTAGTTACTAAATCCTTGGCCGTCATATCCAGTTGGTACACAGACAGTAGATGTAATCTGTGTGGTCTGTCAGCAATGCGTAACACACTACTATACTCATACACAATAGATAACTCCTTCCCAAATGCAGACCACAAAATAAAATCAAAACCTTCATCAGACAACAATTTTGACAATGAATATATCATTACTATTATATTGATCAGACCTGGATTTGAAGCTATATTTTAGAATATTCCCCCAAAAAACAATTACAATGATTTTGAAAGCAACTAATGTTAATATTTCAATGGGTCTTCAAATTCTGTGAATCAATTACAGAAAAATTAAACATTTAGGAGCTATTGATGAAGAAGGGTTGAGCTATTGAACTATTTACGAAATAATAACTATTTATACATTAATATAAGGCACTGCACCATTAAAATAGTCCTGAAATCCAGTGTACATAGTACAGATATGCTCCTTTGTGCTCCAGTCATTCGGTCTGGCAAGCTTCGCAGATCTGCTCTTTGACACTGTTTAGTGTTTCCCTATTTGTTGTGCTATTAAAAACGAGTAAGCTAATCAAATTACATTGTTCATGGGGGGAAAAAAGTCCTGCTACTGTAACCACCAAGTCTGATTGATTTGTAGTTGTAAAATAAAAATGTTGTTAAAGTACTACTGTCCTAATTAAACTATATTGCACCTCTTCAAAATTATTAGAAGATATTTTCCAGTAAATGTGCATACACGTGATTCATAGATTTTATACCTGTTTTCTTCACACTAATAATTTGTGCTTGCCAGTTTTCTCAGAGCCCCTCCAGCTTGAGATGGATATTTAAATCAATGTTTCAGTTTAATGCACAATTGCTATATTTTGAGGCACATGAGATATTGCCAGCAATTACATAGTTAAACAAAGATATTACACAACCTTGTGATGCTTGATTGTCTAACAGATTACATTAGGATTAATCTGACTTGATGTCATAAGAGCAGGGGTTTGTGCTGATACAAATGGAAATGGTTCAGAGCCATGTGTGTTTGCTATGCTATAGCACATTATCTCTTTTGATCCAGATTCTGAGTTTGAAGTGGTGTAGTATAACCCTCAAGGGATTACATTTCTCAAAGTGTATTACATTTAAAGATTGAGACGTCATTTATTCATTATAGTGAGAGAGAGGCCTGGCTTGCTCTTAACTGAGCTCTGTAGCTCATGTCAGATTCTATTTGATTGACAGACATCTTTTTCCATATTCTTTTAAGTCATCATCATGCAACAGATTTGTCAGTTTTTTCCCTTGAGGGAGAAATCAAATGGAGAGATTAGTGCACTTTGAACTAATGATCCACACTGACTGGTACTTCTAGCCTATATTCTGATCTGTTCATCTGAAGGCTACCTTCACCGAATTAGGTGGCTGTACAATCACATTTCTGTTATTTTCCATGTGGTAAATTAAGATTTCTTTTCTTTTATTCTTGCTTACATGCTGAAGTTTGGTCAGCTCTGCTGCTCTCTGAAGCAAGAAAGTAAGGAGTCTTATAAGGTAGCGCTTGTCTGCTGACCACTGCTCAATAGATTGACATTAAACATTTACCATTATTTAGTTTACTGCATACTGTTTGCCCTACCTTTGGTCATCTCGCTGCTTCAGTTTTAAACAGCACTGATTGTTTTTGCATTTTGATTCAAATGTGTTATGCCTTGGCTCATTATACAGCAGCAACACTGAATTAATAATGTGTCATTAACCACAGAGATAGGCTGGAGACTGACCATTATTAGTGTGTGTTTATGTTTCAATAAGTTTTCCCAAAGCACAGTGATAGGAACAGAGGCTTGTATTTCTCCAGGTCTTGGAAAATAATGCTTGTAGTGTAAATGAAGGCATGTGATGTTAAGAGGATTTACAATTTTATTTGAGGGATGAATTACCATCACTGCATTTTTTGCCCTACTATATTACATATTCACTCTACATTAATACTACTAATGCCTTCATTAACTAAATTGGATAATACATCATAATTACATGGGATCTGAAGTTTAATGCTTCCCATTTGCATGAAGCGTTTAGCTTTCATTCCCCATGTTATTTATTTGTGTATCTCTACACCTGTGTGTGTCTGGCTATGTAGACTACATATATGCTTGTCTGTGTTCTCAGCTGTGTACATAACTAATTGTATTGATGACAAGGCTTTTAAAAAAAAATATCTTTCTCAGACAAGATTCCTGTGACCTCCTAGGGTCATTGTCTGTGCACTGTTCTGGAGGACTGCAATTGCGGCAGTGATAACTCATGACAATTGTGCAGCATTTTGAATATGTGGAAAACCAAAGGTCCCTCTGATTTACACTCATATAAGGGAAGGATGAAAATGAAGATCTGTGCACCCATACTGCAATTTTGTAATTTGTAATTTGTATCATGACATTGAAATATTTGCTTAATACAAGTAGGGTCTATAACTATCAATCAGCCTCATACCTAAATTACAAGCACAATCTTTATTCTGAACTGTGCTACTGCATTGTAGTGCCTGAAACTGAAAGACTTGACACCATGCTGACGACTACTGTCTGGTGACTGTCTGTTAGTGGGAATGTGTGGTCTATTTATTTTTAATTATACGGCATAATCAAATAGCCTAATACTCAAAACCAAAAAAATCAAACCAACAAACATTCAAAAACTTCATGTTTGGTTTTGGAATAGTTTGGTGAAAAAACACACTGTACCTGATTATTTTCAGCATCATCAAGTCTTTCCTATGCAAATGGTTTTTTTTTTCTTATCGTTTACCTTCTTTCTTTGATGGAGAAAGAAGGTAAACATTATTAATTGAAGTAACTGAAGTCATTTGATTACATTTGACTCTTTACATTGTGTAGGCCTAACTGATAGAAATGTTGGTTCTTTAATAAGATCATATTTTCCCTATACAATTTTATAACTGTACAATAATTGTATATACTGTTAATAAAAAGCTCTGATTTAGGAAATTATGAGTTCATTTAAGCGTTCAATTAAGTAATGGAGAGCTTGGTTGGAACAAAAACCAGCAGGGTAGGTGGTACTCCAGGACATTTGGTCGCTGTCATTCATCTTCTCCAAATCGGTGAAGCAACCCAGTATCTGAACAGTATATTGATCCCTGGTAGGAGTTAAAATGAGCAGTGATCAGTTTAACAAGACGTATCAGCTCATACCCAATTGTCCTAAAAATACACACATGACTGCATGACAAGCAATGCTCTCCCTGCAAATCAGAATGAAGTGAGTAAATTGCTTAGGTCACTGTATGTGGCAGGAATTAACCAAAAACATCTTGCTGCTTCACACAATTTACTTAAAGAACAGTGATATTTTGTACAACATATCACACTTCGTATTACAGATCCTGTTTAGAAATGTATCAAATGAAATAAACAGAAAACAGATAAAACAACTTGGACCCACCTGGAAAAACTGCTTTCCACTGCAGGAGATCCGATCACGAGCAGGTGGGACAGGCGCGTCCTGCACACTGCAGAGGAAAACCACGCCTTTGGGATTGAAAGACGCCGATTCAAACAAACCGCAGAGGCCGCTGGCAGCCCGAGTATGGCTGGGATCTGCTCAGGAAGCCACAAAGTCTTTGTGAGGGAAACAAAATACACATACAAATCTAAAATATTATTATTAATACAAATAAAAACTTTACAAGGTCTTCCATCAAGAAAGAAATGGCGATTTCTGGGTTCACTGCCCCAGGAAGGCAGCCACACGTTTGTCTCTCCTCTTGCTTCAGGCTGCAGTGCCCTTCCCAGCGCTGGACGTACGCCTGTTGAGAGAGGAGGGGAGATGAGCACCGAGGAGATAGGGTCGGCTTCAGAGGGTCTGTACTTTCATACACTGTTACTGTCACTTTCACTAAGCAATTGAGATCTGGGGCTGCGTTTGTGTGCTTATTTCCCGTTGCTTGTTAATTCTTGTTGCCGTCAGTATTTAGTTCAGAGCAGTTCTGTACACACCTGTTACAGCTGACTGTATGCCTGTGGGACACCGGACTGCATGTTGAGGGAGTCCATGTCATACCAGTAGAGGGAGGCCACTGCATGAAAGTCGTCTTCCAGGAGAGCGTGGACTTCCAAATACAGATTGGATATCCACGACTCTCTGTATGGCATCTGTAGGACCAGCTCTTTGCCCCCGTAGGTTGCGCCCGTGGACAGGAACTCCACCTGTCTGTTCCTGACCACCTTCACCACCACAAACATCTGCGTGGTGATGTCTCGTCTCCTCGCCAGATACTCCCCTTCAAGCACAAAGAGAAAACAAACCGCTTGAACACAGGGCTGTATGTGTGAGCTGTGGCAGCAGCGCTGTGCCGAGCCCCCCCCCGTGCTGAGTGATATACTGACGAGCTGATGAACATGTTACCTTTGCGATCAGGTCTGCATACATGAAGGTGGAAATATCCCCACGCAGCGAAGACGGCAGGTAGTGGAACAGGGTGTCTTGATCAATTCCATGCATGCGCCTCCACTTGGCCTCAAAAAACTGGACCATGTTCTCATAGAAGACTTTCTTCAAACGCTGCAGAAAATATACTTTAAAATACTTTTGGCTTCATTTCCTAACATTTTGCAGTAGAAAATAGAAACAGTGATACTAGCCAGAGGTGCCAACAGAAACCCCTGACTTTCCAGATGGACTAAACTGTCTGAATACCAGTAATGGCATTATCAACCCAGTGAGCTGGGATATCCACACAGGCACCATACACTGGGTTTGACAAAAATAGAAATTGTAACGGATCCACTAGGTTGGGCACCAGGTGTGATAAGAGCACACCAGAAAAGACAAAGGAGTATGTAAGACTTTGTGGAACGTCACCAGGACAGGTATAGCGAGAGCTTAGAAACAGGAAGCGGAAAAAAAAAAAAAAGATCACATGACCTGTACCCTGTGCCAGCTAGCCAGAACATAAGACCTATAGGGTCAATAACTGCACACACGTTTTCAGTTTTCATTCAGTGAATACGTAGTTTAAATAAAGAAAAATATAAAGGAAATTATAATTCCAAATTGAATTCAACATTTACTTTAAATAAACAGTGTCCCGGTCAAAAAATAAACACAAATGTTCAATGAGGGATGGTGATGGATCAAAACAAACTAAACACATTTACAACACACAGCACAAACAAATTCAAATGTAATGTTATTATTTCCCCCTCCTAGTTGAGCTCAACCTAAGTGTAAGGCACACAAAAACAGGAAAAAAGAAAAATCAAAGAGAGAAAGATGGATAATTGTGTGCGGGTGTATGGGTGCATTCGAGTGTGAGACAGACAGCACAAGTGCACCTGCAGACAACTGACAATTTGCAAGAACAGAGAACTGCAGAGAGCAGTGGGATAAAGACAGCAAACCAGGCCTTTAAGAAAAAGAAGAATTAAACTTCTAAATATATAAAAAATTAACTGTAGAACAGTGGAGTGCAGACAAAGGAAAAGTGCATCAGCAGTGTTAGACTTAGAATACACACTGAGCACTGGCGGCGGCAGAGTTTTAGTTTTGGCTAAACTACGGTGGGGCTAATCCATACAGTGGTGGGGCTCAAATCAATGTCTGAATCTGAATGTGAATACACACACAATAAAATAGCACCCTCCCATGGGTTAGATCAAGGGTTCCCCCAAACTGTTTGACCCCCTTGGCACCCAGATTTTGGCAGGGTATGAGGTGAAAGTGTCTGCTACAAACCCAACGCATTGTACATCACGTATGACACTGCTCACACACACAGAAAGTAAGAGAGACAGAGACAGAGCTACACTAGATAACGGAGCACAACAGGTGGCCGCCCAGTCAGCAGTTTCCAAATCGACCCTATTATTTAAAATATATTCAAACTCACCATTTACATTATCAAAGGAGCACAATCTGCCGGTTGTTGTGGTTGGATCGAACCATAATAATGTTAGCAATGTTACAATTTCCCAAATTAAGTAGCTAGCTAGCGTTAGCCAACGTTTACTAATTTGGCTCAGACTACACTGCGTGCTAACTCCCGCCAATTTGACGCAGCAGTGACGCAGATGGAACGGGCTGCGCTGATTCTGCGCGGTGATATTCTTGGTTGTTATGGTGGGGTTGTAGCCCAACCAAGCCATACCCCGCCGCCGCCCTGATACCGAGGAAATACAAGGAAGACAGAAACAAAGAAAGAAAGAAAGAAAGAAAACATGACAAAGTATACAAAGAAAATGATAAACCGATTGGACTATTTCGAAAGACTCGGAGCCGGGATACGCAGGCAGCGTTTGTCGAAGTCCTCCTCAGCGCAGTCTTGTTACAGCACCAGCAGTAATACAGCGCCAGTTAAAGCAATAATATTAATACGGACCTGTAGCAGTTTTAATAATGACTTAAGAAACAACAAACGAGGGTTGCTTTTAAAAGTTAGTCTCCCGACATTCTTGGAGAAAGTTTATGAAAAGAGGAAAAAAACAAGATACTGAAGAAATGAAACCCTTCAGCAAAATCACCTCGCCCTCTCGCCTGCATGTCCCTGGACTGAGTAGTCCGTCCGGAAAAAAGGTTCCCACGTCTCCACTGTCCCCTCACTTTTGGTTCCTTCTCTCTCTCTCTCTCTCTCTCTCTCTCTCTCTCTCTCTCATATTTGCCTACCCCCTCTACGTTTTGTAATAGGAACATTTTATAGGTCTGACCAAACGTAAAAACTCAGATATGGGGCGAACGGAGATCGTCACAAAATTCATTTCATGTATAGCACATCTGCAGTCAAAATTAGATGAAAATGTTGTCAATGCCCTTTAATTGTTGCCACATGACATTAATCAAATCATACACACTTATTTGGGTGCAGTGGTTGAACGGAGGGCTGTGTCTTACCGTGGAGAGCAGGCACGCAGAGGTGTCCCCATAGCCCACAGTAATCACGGTTGCTGTGATGAAGTACAGAGAGATCGTGTACAGGTACGGGAAACTCGCAGTGTCTGGTGGGAAAAAATATCATCATGTTGGCATATATTCTATAATTGTGTCATGGCAGTGATGTGAAACTATGTTAAATCATTAACCATCTGTGTGCATAATTACACAGCACATATAAGTGCACAGTGCTGTATATAATTAATTAGTAACCAACACCCCAAAACTGAAAAATTTGCATGACTTCCTCTTGCCTTCCAAGTAGAAAACTAAAAACTTCCACCACACTGTTTCAGCAGCCTGTGCTAAAGAGCTCTTCTCTGGACAGCAGAGTCACTCATTTCAAACTGGAAAACTGGTTTCGAGGTAGAGAGAAAACATACACCAATCAGCCATAACATTATGACCACATGCCTAATATTGTCTAGGTCCCCCTTTTGCCGCCAAAACAGCCCTGACCCGTCGAGGCATGGACTCCACTAGACCTCTGAAGGTGTGCTGTGGTATCTGGCACCAAGACGTTAGCAGCAGATCCTTTAAGTCCTGTAAGTTGCGAGGTGGGGCCTCCATGGATCGGACTTGTCTGTCCAGCACATCCCACAGATGCTCGATTGGATTGAGATCTGGGGAATTTGGAGGCCAAGTCAACACCTTGAACTAGTGATTCATCAGACCAGGCCACCTTCTTCCATTGCTCCGTGGTCCAGTTCTGATGCTCACGTGCCCATTGTAGGTGCTTTCGGCAGTGGACAGGGGTCAGCATGGGCACCCTGACTGGTCTGCAGCTACGCAGCCCCATACGCAACAAACTGCGATGCACTGTGTGTTCTGACACCTTTTTATCAGAACCAGCATGAACTTTTTCAGCAATTTGAGCTACAAGTAGCTCATCTGTTGGATCGGACCACACGGGCCAGCCTTCGCTCCCCACGTGCATCAATGAGCCTTGGCCGCCCATGACCCTGTCGCCGATTCACCGCTTTTCCTTCCTTGGACCACTTTTGATAGGTACTGACCACTGCAGACCGGGAACACCCCACAAGAGCTGCAGTTCTGGAGATGCTCTAACCCAGTCGTCTAGCCATCACAATTTGGCCCTTGTCAAAGTTGCTCAGATCCTTACGCTTGCCCATTTTTCCTGCTGCCTAATATATCCCACCCACTGACAGATGCCATGATAATGAGATGAGATGTTATTCACTTCAACTGTCAGTGGTCATAATGTTATGGCTAATCGGTGTATGTGCATACCGATTTATACACCAGTTTACACAATTTATTGTGCAAAGTTTATTTTGTCATTTTTTTTCTTGTTTATGTATATGCTCATGTTTTGATACATAATTGAATAATCACAGCTCGTCTGCATGTCCTGATCAGCTCAGCGAGATTCTAACTTTCGTTTTGAATTCAATCATCACAACTCCAGAAAACTGTTAATGCAAATCTACAACTACTTAAAGTCCATTAAAGTGCGTTTCATAAGCCCTTACTGTTAATTTGCTGTTAATATAATGTTACTGTTGATTTCCTGGCTGGCAGTGTTAAAGTAATTCTTCAATTTGTCAAAAAAGGTTATTCATTTGGAGTAAAGTGTGTGAAGAAAAATAACAACATCGAACATTGAACTGAATTGAAAATGTGTGGAATCGTTACACCCTATTAGTGAGCAAACATTGAAGAGCTTCGTGGCAAAACGTGACAGACCAATTCCACACATAATTCAGGTTCTTGCTATGGGTATACTCCTAGAGAGTTCACTTTTCACATAGTATACACACTTTAATATAAAACTAGTTGTATGTCTTGTAATCTCTATGCTAAAAAAAATTTGTTGTTTTTTTCCCCAAAATGCGACATTTGACATTCTTGATTTATATAAAAATGCAATATATACATTTTAGCCAATCAGCATCACACTGGAGGCTCTGTTAGGCTGTGGGGGGCATTTTCCTGGCATGGTTTGGGTCCACTTGTCCCCTTAGAGGGAAGGGTCACTGCAAATCATGACATAGTGATTCTGAGTGATCACCTTTATCCTATGGAGACACATTTCTATCCTGATGGGAGTGGTCTCTTCCAGGATGACAGTGCCCCCATCCACAGGGCACGAGGGCTCACTGAATGGTTTGATGAGTATGAAAATGATGTGAATCATATGTTATGGCCTTCACAGTCACCAGATCTCAACCCAGTCGAACACCTATGGGAGATTGTGGACCGACGTGTTAGACAGCGCTCTCCACAACCATTATCAAAACACCAAATGAGGGAATATCTTTCGGAAGAATGGTGTTCATCCCTCCAGTAGAGTCCAGAGACTCGGAGAATCTGTGCCAAGAGCATTGAAGCTGTTCTGGCTCCTGGTGCCCAACACCTTACTGAGACACTTTATGTTGGTTTTCCCTTAATTTGTCACCTGTCTGTGTGTGTGTGTGTGTGTGTGTATATATATATACACTCACCTAAAGGATTATTAGGAAAACCTGTTCAGTTTCTCATTAATGCAATTATCTAACCAACCAATCACATGGCAGTTGCTTCAATGCATTTAGGGGTGTGGTCCTGGTCAAGACAATCTCCTGAACTCCAAACTGAATGTCTGAATGGGAAAGAAAGGTGATTTAAGCAATTTTGAGCGTGGCATGGTTGTTGGTGCCAGACGGGCCGGTCTGAGTATTTCACAATCTGCTCAGTTACTGGGATTTTCACGCACAACCATTTCTAGGGTTTACAAAGAATGGTGTGAAAAGGGAAAAACATCCAGTATGCGGCAGTCCTGTGGGCGAAAATGCCTTGTTGATGCTAGAGGTCAGAGGAGAATGGGCCGACTGATTCAAGCTGATAGAAGAGCAACTTTGACTGAAATAACCACTCGTTACAACCGAGGTATGCAGCAAAGCATTTGTGAAGCCACAACACGTACAACCTTGAGGCGGATGGGCTACAACAGCAGAAGACCCCACCGGGTACCACTCATCTCCACTACAAATAGGAAAAAGAGGCTACAATTTGCACAAGCTCACCAAAATTGGACAGTTGAAGACTGGAAAAATGTTGCCTGGTCTGATGAGTCTCGATTTCTGTTGAGACATTCAGATGGTAGAGTCAGAATTTGGCGTAAACAGAACGAGAACATGGATCCATCATGCCTTGTTACCACTGTGCAGGCTGGTGGTGGTGGTGTAATGGTGTGGGGGATGTTTTCTTGGCACACTTTAGGCCACTTAGTGCCAATTGGGCATCGTTTAAATGCCACGGCCTACCTGAGCATTGTTTCTGACCATGTCCATCCCTTTATGACCACCATGTATCCATCCTCTGATGGCTACTTCCAGCAGGATAATGCACCATGTCACAAAGGTCGAATCATTTCAAATTGGTTTCTTGAACATGACAATGAGTTCACTGTACTAAACTGGCCCCCACAGTCACCAGATCTCAACCCAATAGAGCATCTTTGGGATGTGGTGGAACGGGAGCTTCGTGCCCTGGATGTGCATCCCACAAATCTCCATCAACTGCAAGATGCTATCCTATCAATATGGGCCAACATTTCTAAAGAATGCTTTCAGCACCTTGTTGAATCAATGCCACGTAGAATTAAGGCAGTTCTGAAGGCGAAAGGGGGTCAAACACAGTATTAGTATGGTGTTCCTAATAATCCTTTAGGTGAGTGTATATATATATATATATATATATATATATATATATATATATATATATATAGTTAGTGTTTGCATGGAGATCATGTGACAATGCTTTGAAAAAAGTAACTAAGTAACTTGTACTCTGAGTACTTTTTAAATAAGCTACTTTTACTTGAGTAGTTTTTTATACCAGTACTTTTACTTCTACTTGAGCAGGATTTTTCAGTACTCTTTCCACCTCTGCACATATTACATGAATGAAAGCACATTACTGCTGTTTCAGAGCAAAATGAAACCAGGGATGTGACATAAATGTGTAAGGAACGTGTAATATATCTAAAATATAAACTAAATGACCATCTTTCATAGTATATAGATTGAATGATTCAGCTTATTTTATCTTAGTAGTTTAAGACCCTTTTGTAGGCATCATGTGCATTCAGTTAATTCAGTCAAGTACAAAAGGTGAAATACATTGGTATTTTAGAGCACAATACATAATAAAATAAATGGTATTTAGGCTTGTACCATAATATCCTCTAACAATACTTTATTCTGAGTCATAAACAGAATCAGATACTAGTCTTTGGCCATAAAGAGGGGGGTTTAACTACCACATGAACTTCTGGAATAAGACCAAAAACATACTACTGTACTGTTAATCAATTAATCTGTGTAATAGGGTAAAGTGATTGAACAGTGCTGGTTTATCTTTACCTTAATTGCATTGAAGAACCATTATTAATATTTAATATAAGCTGTATAATATTTTATATTGATATTAGAAATAATGACGTGTGCAGACTTGTTGTTAAAGATACACCCTTTCTTAATTCCTCTCACCGCTTCTGTTTGTCTATAAGAGAAACGGCCCACGAATGTATCGCCCATGGGTTTGTCTGAATGTATCGCCCATAGGTTTGTCCGTTTGTGGATTTCCTGTTTCTCCTCTCAAAGCTAAAGATGTTACCTCATTAAGAAAACCACAACATCGTACAGTTTGTATGCTGTAACAAGACCAGACATCTGATTCCATGATCACCTCCTCCCTCGGGAAGGTCAGCCTACAGGCGTTGCGGAGCTTGCATCTTTTGAAGCTTTTTGATTGGGTGAACGGTCACAACATTCTACGTCATTTTTACATAAAAAGCTACACGTGTGTTTGTAAAAGTTAAGTCTCACTGAGGGAGCGGGCCAGTGTTAATGGCAGTCAAAAGCCAGATGGAACCTGAAGTACTGTGTCCAATGATTTGCCACATTGTTGTCAAGATAGGATGGTATGGTGGCCAAGTGGCAAGGCATCGGTCTCGTAAGTTTGAGTGAAGAAAAAAAAAAATAGTTTCACCGAGTTGAAGTTCAACAGCGAAAAAAAAAAGCAAGGAGAAAGCATGTCAAAACAAAAAATATCGGACTTTTTTAAATCCTCATCTCTGTCAAGCATTTCAAAACGTCATGGATTCAAGAGTTTACATGGCTCAGGTACAACCATGGCACACAGACAATGTTTTGTGACTTTTGTTTCAAAGCGGGCAGAGAAATAGCGTGGAAAAAGGATTTCTTTAGTGAAATTAACCATTTCAAAAAAGAGACACAGCGATAGTCAAAAGCATAAATCTGCTCTTGACCATGTAATCGCAATGAGTGCTCCACAAAAAACACCATTAGCACGTGCAGTGTCTTGTGCATGCGAATTACATTACAAGAAAGAATGGAAGGAGCTAAAAATAAAATTCAACACCACCTATATGATTGCATGTGAATAGCTGCCCTTCACCAAATTTACCTCTCAGATATTACTAATGAAAAAGAATGGACTGGATTTGTGCAAGACGTATGACAACGACACAGCGTGTGCTGCTTTTATAGGATGCATTGCAGAGGAGATCAAAGAACAAGCACTAACAGATGCTCAGACAGCTAAATATGTCTCTATTATCACTGACTGTGGCACAGACGTTTCTGGGAAGGACAATGTTATTGCATACTGCAGGCACATTTCTGCAGGTGTAGCAGTGAACCGGTTTATTGGTTTAGCTGAGCTTGAAGACTGCCATGCACATGGAGTATTAGATAAAATAAAATGCTTGTTTGGTGATGCTAAACAAACTGATCATGATTGGTGGCAGAAGAAAATTACAGCCTTTGGAGCAGATGGGGCCAGCGTTAACATGGGTGCCTCAGGTGGAGTAGGTGCACTCCTAATAGGCAAACACATTCTTTCATTTCACTGTTTGCCACACAGACTGGAATTAGCCATGTTGGGTGTTCAGAAGTCTCTTCCAATGGTGGAAAAGGTCTATGACTTACTACAGCTGGTATGGAAAACATACAATTTTAGCCCCAAAAGCAAGCATGATTTGAAAGCCATCGGTATGGAGTTAGGCTGCGCCATACGAACACCTTCTGCAGTGAAGACCCAGCGCTGGTTGCCTCACATTTACTGGGCCCTTTCTGTTTTTCTTGCTTCTGATCACACTACAGGTCAGGGTCAATATACAGCTGTGCACCTCCACATGCAGCACCTTGCCGCATCATCCAAAAACACTGAAATAAGAGGAAGAGCAAAACACATCTCACAACAAATGGAAAATGTGTCTTTTGTGGTGTTTTGTCACTTTCTCCATGACCTGTTTGGAGAAATCTCGAAGTTGAGTCTTGTGCTTCAGAAGAACTCACTTATTGTTCCTCAGGCTGTAGCATCTATTGATACCTGTGTTTGTACAATCAAGGGAGTGAAGGACAAACCAGTGAGGAATGAAAGTTAGAGGAATTTCTCCATCACACAAACTTAGATTCAGTTTCTCAGCATGAGAATGTGGTGCAGCAGGACAAAGCTCAAAGAGAAAAACAAAATAGAAGGCAGAAAAATGCAGCCTCATCTGACAACATGGGCATTTCCTTTCAGAACATACCACTTAAAGGCTGTGGTCTCTCGGGTTTCAGTGAAGAACTAAACCACCTCATTGAAGAAACTGTAGACATTACAGTTAAGGAACTTGAAAGGAGGTTTGAAATTATGAGAGACAATACACAGCACAGAAACACGCAAGGGGCAGAGATCATTCGATGCTTCTCTGTCTTTTATCAAGATTCCTGGCCAGACGACGTCCACACTTATGTAGAAAATGAAATTGAAAAGCTGCTGAAATGGTATCAAGGCATCTTGCTGAAAAATGGATGTGACATCAGTCCTGTACAGGCAGAATGGAGATTGCTGAAAACTCTTGTAAAAGGACAGTTTTCAGATCAATCATATTGCAGTTTGTGGGAAGTCCTACTGACAAAAGAGCCCTACTGCTCAGATTTCCAGAATGTTTTACATCTAGTTGAGATATTGCTTGTCCTACCAATTTCGGCTGCTCAGTGCGAACGTGGCTTTTGAGCTCAAAACAGGATAAAATCAAAAGTACGCAATTCACTTCATGTGTCAACCTTGGAAGACTTGATCAGGATCAGCAGAGGGCCCATCACTTGAACAGTTTGATCCTGAACCATGTGTCAAATGCTGGCTTACTGCAAAAAAAGAGGAGGAGGAGGCCAAACTACACCCAGTGGCCAAGTGATGTTGACATACTTATGGTCAGTGACACTGGTTCATCAGTAAAGAACCATTCTTAGTGACTGTATATAGTTCTCAAGTTGGAAAAGACGTTCAGTTCCCGCTTTAAGTGAACTTCCGTTCTCAGGACATCCACAAAGTGTGTTAAAATGCTGACGTTGTAAAAGGAGGGCAGATGCACACATGACAGGATGACAAAGTAAGTATAAAATGTTAAGTGCATGTTCATTCTTTTGTGGCACTTAAAAAAATAATTTGGCGCCCGTTTCTGTTCGTATAGGATCCAATGGCTCCTTAACTGATTTTTTTGTCTGGAGCCCTGTAGAGTAGACGTATCAAGGAAAAACAAGATAGAATTTTGGAAACTTTGTTGGTTTTTTTCTCAGAATAATACGTAATTAGAGAAGAAATTGATCACAGTGGACCAAGAAAAGACAGAAGTAGTGAAATAATTGAGAGAGATTGTTTTACATTTTATTCTAAATAATAAGAAGCTTCATAAATAAATAAATACATGATAAGGGTTGTTTGAGACACTGCAGTGTCAATAACAACATGCCACAAAATCTGACATCTGAGTTGGGTGAAGGTGAAGTGAAGGGGGGGGGTAGGTGTGTGAAATTGTCTGTGGCTTGAGCCCCCATGCTCTGTCAGACAACATTTTCACAATAAAAACAGTTTAAAAGACTGAGAGAAAGAGATAAGTCAGCTGCCTTGTAACTAAATGCAAGTGTTCTACTACAAACCAAGCAACAGTGTCAACAAACAGTAATGATCTGGGAAATGAGAATAGTTACATTACTAATGCTAATAATATTGATGTTGATACAGATGAATAGAACAATAACTACTATTATCTGTCTTCACAGGAGCCAGCAACACTGAATATCGCTCACATTTATTTCACAGGTTCCCTGTCCATATGCTATGACACATCAAAGTGCATATTCACCCCTCTCGCATTGGCCTCCGCTCTTAGTGGTGCGGTCCAATTACTCTCCTCATGACCACTGATACCAGTGTGTCTGTGGACGGACAGGAGGGAGGGGGACGGTGGAAACATACTATGCTTACCATACTCTGGTAAAAATAATAAACTAAGTAACTCTGTTTATTCCAACAGGAGGGTGGCATTGCCCAAGAATAGACGGACAGAGCTTTAACAATTAATTTCTCCACAGGTGCTGAAAATAACATAATTTTATCTTTCAGGAAAATTGGAGAAAGGCCTGAAGAAATCTTAGAAAAAAAGACAATACATTGAAAAGGGAATTGCTGTGTATGCAAACAAATAGTTAATGGAAATAGATCAAAAGGAAACATGAACAGTCATACAACTCCAACCTCTTTTAAATCTAAGCGCAACTGAAGGATACAATCTGGTGGGACTGTGGGCATTTCATTAACTATCCTTTCCACAGTTTAATAGTTTGACTACTGGATTGAAAGAATTGTGCTGTTTGACTGTATGACTGAAATTATATGTAATGTTTCAATGTAACTATAAGTGGGTACACTTAAGGTGTATTGTATTACTGTATATAGGAATAGTATGGAAAACTAGTTCTAAAATTGTATGTGGTAACAAAGCCAATGCTTTGTAATGAACAAATAATACATATTTGCTCTAGATAAAAAGGTTCATAGCGTAATAAGTCTATATGGCGATAGAATTGGCCTTAGAACAGTGCAAATTTGGTTCTAACTCTTGGGAAATTATAGATGAAGATTCATTCAAAAATGTATATATATATATTGGGACAATGAATGTCCATTAATGGGTAAAATACAAATCAAGACAATGGCAATGTTAAAAGGAATTATTAGACATACATATAATAATAATAATAATAATAATAATAATAATAATAATAATGAAAATAGGAATAATAGCAATTGTTCCTAATGAAATTATGGAAATAATTACAAATTATGGTTTTGATGGTTAATTGTTAAAAAAATATGAATTGAGAAAGAAATAACTTCCATCATTTGCCTAACTATATTGTTGAAGGAGCTGCTGTAATAATTATTGTAATATTAAAATGGTCTCACATATTTAAGTTAGATAAAAAGGAAAGAGATAAGCACATTGTTTTGAAAGATTGACAGCTCCACACAAAAACAGTATTTACACTAGGAAGTAAAATTGATTCATTACATACAGGATATATGATGCTGCTGATGACAGGTGAGTGCTATACTGAAATAATTTGTGATAAACTGGAACCAAGATTATTACTTTGAATTGTCCCTATACTGGAAACCTTATAGATTGTGTGAATGTCAACTACTGTCCATGTGATAGAGATGCCTTTTATAAGGAGGATCTCTGATGTGCGAACCACACATTGTGTCTTGAGATGACCGATTTATTCCACATGCATTATTCCAATTAACCTGTCTGAAATGGCAATTAACACATTCTTGGTTTGCTGTAAATCCTGGGTTAATATTGAAATATTTGCATTGTTTTTTAAATTTGGAATTGCTGTGTTGGAATTGTGCTTCTTTTATCAGTATTGCTGTGTTTATTAAATGGTTATTGTGGTATTCTTATGAAGGTTACTTGCTGTTAGTTTATAACAACTGGTTCTATGTATGAGGAATGAGTTGACTATGAAATTAATAGATATTGACTTCTTATGAATTGCCTTTTGATACTGTGATTGTGTTCCATTGCCTAAATTGCACACTGTGTACCCAGCTTTTATCTATCTGTTTATTAAAGTTAAAGTTATATATTCCCTCCCGGCATTTGCTTCTCAATAACTACCTCTGGCTTCCAGGGTTATTTAACCAGACCGTCCCGCAAAAAAAAAGGTGACGGCAGCTACACGCTAGTGTGTCAAATCCAGTTAGAACACAACTTTACTAGGACAGGTTGAATTATATTTTGGATTTGACCCAGTGTTTTTACAATGGGTTCAAGCCCTTTACAGGACCCCAGTCTCTGCTGTGAGGACTGATGGGTTGGTCTCGGACTCTTTTCACTTGCATTGCGCTACCAGACTAGGGTGCCCATCCCCCCCCCCCCCCCATTTTTTCTCACTCTGGAGCCACTGGACTAATATGAGTTCTGGGAATCACTATTGGAAATCATGAATTTAAATTGAACATGCCATGCATGCAGATGATATATTACTGACACTCTCAGATCCTTCACACTCCCTCCCAGCTATTCCTGATCTCATTAAACGTTTTGGTCGACTCTCTGGATGCAAAATGAACTGGAATGAATCACACTAAATTCCCATACACATCGTAGTGACCTGGCAATACTCCTTTCACTTGGAAACTGAACAGAATGAAATATCTTGGGATCATTGTTAAATCCCCTCTAACTTCAATATTTAGTCTGAATGGACCACAAATTCTTAAAACTGTACAGGACGACCTTAAAAGATGGATTGGGCTTCCACTGTCCCTATGGGGTAGAGCCCAGGTCCTTAAGATGAATGTTCTTCCCAGACTTACATACATTAATATCAAATGTCCCTCTTCGCTTCCCACATAGCTTTATAATAATGTTCTGATTGGACGTGATCCTCGGCAAACGAGCATGATGGGTTGAATGGCCTCCTCTCTGTTTCAGGTGTCAGTCTTGCTTCCACCCCTGATTTAGATTTGAAGCTCCAAAACATTGCCCTAGAAAGGGGTGTGCGGTCTAAACTGTAATCAAATGCTCCACCTCTCGGTCGTATTGTTCTATTCCACCTTGTGGATTCTGAAACTCTGAAAACTGATCACTGTGATCATTTATGAAAATAAGTGATAGAAAATCACTGAAAATATATTTTATTTACTTATTATTTTTTGCTAGGGGACCCCAAGTGGTCACTTAGGCATAGAAACAGCTCAGCATTGAAGAAATGGACTCCAGTAGAAACTTTGTGGTTTTAGTTTACACACGTTTATTTACACACTTTGTGCATTTTGGGTCTCGTGCTGGAGGTGTGACACATGCCGCGTTCCCACCGCTGGTGTGCTTTTCCCCCACAGTAGAGTGCGTCTCCTTGTGAGGGGGTTTGCAGTCCAGTTCACGTCCTTCCGTCCCCTGGGTGGACATCGGCAGATCTCCGAGCGGCTTCTTCCTCTCGTGGTGTCCTGACTCCAGTAATAGACCGGGACCCAGCTTTGTCAGAAGAGCAGCTGTGGCGTGTCAACAGGGCCCTGCATTGTGCTCGGCTTTGTAACCAGGCACAGAGGCGCTGCGAGTCTGTACCTCCTGGCTCCCTCTCTCTCCGGGCGCGGGTCGCTCGGGGTCGCTCCCAGCTCCTCTCGGTAACGTCTCTGCCTCTTGGCCGCCACCAGCCGGCCCATCCTCCGTCTTGTAGAACAGAAGCGAGTGTTTACTCATCACGGGACCGACGGTAGCCACCTGAGGAGAAACCCACCTGATCGTCGCCTCGGGACCCCCAGATATTAAAGTGGTCTTGTCCTCTCTACGCAGTTGAAATAAAACATTGTTGCAGTGGAACCGTCATCGACAGCGGACACTTACTTTGCTCACTGGCCCCCGGCTTTTAGCCCCCAGTTTAGACCTGCTTTTTGAGGCATGTCTCCAGTGGGAGTTTCTGGAATGCTTGTGAGGGGCAGATGGGGGGTCTCCAGCCTTGACCGGCCCCACCGTCCCACCCCCGGCTTGTTATCACCTTTGCTGGTGCGCGCATCTCTCTCAGATGCCTCCCAGATCACGCAAGCCTCGTCATGAGGGTTGTTCTTGACTGGGGTCTCCTCTGGCTCACAGCGCTCCTACAGGGTGCAATCCAGGCCGCCTTCATGTCCGGGGCACAAGCCTGGGGTCACTGACAGCATCCCCATCAGGCCGCAGGTGGTGCGATTCCTCATTGGTCGACTCTGGGGTTGATGAAGCGCTAACCACTTCTTCCCCGATAGCTGGTCTCTTACCTGGATTTGAAGCACAAAAAGAAGCAGTGTCCTTAAGTTCTGCAAGGCCACTCACACACATCCTAGCAATGTGCTGCAAAGATCTGGACTGTGCTGTGGAGGGACCGTGGGGTGTTGTGTGTGTAAGTGCTGTGTGTTGGGGCGGGGCAGTTAGTTTTGGGGGACTGTTGTGGCTGACCCTCGAGTGGGGAAGCCTGTCACGGGAGGGACTCACCTCGGAGGGGAATGGGACCATGGTGGCCAGCGTCTCCATGGCCACGTTCCTGCTGTCTGGCGTCAGCGGCTCGCGGCAGCACGGGCAGCTGCTCACCCTCGGCCGACACTCATTGCAGAGCAGGTGTCCGGCCCGGCACTGCAGGATGGGCGGCTGCACGTGCTCGAAACACACCGGACACACAAACAGGGCTGCCAGCTCTTCCCCGTGGGTGGATATGGCGGTGGTGACCTCAGCGCTACAGGACTGATACAACACAGGCAAGAAACACTTAGAGAAAACATCCAATATCGAACAGTGGAGGAAAAGAGCTCATCGGTTAAGGGAACTGAACACTGCCACCCCCACCAGACTGCCTGACAGCACCCCCCCACCCAACACCGCACCACACTCAGATATTAGTGATCAATAAATAAATACCTATAGTGTCTGCTTGTGTAGGTATATGTGTATGTTATGTAAATGTATATACACACACACACACAGAAATAGTAAAAATACAAACAATTATGGAATATGAAAAATTATATTGTACAGGGTATATAGCGTGTATAGCAAGTATAGGCAACTAGTGTTTCAAAGTAGGGAGTTCAAGAGGTAATTGTGGACCCCGAGACATTGAAATGAAAGACTTGCTGTTTGTATTGTGAAACAGCAGTACTCAATTACCGAGCACAAACATACAAAACGATCTGTTACAAATATACCAGTTAATTTAGCACTAAACAACCCACATGTATACAATCAAGTTATTTTCATTGAGCATTAATCTGCCCAGACACCATTTATTGATCATCACACACAGCTTAACTGGATGCGCTACGAACTGAACCACAGCTCTGTCTTTTATAAGATACATTTTCGGCGACGTCATACTTTCTTGTTTTTTATTTTAATATATTGATTACATTATAGTATGAATCTGAACTCGTCTCCAACGAAGCGCCGCCGTGTCCGCTGTGAGGCCCTTTAACCCTTGCAGGGACGGCGCACACGAATGACGTTTCAATGGCGGTAATACCCAGAGATCCCACAGCACACACTGTTTCAATAGAAACACTACCCACACACACTGGGACTGGAAACTACTTGCGCCCCCTGCATATGGGACATAACTTTATTTATAATATTTATTTTAAAATAAATGCCTCTGTAAGGGCCTGGGTCCCGCAAGACCGGGGACTCACCTCGGAGGAAAGGCCGATCGTTGCCGCCACCTGCTCCAGGGCCGTATTCCGCATCGGCGGCTTCAGCGGGCCGCGGCAGGTGGGGCAGCTCCGCCGGCATCTCCACTTGCTGCGGCAGGGTGCGCACAGGAGATGCCCGGCCCGGCACTGCAGCATGGCCGGGGCAAAAAGCGGGACTAGT
Organism: Amia ocellicauda; assembly: GCF_036373705.1. Lineage (NCBI taxonomy): Eukaryota > Metazoa > Chordata > Actinopteri > Amiiformes > Amiidae > Amia > Amia ocellicauda. The sequence goes on from NC_089860.1 coordinate 14,810,092, forward strand.
TTTGACAAGGCCCAGGGCCGCCTTAAATCTTTGACCCCCTTCACATTTGAGTTAAATGGCCTAATATCAAATGTGGACGGGGTCATAGAGCTCAGAATAGTCAGCTGTTTAAGGGTCTCAGGCAAGCTCATGAGAAAACCTGATTAACTCAGTTCAGTTTCATATCTAAAACATCTGTCAGTGCATAAACTGGTATAATAATAACTCACTGTTTTACTACATTGATACATTGTACCATATATTTCAAATGTGGGCTTAAACAGATGATCTCTCTGTTGTAATTACAAGCTGATGCTGCAGGGTGCATTTTGAAGTGGTACACTACTCACAGTAAACCTCATGACAGCGAGCCCTGCCTCTGCCTGCTTTGTGCACCTTCCCTAAGAATCAGTTTGGAAAAAAGAAAAATGTTACAGCAGCGATACCAATATTTCCAAGGGAGAGGGAAATAAAAACATAACTAACACGCAAAGTTATGATACGTGAAGAAAATTATGTTATGGAAAGAAAGGTACACTTCTATGCCATTGCAATAGTTTCAAACATAACCAGCTTTGCACCACCTTGTGGACAGTAAGAACTGCAGTTTGCTTCAAGTGAATGCAGTTCAAAAGCCTTACCCCTTTGGTTGCAGAGTCAAATTTGCTGTGTTTATTGTGTATTTGACAGCTGTTCCAAAGAGATTTGATTCTCTGATCAAACGGGACTGTACAGTCAAGAGCGAGGCGAGGAGAGGTAGGAGATACCTGGAGCACGAGTCGCTGTAAAGCCCAGTCCTGTGTGCAAGTGAACTCGGCCTTTCCAGGAGGCTGAGGCTGAAAAGTCAGCAGCACCTGTTGAGTGTCCTGAGGATTGAACAATGAACAGCAAAATAGAAATGGTAAAATGTCAATTTAAAAAGAATTAATATGTAGCTTTAGAAACACTGTGGCAAGAAACTATGGATGTGTGATGTAACACAACAATACTTGAATCACAAATGCAGTCAAATTAATTTAATTCGAGACTTAAAACATCTTCCTTTTTCTAATTTGAATCTCCTGGGACTATATTTCAGGCAACAATTGAGCACATTTTATTGTAGTTCCAAATATACAGTACAATATAGCCTTTTGATCATTAACCTGGTGCTTTAAAGTGGAGTGAAACTGAACATAATCCAGAGAGACAAGATTTTGTGTGAGACTTAATTTCACTGAAGCTAAAATAATAATACACTTCCTCCAGTTATACACTCCAAAACAACCCTGACAGACAACTCAAACCGTCAGGTAGCAGAATCTACGTCTACAGTCATCCTGTTTTGCCTTGCTTAGATTTCAAAACCGAAACAGCTGTTGCGTGAGATCGGGTTTAAACTGATCAGAAATCCTTCAAGGCCTCTCTCAGAGTTAACAGCACTGGCATCTTAGTCAACAAGAGTCACCTTGACAAGCCCGGCGAGCTGCGCCACGCGTTCTGTGCACAGCAGTCTTCTGGTCAGGTATCCTGTGACCGTTTTCGCAATTACGGACAGCCGGGGAGGCAGGGCGGGCATCCTGAATGGAAAACACAGTGGAGAGATCAATGTCAGAAAGAGGAGGGATAACACAGTGCACTCCAGCATTATTATTATTATGATTATGAACCCGTCTCCTTCGTTTCGGGGACAGGATGTGCTTTTGTGGGAATGTGTAGGATGTTTAATGAGGCAACATGACTTTAATGGATAAAGCATGAATGACTGAAAAGTTGCAAATAATAATGCTCATGGGGACAGTCTGACACTTAACACTGAAGCTTTTGAATTATACAAACTATACAGTAATTCTTGAGGTCACTTTTTATTCTCGTTCCATTAGCAGCAACATCACATTCACCCCTGTAAACCTAAAGTGATATATAAGTACATAAAAGTGTTACTTTAAATACCCATTTGCATCTGATTCACTGAAGAAAAATAAGCCATTAAACAGAGCCCATCCATTCCCATGTACAATCTAATAAACACCAATCTCCATCGTTGCCCAGCTACTTCAAAGCCCCCCTCCATAAGGACACTGACTCCACACTTTGTTCATTAACCATCGCAGGGGGTCCTCTCACCTACAGCATGTTCAGTTGTGCTATTTGGGCTTTTGGGCCTGCTATTCTCTGAGGCCCTTGCTTTTGTGCTCCTGAGCTGCTGCTGTTTTTTCCGATACTCCTGAGACTTCTTAAGCATGCTCTGAAGTGTCACGCGCTGAGGCTTCTCTTCAAGCCCGGGGTCACTTGGTTTTTCACGTGCGGCATTTTTAAGCTCCGGAGGTTGCAAAACTATATCCTGGGCACCAGCTGTGCTTCCCTCCCGAAGGTCTCTCTTAGAAGTCACAAACAAATTTTCAGCTCGAGTGTAGGTGCCTTCCTGAGCTGAACACAAAAAATACAATCAATGAATTTAAAAATAAATAACAAAATAAAGAAACTGATGAAACCTCTCTCAAACACAAAGCCAGATGCACCATTTCTTCCTCTCTGTGTTTACAAATGGAAAATCTTCTTTGTGGCCTGAAATAGTTGTGTGGTGACATCAGCCCCCCAAGTGCTCCAAGTAGTTCTCCTGCGCTGCTCATTTTCATTTTATTAGATTCCTCATTTGTCTCATTAGGTTGGAAAGGTTACCTGAAAAGCACATTCAAACAATTTGACAAGAATGTCTTGCTACCAAGATTTGAACATTTGAACAAGATTTTGTATTTTCTTGTTTTTTATGAGTAACTTTGTGCTTTTCAATGTCAGCCTCCAATCACGGTGAAAAGGCAAATGTTTTCTGGTTTTGTCAAACAGTTTACAGATGAATTCCTCTACAACACTTCATTGTTTTATATGAATGCTCATATATGGGGAAAAGGCCATATAACAGGTTTGTTAGGATTACCATTACAATGTAGGAATGGCAACATGATTTATTAGACTTTTAACCTGATTAAAAACAGCCAAGTGTATAAACCCTCACCTTTTCACCTGCAGTCAGAGTGGGCTTATAACAAATTAGCAACGAGTTGCTTCTAATTGAACAGGGTTGGAGATTTTGCCCACTTTGCATGCCGTGTGTAATGTCAGAGATGACCTCATCTTACGAAAGCCTGGTGTGGATCAAATAGGACTCAGCTAATACTATGTGTCAAAAAAATATGTAATGCACTCTTATATAATATAAACACACGTTAGGACGCCTTTACCACTGAAGTTATGCAGATAGAATAGACTAAAGATTGAAAACATCTTTCCTCGCACAAGCCCAATGACACAGTGGTGGGATAAACACAGACAGTCAGTGGGGTGACCGATAACTGGAAAGAATGTGAGTGAGAACCACAAAGAGACTTTAAAGCTGACTCAGGGCGCTGACTTCACTCTGGTTCACGGGGTTAACCTCTGTAGCTACTTGAGATTCTTGGGGAGGGGGAATACACAAGAAGCAAGCTATGCCTATTTCTGGATCTCTTCACAAAACACTTCTCAATTTCAAAAAGAGACATTTTAGTATTTGGAGCAGACAGTTCTGCAGGAGTGTTTATAAGAATAATTCTACTAGCAACTCTTGCCTTGCCCCCAAAATATTACCATTTCTCAAGCATGGGTCACCTTTTACCTGGCATCACTATGACTGTGATTGACAGGGTGAAATGAAACTGTGTTTTAAAGTATCCTCATTGACCACAGAAATAATAGAACAGATACATCTATTTGATTGTGTTTATTGTGTGGTGTTGTATGCTGTAGTTGCAAAACAGCATTTAATATGAAGATATTAGGATTGCATTGCAAGAGATGGCTCATTTGCATCTCAATTTATACCATATCACAGTGCTTTGGGCAGGCGGTTTGTGCGTTTGATTTATGAGCTTTGTGTAAATTACTTTCATTATTCTTTTAATTTTGTGGCACATTCATGAATTTGAAGAATCTATGTATTTTCTCTCATTCATTATTATCATTATTATTGTTGTTGTTTATAGTAGATATTAATAGGTATATTAAACTGCTAAATAAGTAATAGCAAATTTTATTAGCATCAACCAAATCATGTCAGAGGGTGCAGCATATTTAAATCATTGATTTGATCTTGGTCTATTAAAACCTTTACGGTGATGCTGTAGACTTGGCTTGTAATTAATTTTAGAGTAATCGTTGGACAAAACAGATTGGTGCTGCTTGTTCGACATCCGTGTCAATGTAGATAATGAGTAATCAAACACTGAAATCCCCAGAGGGAGTCTTCCGTGTTCTCTTTCCCTCTCTCTTCTTTTAACAACAAAATCTTCACTGTGTCCAGAAGGGAGATTGGGTTAAAGTATGCGACAGACAGAATGGTAAAGCAGGCCAGGTTAATAACTTTGCCTTCAAGGTGAAAGGTGTGTGCCCTTTCATTTTCATTTTTAAATACCCTACCTGTCACTCACAGCCCCTTTATTAGTTTTTGTCAGCATTTAGCAAAACCTGTCAAGTATAAGCTCGTCTGCCGGTGTTAAGCAGGCATGTTGTCCAGGCCTCCACTAGATAGGTCATCACCCTGCACTGCCTACTGGGCCAGGAAAGGTCTTGCCATTTGGCCTTAACCGGAGGGAGGGAACGCTTTGCCACAATGGATGAGTCCACTAGCGGAAAGGCCATCAAACCCGCTTCCGGCTCCTTTTGTACTAGTTAAGGCAGGCAGAGGGAGGGTCTTCTGATTGACAGAACACAGCGGCCAATAGGCAGCTTTGTTAGAAACATCGTTCATGAGTTCCCCATGGTAATGTGCGATGTCCCATCCCCCTTGGGTAGTATTCTTGTCTTCAGAAAATAAATACATAAATACACACATTCAACGTTCAGAGTGTTGCATCCGTTGTGCATTTCAGTTGGTAACTAACATAGATGACAATGTTGCTCTTGAAATCCCACCGAGTGGAGACAGAAGATTCACTGCACTTTATTTGGCTTATTGTGCTCAGATAATGTCATTCAAGATGTTGTCAAGAGATTCAAATAAGGTTATTCAAAAAGGGGTGAGATGTAATTGTCTTTTCTCATCGGGAGTTTGTTCTGTCTAGCTGCACATTTGTTGGTACACACAGTAAGGTTTGGGTGGCCCCGAGCTGTTTTTCTAGAGGCTGTTGCTGTGTCCATGGGAACAGACTGTTTTTTTTGTCGTGTTAACCACAACTAGTAAGATGGAACGGGTGCCAGACAATGAGGAGGCCTTTCTTGCCCCCAAAGAAATGTGAAAAAGGAAAACACTTAATTATTTTTCCTTAAGGTACATGAGCTCCCAGCCCCTCTGACTTAATATGAAAATTGTACAACATAAAGACTTATTGTACAGTATTTGTACATTGTAGGCCCAAGTGTGATTATGCATTTCTGTTTCTATGAAAAGACAACTACAACATGTATACATGGGAGTGATTAATTTCATTTTCTTTTTTATCTTTTTTTATACCACTACTTTAAAGCCTAGGTGAGTGAGTAATCGCACAAGTTAAAACAATTCTTTCTGTAGTGACGTACACAGATAAATCCTTGAAGATAAATTATTTGTGCAAGTGACTGCTACTCTTTTCGTTAAATACGATTTCAAAGCCCTGGCAATGAATGTATAGACTTTTGTTTCTTTTAAGTTTATTTTATTTTATAAAGCAGATTAAAAACACTGAGTCAGAGAACAGAGAATCTAACCAGTTTGGATTGGAATATCCCTGTGTATGACATGCTTTAATTACGCGGTATGTCAACAAAACTCAAGAAACATAAAGTTTAAAGGAGAGGAAATGGCATACCAGCTTCTACACTGTCAAACAAATCCTTTGTGTAATGTGAAACAGAAAGCTGTCTAGTGATGTGTAGGAAATACATGATATAAATATGTGACACGCAAGGTAAAGCACAAAATGACCCTGTGTATTTAGCATGAAAAACTTTAATTTTGCCGCTGTAGTTTTAGGTTCAAATCCACAACTAAGGAATTCCCTCTTAACATAATTTAAACTGAAAACGTACAAAATATGTGTAATCATTAAAGAATGAATGCAGCCTTTTACAGCAAGATATTTAAAAGTAATGATATCATCCCCTTATGTTTATCCATCTTTTGATCATGCTGACGACGATGTTTTTTGCTGGCAAACGTCCTGTTAAACATTAAACATAAAACCCACATCAGCTGCTGCTGAACAAAGCTAGGGAAAGTAATAGAAGAAACAGACCTCCTCTAGGTAACCAGACCCAAATTGTAATATCAAGTACGTTATGTGTTATCTTAGAAACTAAAAGTCTTTCTATAGCTTTTGATTCTTGTGGATATACATATATAATTATTCATATTATGAGGCTTAATTAACTAAAATTTTAAAGTCTTAGCTGTGTGGTTTAGTTTAGACCTTTTCTGGATCAAGGGATTAAAAGGAGCCTCTTTCTTTTACCTCTTTTGTTTGGACTGAATCCACTTTATCCACGAGACAGCCTCGACTGCTGACTTTGTAAAATGCTATCTTTGTAAACTTTACTTTGTTTCAGTAAACTCAATTTATTGGTAGCGGTGAGGGTAATCATGCATTATCTTCATACATTTTTGTTGTACAATTGATTTATGCACAGTATTCAGCCGAGAAATAGGATTAAAATGCTATAAATACACCACAATAAATGTATAGAGAAAGCACATTTTAATCCGCAATCATTTATTTGTTTTCTTCAGCTTAGGTTTTTTGCTTTTGCCTTAGGAATCATAGCTTTATAAAAGGAAATATTTCTGCAGATATTATCTCACAGAAGTTAAAAAACAACAAGAGACTGCATTTCACAAACACAGACCACTCCCTGCAAAAGTATATTCTCTCATGAAAAATGTGGCTTATCAGTCTGCCTTCTCTAGCAATTAAAGTTAAATTACCCAGCAGATTCATTTTGAGTAATAAATGGAAACATTGAAATGTAATGCTTATTTTTTTAAGTTTTTAAAAATGGGTGGTATGCTTTTAGATAAAGGACAGCTAATGATTTGTGTATTAGCAGGGTAGCCTGCAGGCTCAATAATTAAATACCAGGAGATGTCAGCGGCCTAGTTAAACAGTAAGTGGAGACGTCCAAGTTCCCAAAGGGCCCAGTGCAGTCAGCAGCTGGTGTAAACTTTGACCTCTACACATACTAGAAAGCATACAAACACATAAGATGTATTACACATACACACATACGCATGTATTTATGTATCTTCCTGTGTTTTCCCATTTTTAATATTTGTGTGGCATGAGCTACCAGCACTCATACACACACACACAAATATATACATTAAAATACATATAAAAAGAGAAGCTACAGATCAAAGCAGTTGGAAACATCTTGGGGAGGCCTTTATCAGCGGTGGATCAATATGGGCCCGGAGAGATGATTATATTATATCTATATCTATATCCATATCTTCATCTATATAAATGTATATATAGTTTATCTATTGTCTGCAGGTTAGAACGTCATTGTGCAAGGATACCACAGTTGTATAATATATCCTACACTGACTATTGTAACTGTTAACATCACAAGAGAATGTGAGCATGTGCCTGCAATAACTTCCTATCATACATTTGTTTTTTACAAATTGACCAATTTCAAGAGGATTTTAAAAATGGTACAGACTGTATATGATTCATAGCAACTTTTACAGCTTCCAGTAACAGATTTTTGTATTTCCCTCTTAACGTTTTTTGACTGTGGAAATTCAAATTAATTGAAATACTTGCAAAATGTTCATGTTGTATAAGACTTTTAGTTGGATTGACTCAGATGTGTATTAAATCATTGGAATATTTTCAAATCTTTATCTGCTTGTAAGAAAGTGGATTATGTTAAAGTCTGTATAATTTTTCTGGATCAACTAAATATGTCAAGGTAAAATGTCTGCCTAAACGCATTTAACATTTTTAATACTGTGCTGCTGAATATAAATATGTTTTAAAGTAATGAATGGTCTGGGTAAAATAAAGAGGAGCGATTCTTTTTCCATTTCCTTTAAAAGTAACAGTCAGCAATCCAAACCAGAAATCTTTGTTGCACTCTGAGGAATATTCTCCTACTGTGTGTGTGGCTTTATCATTAATAATAATATTTATACAGAGTAGGCCTTAGACCATGGATACTCATAAATGTAGGAATCCTGGCCCATGCTGGGCTGCATTAACATAAATGTGTGTTAGAAGATGACAAAATGTCACCTCTTCAACTGATTCCCTGAAGATATTAAAACATAAAATAAAATACTACAACCAATGGTATGCTTCTGTGTCATAAACTGCTGTTAACAAGTGTCTATATATTCTATAATACCAGATGCTGATAATTATTCAGGAGATTAAATACATGTTTTTGGTTGTTGTTAAAAAGTGAAAACGGTAACAGAAGAGTCAGAACTATAAAAATACAATTGAATGCTGTTAAAAGGTCATTGCTCATTGTAACTGTATGTTTCAGCAGAATATTTAATTTTCAGACCTGTATGCATGTCTAAGGTCTTCATGTTGTTTCCATAGAGATGTTTGGGGAAAAGACCAAAGGAGATGGCTTTTATCTGCTAAACTAATTTGGAAGTCTCAGTGGGGAAACATTAAAAAAGATTGTCCTTCCTGAGCAGATAAAAGTTAGCTTTTTCTTCAAATTATATAAATGCATTTTAGTGAACACTCTGTCCTACATACATAGCAACACACCAAAACAATGATGCACTAGAATAATTACACAATATCTATTTTGTATTATTATTTCTTTCTGTTTTTCTGTATATATGTATGCATTCCTTGGAAATATTACCATGGAACAAAAGAGTTAGTATTACAAATTGTATAAAGATTTTGGCCGGATACATCACTATTCAGCTAAATGAGTGAAGTCATACCTCACTGGTATTAAAAAGATCACATGCAAGAACTGTGTTTGTAATTTATTAAATATTGGGAAACATCACTCTTTAAAAACTAGACAATGGAAGAATCACTCTCTTCCGGGAAACCAACTTGTTTCTAGGGCAAGAAAGCCAGCTGTTTTGTCAGTCATCACAAATAGGTTTCACAGCTGTATTAGAGCTCAATACATTGGTCAGCCATTATACTGATGAGAAAACTAAAAACTTTAGTTGGCTATACAAGAGGAGACTGTAATCTGGTAGGTATTTTGTAGGTTGTGTGCAATTGTGCATACATGGATGTAAAGATTAATTGCAAATGCGATCTGCAATTAGCTTTGACGTTTGCAGAATTTCTTTTTGATTTTGCATCTGTTGTTATGAAATATAGAGCTAGACCAGATCAAACCCAAGAAACGTATATTACAAACTCATATCCTATGTCGTGTTTTGATTTATAAGTAATAGAAAGTGGTTTCTGACAATAAATTAAAACACAAATAGGATACAGGTTTGTACTTTGCGAATTGCGGGTTGGTGAAAGTTTTCATTTGGCCTGTTCTTCTAATCTGTAAGGTCTGCTTTTGTATATTAAAATGTCCTTCACTGAGTCCCATAGCAAAACTGCTGAAAAAAAAATGAAAGATCCTTATTTTTGTTAATAGTTACTGATTCATGCCTTAAGGTGATCCTCTAATGTTTTCAAAACCCGGTTTCTTAATACATTGTGCTTTAGTACCTTGCCTGTGCCTGCTTGTGACTTGTTGTACAACAAAGAAAGTTTCTTTCATTTCGTTACTGGAAGGAGTCCATACAGACAGTTAAACAAATCCTGCCATGAGGGGAAGTCTCTGTGGGGTAATAATTCAGGAGAAGTCCTGTGTGTTGATTAGATCAAGGCTAGATGAGTAAATACCATGGGAAAGGAATGGCAAGACATTATCCTGAGTCATTAAAAAGCTAATAACCCACAAGATCATCTGAAAATCAACAATGAGACTAGAAAGATAGATAGCAGATCACTGTTCTTTACAGGAACAAAGAATACAATGAATCATAATAATATACATGCTAGTTGATCCATTTAATTTAATTCTTACTTGACTTGTTTTTGTAAGGAAGTTAGGCTACAGTTTTTGTATTTTAAAGATATATTACCTTGCTAATAAATATGAACTTTACTGTTCACTCACTTTTTGTAGTCACAGTGTACATTTTTGTTTATTTGGGTGAGAGTATTGATAGTAACTCAGTTACCTTTCACCTGTATTGACCGTGGAGTGGCCATTCCCCACTAGAGACATAAAGGTCACATATTATTTCTGTGCTTAATCTAATAATTCAGTTAGATGTTTCAATAGCTTTGCACCACACTGGCAACGTGAGAAGGAAAACTCCAACTGAAAAGTGTATAGATAAAAACAAAGTGATATAAACAAGTACATTAAAAGGAAAAACATAAATAAAGAAAATTGGTATTAGGCTAAGAACTAGTACTTCTGTGTCTAATATAAAATGTGTTTTTAATTTCTTTGCAGTTTTGAAAGACAAACATGGCACAAAAATAAATTTAAATCTTGTGCAAATACTTGTACATTATATATGATCATGGCCAATTTATGTCTCTTGTTCCATTGCTGGGTGAAGGCCTCACGATGATTTATTCTACAAACGTCTGTCTCTGATTGTGGTGATCAAACTTGTGTATCTTAATTTAATCTTGCCATCTTGCAGTAGATCTTCTGTTCATTGCTATCATTGTTCCTCACTGTTTGAAACCAGGTCAGTTTTCCCTTGGTTTACCATTAGATTTGCTTTTTGACTGTCTCTTTACTCTTGAAATGATGCCATACATTGTTGTTTGTACTCTAAGACATGTTTGTACTCTAAGACTCGTGTTTATTTTTTTCTGCCTCATCTTCTCATTCTGATCAAACATCTTTCCGTCCTTGGGGGGGGTGGGGGGGAAGGGGTGTAGCTTTTGTATATTTCTTGTTTTCCTGAACCAAAGTTTCCTATTTGTAAGTGAGTACATCCTGGACACATTGTCGCTTGAAAACATTTTGTTTTATGTTTGCCCTACAGAATGACACTTAACATAAAAAACACTGCAGTGTATTTTGCATCTCCTGTTTATGATGGAGATCTGTTCTTCAGTTGATTGATTTTGGATCACTATCAAATATCAAGAGTAGAAATAAAACATTATTATGCAAAATATGCCTTCGATGTTAAATGCAAATATTTTGGTGGAAATGAAATCTGAGTATATTGAATTTGATTTAAGGAACAAAGCACACTTAAGTAACTGTAAGAAATGTATATAAACTTATTTATTTGATGACTGATGATTAAAGACATAATAATTTCACCATATATGCCTTCACTGCAAAGCAGTTTGCAAATACTGAAATCAGTATACTTATATTTCCACTTTGACTCTGTGCCACTTGGTACCACTTGGCCAGAGCTAAAGCCTCCTCTATTGGAAACACTTAGGAGTGTTTCCTGCTCAAGACAAGTGCTAAAAATTTGGATGTTTTCCTTGCCAACAATCCTTCACAAATAATCAAAATCCCCATCAAAGTAGCATGCTGGAAAACAGAGGCAATTGATGCAAGATTTGTGGTTTCACAAAAGCTTGAGTTTCATCAGAAATGGCACTTTCAAGTAGTTTTTTCCTATTAATTTAACATTTTCTGCTGTTTATCTTATTCTTATGAATCACAAGTTTCAATACTGTGCCTTTCTGAAAGCCCACTATGGTCTGTTTTCTGTAGAGTTACCAATAATAAACTATCAACTGTGACATATGATATATTAATATATTTTTCATTTCACTAATGAGAGTTTTAAATTACTTTTTCGAGCAAATGTTAAATATACAGTAGTATATAAGCACAAAAATGTCAGCAGTATAAAAAAAAAAAAAAAACTATCTATGCAGTACAATAAAATATATTTTAATTTTGAGAACTCAAGACAGAGGAGGCACCATCAAGTGTAAACAATGCAGCTTAAGTGTATAACATATACATATCTTTACTATTACTACAAAAATGAAAACAAAGTTTACATTCCAGGTTGTAACTACAATTATATGTAATTCCATGGATTTTCTTAAATGTTCTCTATTTAGTAAAAACTAATTATATCAGCCATATAATGGGATATAGAAACCTTCTAGACCCTTTTGTTGTCCATGAATACACAAATCTGCTCCTCTCACCAGAAAAACTCAAATCAAATACATTCAAATCAAAACGCAGTTAACCTTACCATATCTGGTAAGTGAGGGCAGGGATCTCACATTGTCCATCACATGAGCGTATTGAATGTTGCTACTTCTCAACTGCGCTGCAAGATGTCTCATGTCTTTTTTGTGTTTCCCTAACAGTTGTTGACAATTTTAATGAAAGCGATGATCTGGGCACTGACTGATTGCTGTGAAGCACAATCTTTTCCAAACTACTTTATGCTGAAAAACTACTTCAGACTGGAGAAACACAAGGAGGGAGTTGCAGTGTCTTCACCCATCAGATCAGATAGTCAGAAGTCCCTGGGAGTCCTCCTAACAGAAGTGTCAGTTTACAAATTGGATAGCAGTTCACAGCTTAACAGGCAAGGTAACACCTAACCATGTGATAATAAACTCATAATTATTTTTTATTTTCTGAATTCAAATCATTAGCTTTTTAATTCACAAGGTTTTAACAGTTTCTGTGAGTGGCTGATGTGGTGGCTGATGCACAATTAACGACCACACATTTATAATTGAATTCTATATTTCTGTACAACCATTCCTTCACTCCAATATATTCTTTTAAAAAATAATAAATTAACCAGTGTGTTCTGCATACAGCGATCTCACGCACACCAGGTGAAAGTGTGATGCTATTTAACATATGGTAAAGGACAGCAATACAAAACTTTAGCACCACTAATTGTGGTCCCAGAATAAACAGGTAGTTTTTGCAAACAAGCCAAATTTCAATAGAATGTTTTAAAAAATATGAAAATAAATAAACTGTATAAAAATAATACATTAAAAAGACAAACTTGTATTATTTATGGTGAATTATATATAATTTATATCTTATCTTATGCTGCATATAGCAATTAGAAATGGAAACCTAGGACCAATTCTTCATATTAGATGTCCTAAGATTATTGTTAATGAAATTGAATTAAATCTAATGCTGGATGGACTGCTGTAGAAAATTGAGGACGAGCCAGCAGAAAGAAACAGACCAATATTTTTCCTTTAGAAAGGTCAATATGACCCTATAAATGTCCTGCTGTGTCTTATACAGTAACTGAGCGACGCAAAAGAACATCTGGTATTCCGAGAACTGCATGAAATGGATTAATTTCATCGAAAACATTAATTTATTTCTTGACAAACAACAGCATCCGTTCAGTAACCAACATTAAAAACCTTGTTTAGACAGAATTAAGAACGCTTGAGATCATAACTAATGTTTTTGGAAGAAACACGAAACTGGTGACCTCACCTCAAAATCAGGATTCAAAAGCAACTTCAGGTTTCTCCACAACTGCATCTCTACAATGAAAGTGAAAAGAATAGACTTCCAAGGAATGGGTCCCTTTTGTCCAGACAAGATTACTTTTTTTTCACTCTGTCCTAAAGGTAAAAGTTTAACCCCTACGGCTTTTATAATTGGAATTCAGCCTTCTTATTGAACGTCTGAAAGCAATTCGTCCCTACTTTGAATTGACAAGTGCAAGATTCACAGTTAACATGAAAGCTATTGAACCAAGAGGTTACATTCCTGGTGGAGCAACCATGGCAGTTAAGTCTTTATAGAAGGCAACTAAAATGACATTCCTTACACTTGAGCTACAAGACAGGAGTGGATTCAGGATAAAAAGTGGAGAGGACATCCTTATCATGATGCATGCAGTATGACCCCTCCCTTAAACACAGACGCATGTTTGTCTGTTTGTTCCATTGGGTTTAAAATATTAAACACTGTTTCAGGTTATATTTCCCTTTCTTTCTTTCTTTCTTTCATTCTTTCTTTCTGAGAATTTACCATGGGAATCCCAGGATGTTAAAAAGTCATTCACAGTATACTATACACTGTACTGTACTATACTATACTATGCACAGAAACGGTTGCCTTTTTTTTTACATTGAAATACTCTCAGTTCATGAGAGGTAAACTCCTGTGCAGAAGAAGAAAACAAATCCTCAAAGAATAAGAAAGCATTTATTCAAAGCAAAGCAAAGCAAAGCAAATGTGGGCTCGACCATTCAGAGGTTTTCGCTCTACAAGGTCTTGCTTCTTCATCACTGATGTTTGGTGGTGTTGTTACAGTAATTTAAAACCACAACCCCTTCATTGTGCCAAGGGAGAGAGAAGCTATGAGATTGAATGTTTTGCTTTTTTGCTTTTGTTTTGATACGGGAAAGGCTTTTCAAGGAACAAACAAATAGTTATGTGAATAATGTATATATTAACCTTTCGAATACATCATTATCCAGCTGTTATCACAGTATATTACAGGATTGTTATTATTATGATTATTTTATTAATGTTGATTATGCTTCAGGTATAAACATGAGGTGAATTCCAAATAATGAATCTATTCCTGGTCCAAGACATACATAGTGTAATTATTTAATGCAAGTTAATGTCTCTGACTGAATCCCACAGCCATTCTGTTTTGAAAATCCTAATAATTGATGTTATATTAGAAACCACATGCAAGGAACCAACTGTTTAATAGTTTTCTCCTCTGAAAGGTTTAATTAAATATTTGGGAATAGTGCATTAACTTCAGTGGTTACTACGTGTAAAGACTCGAAACTTTGCATGCAACGGAGGCTAAAGAAAAAGAAAAAGAGAGCTGGTGTAGCTCCAGTGTCGGATTGCCAGCGCAAGCCCCTCCCAAACTCGCTTCACCCTGGCCCTATATATTAAAGCCCCGCCATTCATGAGCCTCACCCCTAGCAGCCTGGCTGGAGTATAGCGGTGCATAACCTGGGAAGAGCAAGAGCAAGAGCAAGAGCAAGAGCAAGAGGAAGAGGAAGAGCAAGAGCAAGACATGCAGCTTAATGCCTGCCTGGCGCTGGCGGTCACTGTCATTGCGACAGCGTGTGCCGTAAAGTCGCCCTACCAGCAAGTCCTCCAGCACAGCAGAATCAGAGGAAGACAGCAAGGGTATGCAGCTCCCAGCGCACTGTGGCTGACTGCGCGCTGTGCATGCATGTGCTTCATTCCAACTGTTCAGCATAGAAAGGAATCATAATGCAAATAGACATAAATACATGCATTCATTATAATGTAATCGATAGTGATTGAAGGCTGTGTAGAAAATACAAATAACTGAATTAGTACATTTTCATGAATGTATTTATTTATTTATATTTTGATTTTCTACACAACTGTAGCAATCAATCAATCAAAGCAATCAATCAATTTGAAATAGTTTACAATACTTTATTATTATGATCAATAATAATAAGTATAAATACCCCTTTGAAAAAGAGGATACCAAAAGTATAGTGTCAAAATAGTACAAAATAACAGTATCCTATAGTATAATTATATGCTTACCAATACATTATGACATTATATATATATATATATATGAGACTTCTGAATATTGATGCCTCTAAGACATCAAGCTTAACACTACAATGCAAAATACAATTCTATATATACATGTCTATATGTACTCAATTGATCACTCGGTAGTAAAATATGCAAATATTTGGTCATCAACTTGGCTTAGCCATCCTATAGAGAATACATTGTGCAAAGTTGAAGTATTGTTTGCGTTGCTAATATGTGTGATGTCCATTTAAACCGCAGCCCCAATGTATGTGCGATGCAACAGATTCCAGGCACGGATAAAAAATACTTCACCAACTGCAAACAGTGGTACCATCGCAAGGTCTGTGGGAAGTCAACGTAAGTGCAGACATATTTTAACAAGATGCTTTCATTAACTACATAATCTTAATTTAAATGTGTGTGTATATATATATATGTCGCATACAAATCAAAAGGCATTGATAATTAGACAAGCCTATGTATTGGAAAGGTCATTGGAGTTCATCTTCAGTCACATGTTTTCAGGACTGATACCTAGAATTTGCCTCTGACCCTGAATTCAAAAATTGCCTTGGGATAATCCTGTGCTTAACTGTATCACTCTATTACATCTAGTGTTGGTATAAGTATTATAAAGTTTGCAAACAAAGAATGTGAAATTTGTAACCACTGTAGATGGCGCTGTAGAGATATATATTCTTTTCATTAAGAAATTTCCTTCACTTATTTAGCATTGCCATATATATTGTCCTATGTTTTATTGATACATCATATTAAGGTTTGGGTATTACTTATAATGCATTTCTCTGCATTGTAATAATTGATTCCAAAAACAACCCTCCCATCCCCACACACACACACACACACACACAAAACAGAACAAATATTTCATATTTCCACAGTAATCACAAAATGAGACATCTGTGTGTCTGTGCTGACTGCAGGATATGGTCTCACATTTCCTCAGCCTCATTTTGTGATTACTGTGAGGCTGAGAACGCTTACAATATGTCCAAGATATTACAGGGAAAACTGGGAATTACTAGCTTGTGTGAACTTTCTTATAAACTGTGCTGGAAGTTATTACACTTGATTACGTTAATGGCAGTCTTTTTTCACAAGACAAACCGCCAGAACACTTAGTTGAAAACCTATATTAATCATGCTACACAGTGGCTAGGGTTGTAGGGATCAAATTATTCAGATTCTTTCCGTAAACTGTAATCCGAGTAACTTGGTAGCTAACCATAATGGCTTGCTATAAAGGTACTAAAGAACAAGGTGGTTATTAGAAACTCTTTAAAAGTTATAGCATAGTCAGCAGTTAGTTGGTAGTGCAATTTGTTTTCACCTTTCTTGAGATTCTTCCTGTAACTGGATTCCATGCAGTCAGTCTAGCAGAACTTTAAAAGTGCAAAATGAGGTATTAAAATACTTAGCCAGCATTGAGTGTTGATGGCCGTACTTGAACTGTAGTCCTTTTCGTAGCACAGCTTAGATGTTTTTATCGTGCTGACTTGACTAGAAAAGCTAATGTACTTCACAATAAATACTTTCTCATTAAACCATGACATTAAATGACTTGTAAAGTTTTAGAGAGCTAAACTCTGGCTTCTTTATATAACTGTGGACAGTTTCTCAATGTCTGCTGCAGCCCTTTTCATAGATTGACAAACTAATATAATACAGCACAAGAAGTCGATCCCTGTAGTTTTCTTTGAGATTGGTGTCAGGAATGTGGGAAGCCGATCACATTTTCAGTACTGATCAGCTGAAATCAGTTCCATTCCCAGCTTTATGATATTGTTATATCATGATAACATTTTAAGACGTTTATTAAAAATATCACAATATTCTCTGTTTATTGTACTAATAAATAAATCTCTAATTTTCTAGTGAAATCAGATACAATCTATTTCTGTAAAATGCAGGCTTGAGCTCTTACCATTGCTAATATAGTTTATGATGTTTAATTAATATTTTAATGTTACCTTTTGGAAAAGCAGCTTTGGGTGATTTGTGACATAGAATGGTTAAACCAAAAAAAAAAACATAAAGTGGTGTTTTGGTACAGAAACTCATAATCGTATTTCAAGTGAAATGTTAAGATTCATATTTAAACACTGATTTCAGTTCTTGTTCAAAGCTTACAGGCTGTTGTTTCCCAGACACTGACTCTTACAATCCTGAAATAGGGCTCATGTTTGTGTAAGTGACAGCCTCCTTGAATCCTTTCCCAAGATAAGTTCTGTGTCTCTCCACCCCATTAGTTATACAGTCTAGTTAGACAAAACAACTGTTCTTAGTTTCACAGCTTTTTAAACAACAGCTTTTTGTTTGCCCGCAGGTGGGAACTCTTTTGGGGTTCAGTATGCTGGGAACTCTAGACTACAAAATCTACAATAGATTCTAACAGGTTCAAGCAGCTAGTACTACTAGCACTAAATCCATTACATTACTTTGTTACATTTATTGTTTTCCTTGTGGAGGTGATCATATTTGCATATTGCATACTTAAGGATGATACAATTTTGAAAGTTTTTTTTATATTGATCGCTAAATAGATAGATAGATAGATAGATGGATGGATAACCTGTGACAGATTTGCTGATGCACAGTAAACTCAGACTCCTGCAGCAATCCTCGACTGGTCGTCTGTTGCCCCACAGTTACTTAGTGGTACATTCAAGACTGAAATAGCAGCCTTCAATTTATAGGGCCTGGGTATAGATTGTTCCTTCTACCACCTCATCAATATCAAGTGAAGTTTATAAAGGTTATCGACCATGTTAATATACTCCAGGAAAGCAGAGGAAATGAAGCATGACAAATTGGCATATGACACAAATTATGTTTTAAACAGTAGTTACACAAATGAGCTGCTTTACTTTCATGTCATGTATAGGGGAGTTTTATACCATCTGCCTTTCCCTTTTAATGCCTTATTGACTTTATACCATAATGTGTGTTTCAATATAATTGTTTTTTATTAGTCTAGTTTATTCTCTGATTGTTATATTCCATTGTAATTGAGTATCCTGGTAAAACCATATTCCGGAAGCAAAAGAGAATCACACATTAAGCATAAGAAGAATTTTGCAAGTCAGCTTTTTTAATATATGTAAAAAAATTATATATGTATAAAATTGCAAAAAAAAAGTTGAAGTGGGGTGATTACTTCCTATAGCCATTGCATATATATGTATATGTATGTTAAAGCCCCCAAAATACATATACACATATATATATATATATATATATACACACATATATGCAGATACAGTGCAAAACTACTGCTTTAACTCGATTAACTGGAGCTACAAATGTCTATGCGCTCTTTTAAGATTAAAATATATTTACTAAATAGATACATGATTGCTCTTTTCATGAATTGTCAATCAAGCTGGATAACTTGCTTCTAAATTACTTTGTACTATTCAAGATTTGCGTCATAGCTCCATTACAAATCTCTTCAAGAGACTTGAGAGATTAAATGTGAGTTTGATCTTTATAGCAAAGAGGCGATCACTCAAATTAAGTTTAACATACAGAAGAATTTCTCAAACTCCCCGGAATGACTCATTTTCTGATGATAGATACTTTAAAAACTGTGTGTGTGTGTGTGTGAGCAGCCAAAGGTCTCAGACAATGACAAGATAAAATCAATATTCATTTTAAAATGTAGCAGATTTAATTTATTCTGTAGCACAGCCTTGGGCATTGATAATTGGTGCCTAGCATGGGTCTCATGGAGGTCTTATATAAGTCTGATTGAAAAGCCACAGATGAGAAATACTTTTCCATGTGTACTCTGATGTTAATTCAAGTTAAGATCAAATTCCTCTACTGTTAGGTAACAGCATAAGCTCTGCACATAGTACGGGTCAATAATAAAAATCAGCAGTCGTATCGGGGGAAAAAAAGGTTTTAGCTAATGAATATTCAGGAATGATTACTGAAATAGATCTCTTGCAATATATGGGGGAATTTGTGAGTTTCTGAAAATGTTTTTCTTCGTTACATACATATACGAAAGTAAAAACGGAAATTAAATGTGTGATGTGCTACTGACCTTTTTAGGAAGTAGCACATTTCGTGAGAAAATAAAAATGCTGTTGGCAGTTTCATTTTATGAGGGCCCTCCTGCAAGCATATAATTGTATCATCTATTATTCCATGATGCTACATGACTACCTCACCCAGGCTAGACATACCTATTTGGGCACTGCTTTATTTATTTATTTGTAACAGATAAGGCAGCACACTAGGTGGCAAGAAAGGGAGACCTCTAGGAACTATCAGCATTGCTTTGTCTTAGAAAATTCCACATTATTAACGGACATCCACTGGGAGCTTTTAAGGCTTTTAGCAGAGGAGAGAACTGTGGGCAGCCAACCTGCTGTGTGGACGGGCTAACAATCCTTCTCTTTGTGTGGGCAGCCTGTAGGGGAGGTGTGGGGGCTTCAGGTCACTTGTGGGGAGACAGAAGCCACATGCAGTGGAGCCTGACCCCCCTTCAGACCTCCGGGTGGGCTGTGGCAGTAATTAGCCTCCAGTAGGAGAGTCCTGTTCACTTTCACAGTGGTGCCAGTTGTGTGGTGCCATATGTACAGCAGACTCCTTTAAATTAAGTCCTGAAACCAAGGATGTTTTTTAAGCCTCTCAGAGGAGAAGAATTCACTACACTCAAACTGCAAGACAGGCACTAAGCCGTTGACATTTTCCTTGTTATTTTTTTCGTTTGCATGTATGTCGTCCAATCATTGACAATGATTTCATCATGAATTTCATGTCTTTTCTTAAGCAATTACATTTTTATATTATCTTTGTCTGCCTATTGCCATTTGTCTTCTAATATTTCCTTTTCTACCCAGTGTGAAGTCACTCCCTATTTTTATTTGTTAGCTCAGCTTAGAGTGCATGGTCGTGGAAGTAGGGAACTAAGCTTAAATCACTGCAATGCTATAAACAGACTGTTGTGCAGACCACAAGAGGCTCATTCTGAGTGATGTCAGTCCTGCCGGCACCGCAACTTCCCAAGAATCACTTCTTGTGGGCATCAAGCCTGCAATCCATTGAGGAACTGCCATATGAAGCAGCCCACATTCATGGATTGGAAATGTTACGGTTAAAGTATTTCACTCATTCTTTATTGATTGAAGGAGGTTAAGAAGAGAACACTTATTTCTGTCTCAAAAGACCATTGTTGCATGAAGCTTTACATTTCAGCCAGGGTTTAAAAAAAAATAGACTATAAATAAATGCTTTGGTAATACTGTCTTTCTGAAAGCGATTGATGCCATATGGCAAGCATTTTAAGTTGCTATATATGAACTAAATTACAATAAATGATAGCAAATTGATTTATTCGAACTGTCTATTTCTCATCTTGGTAGTTTGAGATTTATTTAATAGAACGTTTACATTTATATCCATGTTTAAGTTATTCGTTTCCCTTAGATATAATTCATTTAACTGGATGCAGATGTACAAACTTGTTTCCCCCTGAAGTGTAAGCAGATCTCACTTGATATATTTTTTTTAAAAGGTAGCTGTTACACAAATATAGAACATCAGACAAGCTTACCCAAGGGGGCAGTGTGGATGTCTAAAACAGACAAATTGGCGCATTATAGACGATACATGACCTCGAAGCTAAAGGCCACTTAACCATTTTCTGTTTGACGGCTTGTCATACTGCTTAGAAAGCTGCGGAGACAGTGTTTGAAGTATGTGGCCTTTTTGTTTATTTTGTCAGAAATCCATAGCTACCATCTCTGTTTAAGTTGGCAAACACACATATGTTTTACATTACCATCTGTCTTTTTAATCAGTTCAGACCTTCAGCTTTAGATATGTATGTTCTGACACGTTAAACTGAAAGTGGGTTAGTCCGATTTTTTTTTTTTTACTTGTCTGCAGCACTCTTTGTTTTCAGCTTATGTTTTAGATGTCTCACACCCTAGTACAGCTAAGTCTGTTTGTTTGGTACTGAATTCAGAGACAAAAAGTTTTATTCCTATGATTTATTTCAGTTTGTCACATTCTTACACAGACTATTGTCTTTCCGTTCTGCATACTCTTTATACAGTATGGTATTCCCCGAGTTGCCTAATTTACATTGGTTATATTTTTCTCTTATTTTACTTCATATGGTTCTGCTCAATTCTTTGACTGTCATGGGAGGAAGCCTGCTCTTCCTTTTCTCAGTACTGGAGCTTACAAATTGTGTTTTTTTCAGATCATACTATTTAACTTGAATGAAGTAAATTCTTAAACCAAGTATTTTTTTAAATATTATTTTTTATAGAAGTATAGTTCTTTAGACAATGTTCCGAAGTTTAATTAAAACTTCCCAGCATTCTTATTTGATTCAGTGATATTTAATATTATTGAAATTCTCAATCCTAGGACTAATTAAATAGTTTTAGCTTTCTTTTTAATTGCGCAGATACAGTGCAGTTGTATAGAATAGTTTATTTAGTGTTGCTGCTGATGTAGTGTAAATTAAAGTGTGAGTTTATCTAGAGTTTATAGTATTGCAAACGGTATGAACATTTTTGTCTAAAATTGTATATTGCTGTTTATTACACTATTGATGTATATTCTTTCCGTGAACCAATATAATATAAATGGTTAACATTGTATAACAGAACAGGGTTTGTCTCTTATGCTTTAAGTGTATCCTGAGACTGTGTGGTTGGAAAAAGTGATGATAATGACGCTGAAATTTGCTGAGACACAACTTGAAACAACTCAAAAACTGATCCTCTTGATCTGTTGAAAAAGAAAAAGAAAAACACCATGTAAACGCCAATGATTTTATCATAACTACCACCATATACACTGCATATTTCAGTTAGGAGTTAGGAGTGTAACCACAAAGCGTGCCTCCAACCTAAACTAGAGCCTTTTAATCCTGAAACATCAAACCGCTTACGACCCTAATGCATGAAAGGTTGTAGTGCACTTCAAAGATGGCAAAGTCTTATGTTTCTGGGAAAACCTTAAAGACAGCGTGCTTTAGTTCCCTCTTTCCTTCAAGCTTTGGCTGCGCTGCAAGGCTTTCCAAAATACTCCATCACAGCACTGGGTTCTGTGTAAACAGAGCCTTATTTTGGAGTCTGGGACATCATAACATTGTAACTGCCTCATCAGCAGTTATCACAGTTATTAGCCGTTATGCCTACAGTGTGGTAATATGGCTCATGTATTTTTCTTGCTTCTTACTTTGTGACACCCCACAGAAGGGATAATACAATGCAGATGCTGAGTGTAGCACCTGTGTACTGAAGAAAATGAAACAACAAATGTACCCCTTGATAAATAATATTAAGCTGTGAAACCAGGTGGCAACCTTGGAGCCATAACGGACAACAGATGTTGAAGGCACATGGATGCTGCTCACACCATCTACATCTAGTGATTACCAAGGATATTTACTTGCAAACTAATCGTGATCCTTTGGAGGAAAAATGTGAAACATTTCCCCGCAAAGGTGAACAAATACCTGACAAAAACTTGGCATTCCTCTGCACTAGCTGTTAAAGGAATACCGAATTAGAGCCAGTTTATCAGAAGAGAAATTAACGAGACAGCTGGCTTTTGTCAGTTTTATAATAAATATAGCTCAAATGTCACAGTTTGCAATACTGTAACTGAACCTTCTGAATGCACTTTTTCAGACAACTTATCGTTTAAATGAGTTATTTCTTAATTAATTATCAATGCTAAGTCAGAAATGAATGGTAAGGTATTTGGGAACTGTAAATGGAAAGTACATTAACTTCGCCACACCTATTTCCACTGCGGTCAATGTCAATGTAGGATTTCATCATCCAATATGCCACAGTCTATCCTAAATTATGCGTACATTTCTGATACTTTATACCTTCAGATTTGATTTCCAAAGTCAATTTGTGGGTGACCAGTCATCATTTTCTCAGAAAGCACAATAATTATACTTTTATTAATTAAAACCACACATGCCATTTGTAGATACATAATTCAAATATATATACATAAAGACCTGATAGGATTGGCAGGATTTGTGTATAAATCAATTTGGTTTAAAATCATTTTAAAAATTCAGGCCATGGGGCGTCTTTTCATTAAAAAAAAAAGATTTAATGAGAGACCTATGTCAACATATTTGTACGGTGAGTGTTAGGGGAAAACAGGCGTTCATCAGATGGACATAAATCTTGCCAAGTAGTCTCTCATCATGAGTTGAATAATCAAACAATGTGGTTTATTACAACAAAGCACAAAGACTGAAAAGAAATTGGCCAAATGCATGACTGGACATGGGAAGTCCCAAGCTCAATTTATTTTTTCTTTCCAAATATTTTGATTGACCAAATAGTATAAAATTTGAATTAGAAGCCAAATAAATAAATGCTTTCATTACATCATGCAAGCAGTTGTCATCTTTGTGTTTTTGGATTGCCCACACTATAAATCACTTTTATTTGCTTCATTCATTGGGCAGTACAGTAACTGTACTAACAGGGTAACATAATTTATTCAAAACTTTGCTCCTTCTTACTTCAAAAACTCAGCAGTTGGAGTTAAGCTCCTTAAGCATTAAATACCATTAGTGACAGTCAAACGACTGATTACAATCCAAGGTAAACGAGTTTAGTGTAATCTCCCACATGCATTTTAGTCTATGGTTCTGTATCTTCAATGTGGAACTGTAAGACTGATTGGTTGCTGGGTTACTGAGCACTATGTAAGTGTGCTAAATTAACAGATATTATTAGGCTGGAAACAAGAATACCCATGTGTTTTACTTCAAGTGTTGGCTATTTAGAGGATTTGCACAGCTATACATGCTTTCTGTCAGTCACTAAGATGGGTTGCATAAACCTACAGTTTGAATTCAATGCATGTTGCATTCCTAATGCACAGCTTTATCCTGTCAGTGAAGATGAATTTACACAGTCAGAAATTCTTTCTAACATGTATTTATCTTCATATATCTGAAGAGAAAATACAACTCCAGCTGCAAAATGCAAAATAGGGTTAATAGGCCATAGCAACAAACTATTTGTTTTAGCAGCTGGATATGGCTTCTTATTTTTTTCTTTTTTTTAAATGCTAGCCTTTCATCACTACACACAGGACAGATGTACTCAGTAGTTCTGTTACCCTGCCAAGCTTGCCATGGAAATGAATAGATAAACCACACAATAAAATGAAATTAAGACCTTTTTGATGTCATAATTTGGCCAAGGAAACACCATGGTAATAAATAGTTTATGGGAAAACAGTGAAAGGTTTTGTGTGATTCTTATAGCAGTGTTTAGGTTTAATTATCTATATTTATTTGACAGGTCTGTATTCTGTTGTGAAAAGAACATGTTTCTACACATTTAGAAAACTAGATTTTAACAAATATATTGCCTTGCATTCTTTTCTTTGTAACCAAAACAAACCATTTAATTTAAAGCAGTATTTTTCACCAATATATTTGGGTTGTTGTACACCTAATGTTGTGTTGTTTTTTTCATTTAGGGTTATCAGCTATGAATGCTGTCCTGGATATGAGAAAGTACATGGGGAAAGGGGTTGCCCTTCAGGTAGGAAGACTATTTTACTTTTATATTGATTACATCTGCTAATTCTATAAATGAGCACATGCTAAATGATTGCTACATGCTTATAATTATTGTTACTGTTACTATTGTTTTTTTTCTGAATGGCATCACATTTCAGTTTCTGTTTTGAGGATAAGATCATATGCTTTGGTTTGTGTGTCCCCCAGCTCTGCCTCTCACCAATCTCTTCAACACCCTGGGCATGGTCGGAGCCACCACCACCAAGATGTATTCTGACAGAGCTGAGCTACGGCCAGAGATTGAGGGCCCAGGGAGCTTCACCATGTTTGCCCCCAGCAACAACGCCTGGTCTGCCTTGCCTACTGTAAGCACAGATTCTTCCCGAAGCCACACACTTCGATTGGTCGTGTAGCTTCACTTTCAAGCAATGACACAACTTTTAGCTCTTAGCTTTCGAAGCCACACATCTAGTGCTGGTACATTTAGATTTAGAATATGCTTAACACATTTTTATTTACAATTACTGGGTTCATATATTTTATTACTTTATTCATATATTATTATATTTAGTACTCTGAAAACCTGACTAATATGATCACAAAAATCCATGCATTCATACATGACTTCATATTTATAATGATAATTGTCTATTGTCTTTTGGTTTATAGGAAATTCTTGATGCCCTGGTGAGCAATGTCAACATTGAGCTGCTGAACGCGCTCCACTATCACATGGTGAACAGACGCTTGACATCTGAGGACCTGAAGCACGGCATGGCCATTCCTTCCATGTACCAGGACTTCGAAGTGCACATCCATCACTACCCCAATGGAGTGAGTATCTCCTCGTGGTACTGTGTAGGACAGCTCTGCGGCAGCTACTGTCGAGTTCACTTACTGCACGTCACATCGCCAGTTATTCTTTGGAATTAACTGTTGAGAAAGAACTGTACTGTTGATGGCTGTAAAGAAACTTTAGATTGACTGAGATTTTGAAAACGCTTTTCCGCAGATCGTAACTGTGAACTGTGCCCGCCTGGTGAAGACTGACCAACACGCTACCAATGGCGTGGTACACGTTGTCGACCGGGTCATTACAGCAATCACCAACACCGTGCACCAAACCATTGAGACGGACGACAACCTGGAAACACTGCGTGTGAGTTTGACAGCTGCTCGGAACAATGCATTTCATCCCTTGTTGTACAACTAGATCCTTTGACTTGCTCCTTCCCCTGCATCAATAGCTTGCATCCATAGTACCTTGGCAGCAGCTCCTTGGCTCCATCCACCATGTGGGGAGGTTCAAAGGGCCTGGTCTTTGTGGCTAGACCATTGTTCCCTCAGCCAAGTGGGTCAAGGCCAAAATAAACCATTACTTCAATCACAACCTTTTTTCCACCTACTTCTAGAGGGGTTGTCTGGACTAATTAAACTTTATTTAGGTTCAAAAAGTATTGACACTGATATCTTGTAGTTTCCTTGGTCACAGACAGCAAATCTGTCACTTGTTTGCTGGAATACAAACATATTTGTTTTCCCCAAACTGCTTTAATGATATATGTGGAATGTTCTGATGTAAAAACAATATGCATTACTAGCTCCAGGTACTATAAGATATTGTATGCTTTACAAACCATTATGCAGATAAAAACAACATCTTAAAGCTATATGGTATAGTATTTTGGCAGATTTGAAAGAACCACAAACCGCAGTATTTTCTATAATGTGAAAAACAAATGAAAGAGCCCATCTTATCTTTCGCTCTCTGTTTCAGACTGCTGTGGCGGCTGCTGGCCTCACAACTCTTCTGGAAAGCAATGGACATTTTACTGTGTTTGCGCCAACCAACGAGGCCTTTGAGAAAATCCCCCCTGAAACCTTGAACAGGATTCTGGGAGACCCTGTTGCTCTGAAAGGTAAGGACAGCATGACTCTGGCCTTCAGCACACTTTTCTGACTCTTAAGGCTTTAAAATATGATCATGGCTTTGTTTCCTTCAGACATGCTGAACTACCACATCCTGAACTCCATCCAGTGCTCTGAGGCGATCGTTGCCGGCACCCCCATGGAAACACTGCAAGGCACAGTCCTGGAGGTGGGCTGTGACGGATCTCAACTGACTCTCAATGGCAAAGCTATCATCTCTGACAAAGATCATCTGGGTACCAATGGAGTCATTCACTACATCGATGAGCTCCTCATCCCTGACTCAGGTAAATATCCCTTTCATGGGAGAAATGTTTTGAGTAATTCCTTTCCTATTTTTAATAACAATGGGATGGTCTTTGCAATGAGCCATGAAATATAACTACACAAATTGGAAATTAGTAAGAAGCATTGAATTATATTTTGCCCATTGATGGAAAACGTCTAACTTGTGCTTCCTAATTCCTAATTCCTCATCCGAATATCGTTTCCTCAAGCCAAGACCCTTTTGGAGTTGGGCCAGGATTCTACTCTTACCAGCGCGATGACGTTGTTTGTTGATGCTGGCCTGAACTCCTATCTGACGGGCAGTGAGCCCCTCACCCTGCTAGCTCCCCAGAACGATGCATTCAAAGGTGAGATCATTTTGAAGGTAGTTTCTAGTTGTTTTTTGTTTTAATTTATATATATTCACATTCATATGTCTTGAAGTGGGGACATTATTCTGGTTCCTTTACATTTTGAAAGAAATTGTTACATTACTTCTGTGTATGTCTTTACTTACAGGGGGATTTATTGACACAGTCTGTTTTAAACCAGATTGCTATGTTCTAAACCTAACAGAAAGAAACTGCAGACAGCCAATTCCCTCTGTTCCCTGCCCACACCCATCAAAAAGATAAAAAAGAAACCTGACAAGCCTGGCTTATATGACTCAACTTCCATTTTGATTCAGAAATGAATTAAACAGTACAGTGTTACACAGTGTATGCAGCCTTTTGTATGTTGTGATTACCATTCTTATTCTTCTGAGCAGATACCAGCCTATCAGTCACTCCTGCAGTGAGGAAGCTTCTGCGCAACCATGTTGTTAAGGAGCAGCTAACCTCCAAACACTTGTATCATGGCCAAGAACTAGAGACGCTTGAAGGACTGAAGCTCCGAGTGTTTGTGTACCGCAATGTGAGTTTTTTTGAGGAGCAATGCATGCATTATAGGCTTCTTACTGGTTGCATTCCAGTCTGGGCAGGAAAAAAGTCATTAAAGAGTAAAATAAACACCATTATGTTCCCCCCGCCAACCTTTTTCATTCTGAGGCTTTGCCAAATCATGTGCTGGCACAGAAATGCCCACTGTAGCATGCCTATTATTGCATAAAAACTGGAGCAGTTGGAATGAAAAGAAAGGTGACCTATTTTAAAATGCGCGTGTAATGGATACCTTGTAAATCTTTGACCTCGCAATTCCCAGACGCCCAATTTCTGGCCCATCAGTGGGGATTCCGGGATAAGTCTGCTTATTCTGGACTAAACTACCAAACATCAATATAATGACATTGTCCTTAGAATACCTAGACTGCAAAAAGCAGGATTATTGTGAAATGTGCATTCATGGAATTGTTTTCTCCTCCGCAGTCCCTCTGCATTGAGAACGCTTGCATTGCAGCTCATGACAAGAAAGGCCGATATGGATCTCTCTTCATTGTGGACAAGGTTCTGACCCCACCTATGGGAACGGTCATGGATGTCCTGAAGGGAGACTCTCGCTTCAGGTGAGCAAGACTGGCATGTCGCTTGCCATCACATTACTCTGTACAAGCACATGTTGTTACAGGTGGCACAGGAAGACTGCCAACATACCAACCGGCAGGAGAAGCGAAAAGTGTGAGATTTCGTGAAATAAGGGATTTATCTTTTCACTGCTGTCCAACTTCAGATTTGAATGAATTATTATTTCTTTTTTCAGCAGATTTTGGGGGGATTGGAAGGCTTTCTAAAAACCAAATGGGATAACAGCTGCTGAAGTACTTTTAAGTCTAGCTGTGTAACAGGCAGCTGAGTTGAATTACATTTCCATGTTCCTCCCCCTCCCTCCTCAGTAACTGTGGTCATTTTTATTTTATCTTGACTTTGTTTAAATCACTACTGAGGAGCATAGATTTAAAGTAGTTTAAGTGTCTCTCTGAAGCACTTAAATTAGCAATTACATTTCAGCAAGACTGCTTACGAGTTTTAGCCGAACTATCAATTCTGTCGTTTGATTGTTTTTGTATCGCAGTACCCTGGTTGGTGCCATTCAGAAGGCCGGTCTTACAGAGATGATGAATAGACGTGGGGCCTATACAGTCTTCGCCCCGACCAATGAAGCCTTCAGCGCCATGCCTCAAGGGGAACTGAACAAACTCATGGGTAATGATTTATCTTATTGCAGTCTGCAGAATACTGAATACTTCTGTGTAATGGAGGGGAAATGTCTGAATCACTCCATTATGTAATTCATGTTACAATGGAGGCACCACATTGAACACAGCAGTAAAATAACTGCAAGCATCAACTCCCTATGAGAGTTTATTTTTGCCTTCAAGCGTTATGCATCTGTTTTACAGATTTTAAGTTTTCTTTTTAAAGAAAGTTTAATATTTAACCATGGTTTAATTTGGAGCAGAATGCTTTGTTTTATTCCAATATAGCAAAGCACTTACTCATGATTTTGAAGTACTATGCTTGGTGTGCTGGTATGTCTGATGAAAATTGCATTGTGTCAACATTGTAGCAGCTGGACTCAAATATTATTTTTGTCTAATATTCAAATATTTATCAAGCAATGAAATCCTGTTTTCCTGTTTATAAGTCACTGCTGCTTCCCACATTTAAAAACAACATTTTCTAACCCCGTTGTCAAAATATATTCACGAGAACTTTGACTACTGTACTTTCATTAAGATGCACAGTTCAAAGGATGCAGAGCTGCCATGTATGCATGGTAACTACACACACACTGGGCTTTGGTTTCCCCAGTTTACACGATTCATCATTACATTCACCTTTGATTTGTTTTGTTTCATACATAGATTGAAGCATGTCATGCCATGCAGTAAACACAAAACATATTTATTAAAGTGTCCAGGCACAATTAAATAAATACATACATATATCTATCTTTCCAACTGTCTATGTATCTATCTATCTATCTCTATTAAGTTTTTCTCTGCTATAAGGCATCACAGAACAAATAATTCATTGCCCAGGAAGAGGACATTATGTGTTCCAATCTCAAATCTTGCAAACAGTGACTAATCTGGGACTTGGGTCCTCTATCTCTTAGATATCCAGTCAACTGCTCATGGTTTTTATGTTACGTTATATTAATGTTCAGTATGATACTTACCATCTGGACAATTAACATCTCACAGGGAATATTATGCTGCATGTAATATACTGTACAACAAGCGACATATTGTGCCTTTCTTTGAGGTTTGGGGAGATAGAAGGCTGAGATTTAACAGCTCACCAGGTGTCATTAAACAACACGTTCTTTGTGTTTTACATCCCATAGGATTATTTATGCTGAGATTATTCTCCAGGGCACTTTGTTTTATAGAAGAGCAAAAAAGGAGACTTCCAAAGATGTGTTTTAGTTGCTGTTTTTATTTTTTGTACTTTAAATAGCGCGTTTCACAAGTTAGCGCCATTTGAAATGTTCTCCGCTTATTCTAATAGTCATGTGTTTCTTATAACTCATGGCTTTTCATTGTTCCCCAGCGAACCCTCGACAGCTGGCCAATGTGCTGAAGTACCACATTGGAGAGGAGATCCTGGTCAGTGGCGGAGTGGGCTCTCTGTCCAGACTAAAGCCCCTTCAGGGAGAGAAACTGGAGCTGAGCATGGTGTGTTCCCAACAACATATCACTCCTTTACTTTCAACTTTCAATCCATCATTCATAAGGGCAGCATTCAGAAAGCTCAAGAACTTTTCCTTGCTCGCGTTTTCTCTAGTATAAGCTGACACCTTATGTTGCCTTTTCTAAAGACCTCTTGTGTGCTGCTCACTGCGTACTTATAGACTTGTGTTTTTCCCCCATGTTTTTTTATAGTTATGCTTATAACTGTTAAATTCTTATTTGAATGAACAAATTCAGCATCTTGGATGGGAAGTATTACAGCGGAGGACTAGGGGAATCAAAAGTTCTGTCAAAACTATATTTCTTGGTTTCTTTTAAATCTGAGTGTCTGTAACCATTTGCTTCAATGTTTACAGATAACAGGTGGGCTCTGGAGAAAATGTGTGGTACCTGTCATTAAGCCACTGTATTTTTCCTTTTTTTTTCAGAAAAATAGCACTGTCTATATCAACAAGGTGCCAGTGATTGAAGCGGATATGATGGCCACCAATGGAGTAGTCCATGCCGTTGGCTCCGTTGTACAACCACTGCGTAAGAAATCCCAACTTTAACACGTCCACATTCAAACGCCTTACCTGGGATACAATTGTTATTCCAGTCCAGTGGGGCATTTGTCACATCTTCATTACATAATGAGACGCCTTCTAATGGACTGCTTTTTCAATGGCCTGCAGCTGCTTAAAACCTACTGTTTGTTTCAGCTCCCAAGCCTGCAAGAGATGACCCCAGTACATCAAGTCAACGGGGGTACAGGCATGCCTCTGCTAAAAGAGTGAGCTGCACATTTTTTTAAAAATAGCAAGACACCGACTTCTGGTATTTTTGATATCTGCAATGAAATCACGTGGTCAAGTTTAAGAACAGAAATGGAAAATTCTAGGTTTTTGCATTCATTTACTCTTCTCCTGTTATTTGCTTCCTTTAATTTACGGTCAGCATTTAGAAAACAATATAAAGCCAAATGGCCCGGTGAATGTCAAAAAACAATGCTAAACAAGTGCTGATGGCATGCAAAATAGGATAAGTACAACTGAGATAAACACTGGTCAAAATGATGAACAGATATTAGGTAATGTTACCGGAGAATTAACACGATTCACATTTTTCTGTTAAATCTCAACTGTAAGAAGCAAGCTTGATAAATAAGCGGAAAATGCAATGGGATGCAGGCGGATAAAAGCATTTCTTTTCCAAATTTGTTCTATCGTGCTGATTTAAGATTGAGTGTTTGTTTGCAAACAAGTGGTGATAAGGTCAGTCCATGGCTTCCTGTTTGTTGGCTGTGTTACGTTGATTTGAATTGTCATTTGGACATAATCAAATGAGAGAAAAGTACTTGCTTTATAAAAACAAAATCTGTCAACATCAAGGGAATTAAGGTTGTTTACAAGTGCATTTAAACATTCAAAGATTTTGCCTGGATGTGTTACTTATTTTCTAAATAACTGGGTCCATGTTGGATGGAGCATTGTGAAATATAATTTACCAATCTATTATTGTTGTATTTGACACATGTAAAATGCTTGATAGTCTTGTTTTTGTTTCTTGTATACTGGGAAACAAACCAGAATAACTATTTCCTAATAAGGGTTTAGGAAAAAGTAGCCAAATCAGTCTTGTGTTAATTTACACAACCACAGAGCAGGGTAGACATTCGTATGCTGCAAACTATTACTCATCATTAATGTTACATACCAAAGTCTTTTCAGATATTTTGCCTGTCCTATGAGCTTTAAGAACTGTGATTTGTCTTATATTTTATATCTTCTTCTCCTTTTTAATTCCAGCCGCAGGCGCAAGTCATGAAAAACGGTAAATATGTTTTACGAATATACTTTTTGTTTTCTTTTGAGTTCAGAGTCTTTTTATTTTCTGAACTTTTATTGTATCACCGAATTGTGCAGGTGAACAAGTAAGTAAGTAACAAGAATTTCATGTTTTTATTTTCCAGTCTAATCACCTCTTATGTATTTATTAATTCTGTACCTTATCTTTCAGATGACCTATTTCAGAAGGTTTTGTCAAGTCACTCCAGCCGACGAGTTAGCCGTTAACTTCCAGCAACTTCTGTGAAGAGGAAAAAAAACAAAATCTTTAGAGCTACTAATTTCATTAAAAGCTATTCCTTTTTCTGTGGGATGTATTCTCACACTTGAATGTTCAGCGGGTGTAAGTCTTTAAATGTCTTTTTTTTCCACAAATGTAAAGACAAAAATATACATAGTTTGAAAAGTAAATATTTGTAATTTTTTTAAGCAGAAGGCTAACATTAGATAAAACAGAGAGTTGACTTAAGTTCATTTGATGGGGCGTTGATGCTAAGCTGGGAGAAATGGTTAGGGGTAAGTTTGTTCATATTTTCTGAAATTGTCATGCAAACTGGTTTCAAATAATCAGATACATGATAATACAAAACTACCTTTCTTTTTAAGACTTAAAGATAAAACCAAACAGATTTTTTTTTTTAATCTTTACATATATTATTTTCCTATAACTAGCATGTTTGCATGGTATAAGCTGGAACTAAAATCAATTTAGCGAAATTCTATTTGATTGTTAGATTTAAGTAAACTGTCTAGTTCATTTTTGCAGGTTTGTGTTTTTGAAACAAACTGTAAAACACAAATATACACTCAACCACACACACACGTTTTGTAAGATACTGTACTAATAACGTTTGTCTGGACAAAAAATGAATAAAAAAGGTTAAAAAAAAAATCTGGGCATCAAAAAATAAAAAATAAATACTTTTGTAGCCAAAGTGTTTTGGTTTATATACATTTGTACCTATAAGGTTTACAAGGTTTAACGTGTCTAATTTTATTTTATTTATCTTTTGTTTGGTTTGTTTGTCTTCACTTGCAGTTATAGTACAACTCAAAGATCTGTGCATGGTTGTGCAACAGTGGAAAATCCTGATTGTCAGTTCAGCTAGGAAACTGATTTGTGTAACATTGTGTCATTGTGTTACTTTTAAGTGTTAAGCAGTAATTAGGACATTATAGACATTACATTTATGCATTGGTTAATTATATTTAACTTGCCATGCAGAGTTAAAGGACACAGACATTGAAGGTGAGCTTAGTCTTGTGTCCTTATAATGGTGGTCATTGGTAAAAGTGGCTGTCAAAGGTAGACCTCAATCAGCTGACAAGGCTAAAAGGCTCACTCAGCCTTTTAAATAAAGGCATTCGTCTTTCACTTAATACTTCAAAAGACCTGTGGTTGCAGCCTAGGACTGTCTAGTCCTGTTTTTTTTAAGTCTGCAGTCTGTCTGTCGTCAAAGTGGTGAGAAACCTAATGCTACTTCTAAATCCTCATAGTTTGTGGCTCAATCTGACTTTTATAAACTGGAATTCCTATTGAAAATTACATATCTTGAGCACAGCTGCAGACACTTTAGCTCTTCATATATATATATAATTCAACATCAGTAGTGAATCTATCTTTTCCACATGTTCCCTGATTTTAAAAGGCTGTCGAATTAAACTACTGTAATGTGTAAATTCTTCAGGTTAGATCTCTTGCCATTTTGAGGAGAACTGGGTTCCACGTATCTGTACTGTTTAATAAACACATGTGTTTTCATTCACTCCTGTCATTGATGCTGCTCCTAATATAAGGTATAAGTGTGCTTGAAGCAAGAGTTGCACCACTTAATATTATGAATGTAAGGCTAACAGGGTAAATGTGAAACGCATATATAATTAACTTATCTGCTAGATTTATTCAGACTGACAGACTTACAGCTGTGACTTGCATTGGTTTTGGAGACATTTCAGAGATTACTTTCTCAGGAAAGCGTTCCACAAAAGCACTAAAACAGGTGGTGCTTTTAGCAAGTTACAAAACACAGAAACCATTCCCATTCCTAGTTCCTCTTCAGGCCACTCTGGGAGATTCAAAGGCTATTCAGAGCATTGCAGAGTGCCAGCGATTAATGGGCTTATGGAAGATGGCAAATGTCCTGAGCCTGAACTTGGGTAATACTGAGGGAAGTGTCTGTCAGTCCCCTTACTGGCCCTGCCAAAATGTGCTAAATACAGTGGCCAAGACCTGTAGAGGAATGCGCGATCCTTAGAAGGAAAGTGTCAACATCTTGAAAGCCTGCACAGACATAAAGGACATTTGCTTGACTATAGATTAAAGTATAAGCAAATGGTTTATGCTCTCTACGACAGAGGAAATGAAAAGTCTATTTTCAGTGGCCCCTGGCCAGGGACGGTTCTATTTGTATGAAAGAGTAGGAGTTTGAAATGCATTACAATTCATTAAAAAAGGATAGAGTTATGGCTACTGAACTAGACAGGGATATGAGTAATCAGAGTAAAAAATCACTGAATCATTAAGGGAAAAGTGGGGGGAAGAAACAGCAATTATAAGATTACGTTATTTTTCTGTCTCACTCAAGTACCCATTATTAGTCAGTTAGTTTTCAACATTTAACAACTTTTTGTTTGTTATATATTTGAACCTGTCAACACACAGTAATAATAAAAAAAACAATAGCGATTCCAAGGACCAGGCAACAACTGAAAGCTATATATATAATACAAATGTAAAAATTGAAACCTGTGTACATGTGTATACATTTATATATGATAATGCTGTACTTTTCATGGCATTTATTTAATGGTTATCTTAAGGTTGTGTATTTCCTTTGATGCCTTCCCTGCGAAACATGGGCAACCAATAACGTGGAACACAAGTAGTGATATTAACACCAGCGCTGCACTGTGGTGTAGGGATCTCTGCCTGCTAAATTCTTCCACACGCTCCCCAGCCCAAGCACTTTCTAAAGGAGCATTGTGTGTCTGCTAATCAATGGCAGCAACAGCTGATGTCCTTTCCCATCTTAGCCGACATCTCATGGGTAACAAAAACAGCACTTGCTTTCAAGAGGGGGAAGAAATAACCACAAAACCATGAAAATAAATTACTGGAAATCAGACTGTTTCATACGTTCTGTTTTCCACATAGGCTTACTCACGTTGAATGGTCCAGTCAGACCCTGCAACGTTTTATTAATGGAGGTGTACATCAAAGATTTTCCAGTTTCTTGAATCTCTTCCAAAAAAGATTAAATTTTTGGGTATTCGTTTCGCTCTATGCAAAATAATGGTCTATTCTTACACTAACATCTGTATTTCTTGCTTGAAATAAAAGCTACAGGATAAAGAGACAACAAAAAATCCCAAACTTCAGTCTGCTTTGAACTCCTGACATCTCTCTATGATGCATAGTGTAATGGGTGTCACTGGTTTAGTATTTGACATCAGCTATTGATTAAGTTAGTGGCAAACTTGTCCAGCACCCCCTTTGACTCGGTTATGTCACATCTGAAAAATGTACCATGTTTTCATCCATGATGCTGCGATAAGAGACCATTCCCACCAGGACGAGGCAAACACAACACCCCTCAAACGAAGAGACAGGTGTTTCATGTACAGAGCTGAAAGTTCTGGCAAAAATGTGTGGAAGTGGCGCAGCTGTGACTTCTCAGGAAAACAACCCTTGTGTTTCAAACAATATACCATCCAGTGCTGCAACTGAAGGAACACACAGAAAGCTACTCTGATGGACAGTTGGAGAAGTGAGCTGACAAGTAATATGGGTCAGCTGGGTTACGTTTATCTAATTTTACAATATAATATTTCACAAGCATCAGATGAAGTGCAATACTATCATCAATTATACACAACAATGAGTGTATAGGTTAGAAAGATTAAATATGATAACAGTGAATTGTACTGATTTCATATTATCGACATTCCTGCCTCTGCTGAGCTGGAATTAGTGTTGTTTTTTAGGACAATATGTCAGGCATCAGTGGACATCCCTTGCCATATTGCCAGCACATGTTTGCATTTGCTTAGCTTACTGTCTGCTGCAGGACATTAAACATATTTATGGAAGAATTAAAGTTTCAACTGTCAAAACACCTGCAATTAATTAACATGCTTTTTGTTTTTTAAATGGTGGTTTTACTTGTATTACAAGGAGTACCGGTTAAACTAAGCTATATGGATTTCATCAGTACTGTACATAAAGGGTGGACACGTTTAAAGATTTAGAAACAGTGGTCTGCGAAACATAGTGGTATACACTTCCTCCTAGTTTAATGAAGAGAACCTCCATTTGTTTTTTGCATTAATCTCACTTCACTTCAAGGTGTCATCTGTCATTCAATGTTTTGAATAGGGGGCTGTGACTTGCCTCTGCGATGTGTCCTTTGGCTCCTTCCAGTAGGAGCTTTTCAAACTCCGAACTTCGAACTGTCTAACACAGCAGGAGTGACCCACAATGTCACGGGGAAGAAAAAAGCACTTCATTTTAAACCATTCTTCTGGAAGGAGGAAAAGAGCCCTCTATATAGACAGAAAAGCCTGTGTTATAAAAAAAAAAAACAAGAGACATCCTTAAAACAAAATAGAACACACCTCAACTTATTTCTTTAAATTCAAAAACAACAGGATATTCACTTTGGGAATCTAAATGGCAGATATGATAAATCTGTAGCAACAGGTGGGGAATTTATAAAGCAGTGTTTTCCTCCACTCTTCTTGGTACAGGCAATGCCATGTAGAGCCAAAACGAGAAGAAGTTGAAAGTCAAATCTGAGCCCTAACACCCGTCCTTTTCTGAGTCAGCGATGAGGGGATGTGGCATTGTCCATCTCTAAAAGGAGGAGGCTGATCCTCCATGTGGAAGAGAGATTATCTTTTGGTTCCTGTTATGGCACTTTTGTGATGGGGGGGGGTAATTTATTGCCCTGGTTGTGGTGATAAATGGCTGACAGGTTTCACGCTGAGTGGAGAGCTAACAGAATATTTATGAGAACGGCTGGAATCTCCAGCTGTGCTTTACCCCAAACCCTGCCGTGTTCGTCTATCACTCAACACAACAACCCAAAGTTGGCTGTCAGAGACTGATAGTTTGTGTGTTGTTAGATCAGAGAGCTTCACCACAGTCCGTGATGGAAGATAACTTGTGACAGTGCCATTATGTACACTGAATGGGTGTTGCTAGATGCTCAATACCTTCAGTGTACTCAAAGTTATGCACATGGTATATATTCATATATCTACATTAATATATAGATCTGATATCTATTCAAAACAGTTCCATACATTTATATTAGTGACTCACACAAATTGATACACAAGGCTGAGAGAAAATCTAATATTTTAGGAACTAATTTGGTTTGTTTCCAGTTTCGTGTATCAGTCAAATGTTGTGGACATTTTTGCACTTCTTGATACACCTACAGAGATATATATTTATTCTTAAACTCCTATTATTCTTTCAAAATGAAAAATACAATGATGCTGTCCCGGCCCCTGCTGAACTAATATCTTTCCAAATCTGACATGATACAGTCTTTAATAGCACACATTTTGAACCTGCGCCACAAGGCCAATTTTGCATGTCAGTTTGCCTTTTAGAGGGATCTGCACAACCATTTGAAATGCATCTAGGACGCATTCTGGCCACTGTGGATTGGATCTGTTTTTACATTCATGTCAACATGATAAATGACGGCTTTAGAGGTAAAAATTTTACATTGTCTCTCTCTGCGGTGATTCTGCTTGGCGTGTTTGAACACTCAAGGTCAGGTGAGGAAGGCAGCCTATAAATCACTACACCATCTACTCCTCCCTGCTATCCCAGACACTTCAACAAAGGCTGATGAGCTCCAGGACCAGAAAAGACCAGGCGTTTTTCCATCTGTTGTTTCCAACATCCATAGCAGCACGACTTACTGCACTGTAAGACTTTCCAAGTAACCCTTAAGATTGAGTGATAGTGTTAAGAAAGTCTTAAGTCTGAATCATGATAAGGACTAGTGTAAGAACCCACTTCATATTTTTGTACATTCACATGCCATGAATAAGAGTAAATAACATTAGTCTTTAGAAAAATTAGGTTTATTTTGAGGAGATGGTTTAACTTGATTGTATTTTATATAAACTGCAATCACTCAAGGAGTTCAAACAGGAGATGTTTTCGTCTGTTCCATGAGTTTGAAATATCAAATTACGCAGTTTTATGTGCATTTCCACAAGAGAAGTGTCCTGGCACCAAACAGTGTCAATACTTTGGTCAGCTGTTCATCCTCTCATGTCCTGAAATCATGGTGGACACAGAAAATGGACTCTGTGTTTGAAATAAGATCAATGGTGCTCCCTGGTGGTGAAAATATACAAAATATATTTTTTCACACATTTCAAAATATTTCCCATTTGTCTCATTATTATTATTATTATTATTATTATTATTATTATTATTATTATTATTATTATTAATAATAATAACAATATTATTGTGATTATGATTATTATTGTTGTTTAATAATAATACATACATACAAGTATTAATTACTATTATTTATTACTATTAATAAATGCTATTTTATTATTCATAAGACTAGGGGGAGTATTACTGTCCTTCTAAAATGTTGCGAGTGGGCATTTATAGGCTTATTTAAGAAATTAAAAGGTTCAATTTTTTGTGCATTTTAATTATTAAGATCAGAGGTGCAATTAGAACCAGAGGCATCTTTGGCCCATGAATACTGGAGATATCTATTTGAGAATTAGCAGGCTAACACAGGCTAATAAAATCACTAATTTATATACATGATCAACTTACCTGAATTGTTCTTTAGTAATGTCAGTTTTGAGTACAATCCTTGTCTTTGCTCTGATCCTCACACTTTTACAAATGTTTTAAATAATTAAATGTGCCCTATGCATGGAGTTTTGCTTAATAACCTTACCTCACTTAATAAAAGGTGACTCGAATTTCTAGTTGTCCCATTTAAAGCCTTCCTTGACATGATTTGATTCCTCTCCCTTTCAGAAACTTCACTCCCGAATTTTTGCAGCGGTGCTAAAAACTGATTTATCTTTTCTGTGAAAACATAAGCTGTTGATCTCAAATCGTGTCCATCCGAATCCATCGCTTGCTTTTTCTATCTCTCTGTGCAGTTCACATAACCAGGGTCAAAAGTCCATGATGAATTGTTAGAAAAGGGCCTCGCAGACCGCATCATCATTAATCTGCAGACAATAGGCACTCAGTTCCAGGCCTCATACTCAAACACTGAACAATGGTTATGTTGACAGGAAAACTATGTGGTAATGGGTTGCGGCGGTGATAATTATGTATACATTCATCTCCTGATTGCAGCAGAGATGAGCACTTCTTTTTATCTTTCACAGTTTTACTTTGTATTTAGATTTGACAAGGTAATATTTTTAACAGGCTTGAGGGGGACAAAAGAGAAGCAAACTCCAATGTGCGTGTCTGGGTGAAGTGCTACAAAATAACCTGTGTGTAGTGATATGACACTGTCCTCCGAGTGTCCAATCCTTTCCCTAATGAAGCCATCAAGCAAGCAGTCGCCCTCATTGTGCCACAGAGTTAATCTGAGCAAACTCAAATCACTCAGACTAGAGAGAGTTTCTCACGCCGGGTAGACAGGGATAATTCAGTGCCAAAGAAATGCCATGGAGTTTCCATTTCCTTGCCAGGGAATACAGGAGAGATTCCAGTATTACACAATAAATTATACATTATACATTGTATTTCGAACAATTGAATACAACAAGAAAGCAAACGTATTTCAGGATACATCTGTAAACATGAAATATCTGACTTAAAGTGCCATCATATTTGGACTTATTTGGCATTTCCTACTTTACTCCATATAAATGAGCTGAACTAAATAAGACACAAAACCTCAATTGTATTGCTGTTAATGTTTTGCTGAAAGTACTATATTCCAAATGTGTTATTACATCAAGGTATAACCATAGCTAATAAACACTAAATGATCTAGTATTATACAAAAAGGTGTTAAATTGGCCAATGCCTTTTCAGAAAGGGCTATTCTGACAAAGTCTTCTGTCCTAAGCACAGTTAGACAACTGTATTCATAGTCTATTCATTCAATATGATCCTATTTACTGTTTCCCAAATTAAACCACCAGGGGGAGAGATGGAGCAATGCATACCGTTGACTTGCACTTTTCCTTGCAGCACAACAAATTGTTTGCAGGTTTGCAGGACACAAAAACTATTAATTAATGAATAATAATAATCATAATTGTGTATTTTATTAATCTAATCAACCGTCTTATACCATTGTACATGCATTACAAAATGTGTACTGTCTCTGTTTAGGACAGTGTATTATATTGTCTGACTGGATTGGCACATATTTGTTTCTTCTGTACATATGACCACCATTTAAAAATTAAACAATGTCCATGTTTATTACTCCAACTACTTTTACTGCCAGTGCTAATTACAATGAATTAATTCATATCTGTCACATTTGCCAACCAATGGATATGTACTTGGCCAAGTGAATCCGACATACTCTGCTGTATTAATGTATTAATATTAATATAATATAATATTTGAGTTAATGCGAATTTTAATGGTAAGTCATAACTTGCAAACAGGAAAACCGACCCTAACTTCTGGGAAATATATCCTAAGTGCTTAAAGTCATCAATGTATAACAAATACTAAATGTTTAATATACTTATTAATATCCATGGCAGTGTTGGGATGCATATAATATGTGTATTTCAATATATAACTTACATTTA
This sequence comes from Amia ocellicauda, assembly GCF_036373705.1. Taxonomy (NCBI): domain Eukaryota; kingdom Metazoa; phylum Chordata; class Actinopteri; order Amiiformes; family Amiidae; genus Amia; species Amia ocellicauda. The sequence continues at coordinate 14,851,583 of NC_089860.1, forward strand.
TAGCGCTCTCACAGCTAATTCACTGAATTGCAGGAAATGTAAGTTGGAACACGTTGCATTGTGGGTATTTTTCGAGCCCGAGAAAAAAAGTTCATCACTTTTACTTAACGACCAGACGGCTGTTCGTTCACTGTAGCTTTACTACGGTATTGTTGCATATGTATATTTGTTCAATTGTTTCAATGCAGTGAAGGTGAATTAAAATGTTTTAAACATGTATTTCTTTTTTAACGAAAGTGCCGTTAGTTACCCGTATCGCCGTCCTTCCCTGGGTTTTGTGGGATTTTTAAATCTCAGACTGAGCGGAGCCAATATGTGACGTCATCTGGTCACAGCACACCCTTCCACAGAATACAATAGAAATAAATGGCCGCAGCCGGTATCCTTCCGCTGGCTGCTCGTTATAGCGCCGTCACACCAGTACAATGCCCGAGGGTTGAAGCTGGTTTTTGAAATCTCGAAAATCACAATTAATGCTACAATATAAATAATAATAATAATTTTAATTGAACTATCTACCAGCTTTTTAATCTGATAGATTTCCTAAACCCAAGTGACATTTTATACTACTGGAGAAGACTAGTGAAACATGAAACATAATCAAAACACAAAATGTATACAAATGTAACACTCATTAAAAAAATCCAAGCATATTTCAACAAAGCTGTAGTTGAAATATGTAGTACTGACCTGAAACTCTTCAGCACTCTAGTGTGAGCTTTACACGCGTTCACACACAGGGTATGTGGTCAGGAATAAGGGATAGCTGGAGTTATGGAAGATTATTATAATGTGATTTTTGAGTTCATTGTTTGTCATTTTTGACTCCCCACATATAAATGGAAATGGCTGAACTATTTTGATGCAATCCTGTCACTCTTTTAGGTGTCTGGTATTCCATGCAGTTTTGATATTGTCATATGCAATTCAGACCTAAATGATTTGTCTCTTAATGTATTCACAATTAAATATTTCATAGTTAACACATAGAGGGGCACATTGGAAGTGTAATGTCAGACTAGTGTGGTGATCTGTCTAGACACTGGATCCCCAGGGTGTAACTAGGAACAGCGTTGGGTAATTTCTGTATACACACGAGAGCTTTAATTGAAGCAAGGCTGATTTAGATGAAACTGTAAAAAGTATTTTAATGTCACGTTATTATTATTACTACTACTACTACTACTACTAATAATAATAATAATACATACATACATACTGATTATGAAACAAAAATACATGAGCACAGTATGAAAATGTGAGGAAATCGAATAGGATAGGACACATAAGCGCAATTTTGTGCTGCAGTAGGGCCTGACTTATCTCCCTTTTTAATGATGTGGTCTAAAATTTAGATTAATTAAAAACAGAATTAGCAAAACTCAAAATAAAAGAGTATATAGACAGACATACAAGCTGGATTTATCCTAAACTGATGTTTGCTGAGATTCTGTGGCCAATTCCCTTTTTTCCTGTAACATTAAGAAAGAAAGAAAGAAAGAAAGAAAGAAAGAAAGAAAGAAAGAAAGAACATGGTTCATTGGCATATTTCAATGCATATCATCATGTTTGCACTTGAGGAAAGTTGAAGGTTTATGTTCTACAGAATTATAGAAATCTCCCCAAATCCCACCTTCTATACGACATGTCTTTTGGTTTTCTTTGCAGATTTGTCTTGATCTATCCTCAACTCCGAAGGTCGTAGGTTTGGATGTTTGGCAATAGTCCCTTTCTCGGGCATATTTTGTCTCAAGAAAATGCAGCGGGCAGCGGGAAATGGTTTAAATCTTCTGCCCCACATATCAAATTGCACTTGTAAGGGTTGTGCGTGTACAGTCAGTATGTACAATTCAATGAAGCTGAATGTCGAGTGACAACCCAACGTGTGTCCCAGTCAGTAGCTTTACATGTTTTGCTTTGAACGACATCCAGCACAATCCCACATGTGTCATATGGGTTTTTCACTTCTGAACAGTTGTACTGTGTCTCCAAACGTGTCAGAGTGATGTGGGGGCCTTCTTATACACGGTCTATGACTACTTTTACCCCAGAGGAGAGGAAAAGGACAATCTCTCTCCTCCCCTCCTTTCCCAGACAGAAAAGCACTCTCTTTCCCCCAGTGTGAGGTTTGTACCTGCCAAGACTTCTGCAGGTCGTGCAATAGCTCCCCTGACTATACTATATAGAGCTAATAAAAGCACACCCCCAGCTGCAAGTTACAAGATTGCAATCACACTATCATGTCCTCAGCTCCCAACCCAGATGTGACCAAAGAGTTCAAATCGTACAACCCCTATAAAAGAATAGCACTGAAACTCTGCAACAGAGGCAGCACTTACCCAATAAAGCAACATGCATTAAACCCCCTCTAAAAAAGAAAAGAAAAAGCTATGCATGCATACAGTAATTCTGTCAAATGTGCATTCGCTTATCTCCTGCACCCCATATCACAATACAGAGTGCACAAGCGTTTAGAGACACCTATTAATAAATAAAGGGCTTCTCCCGTTTCTCAGCAGCCTATAGTCCCCAGTCGATATCTGCAGCTGGGCAGCCGGGTTACAATAATGTGAGTTTTGGGGCCGGCGGAGGGATACGGGTCGCGGCGCTCCGCCTCCAGCCTTCCTGACGCCAGGATTTCACAAACTAGAGCGAGAGAGAGGGGGGAGACACAACACGGGAAAAAAGGGGGAAAAAAACTTTATGTCGGAGAGAGAAAAACAGGGGGAAAAAGAGAGTAGGGGAGCCCGGCCGCTTGCGTCAAAGTACGAGCCCTTAGCGAACTCTTTCCCCGTTTATGAGAAGAAGACGGCGGCGGAAAGTGCTCCGTTTGGATGGGTAAATATGATTTTTTTTTCTCCTCCGTGGGGGTGGGTTGTTGAAGTGATTGAAAAAGTTTTTTTTTCCTGTTTTGGGAAGGGAGGGGGGTGTTGAGGACGGGGAGGGGGGGAGACATGGCGTCGGTGGCAGTTTATTTGGGAAGATCTGAACTTGAAAGTGATGCCGTGAGGAAAAGAGACGTTGTTGTGGCGGTTATTATTAAGCGCAGCGCTGTAAGTTAGTGCCGGGCGGCCGGAGGAGGAGAGGAGAGGAGAGGAGAGGAGAGGAGGATCAGGCCAGCTTTGTTTCCTGCAGGATCGCCTTTTCGCCGGGATATATGTGCGTGTTGTGTTGCTTTTTGTTTGTAGGAACTGGTTGGGCCGCGTTGGGAAGCACTTTCGTGTAGTCGTGCGTCTTTGTTTTTGCGCTTCAGCTGGTGCAGTTGCTACTTTGTTCAACTTCCCACGTCGCGCAAAAACTTGTTTGGCTTTTGAGAAACGACGGCGCCGGCCGATGCGAGGGTCGTGGTGTGGTGTTTGGGTTTGAAAGCCTCGCATTTGGTGTGCTTTGTGTATATACCTTGCCATTTCCACTCTGCTCTTTCTGATGCATTCAAAAAAAACCAACCAAAAAAAAAAACCCAAGGCTTTACAACATTTAAAGACTGTCCAGTGTTTCAAACCTGACGTGCACGTTTGGAAATAATCCTGCTGGGTTTGCATTTTCACATTTTCCCTTTGTGTGCACGGTGCTTGGAAATCGGAAATGTGTTCACCTCTGATTTCTGTTTTACCCACTCTTTTTCTTCTTTATTGAACGAAGAATAATGCTTCAATGTTGTGTCCATGGGCACTTTCTTCCAGTGTGAGTCACAATAGCTGGTTTTCCAATAACGGGTGTTCGTGTGCACATAAACCCCAGTGAATGCCTGTTTGTCCTCTGTTGAAATGTGGCAGATATTTGCTGTCTGCTATTGTTTTGCATCCCACCAGATTGTAGGGGAGCCCGGCTCTTCTCAGTCCAGAGAAAAACTTGGGTCTTCTCGCCGACACACTCATGAGGGTTAGAGAAACCAAGCCCAGGAGTTTGGTAGATGAGATCTGGAAGTGCTTTATTGTAGTATCTTGTACAATATCTCCAGAGTCACTGAAAGATGCATCTGATCCCAAATAAAAACCGGGTAAGCTTTGATTGAAGTCGAGCAGCAGCTATCTTGTCAACTAAGTGAAAAGGCATGTCTGGAGGAAACAAATGTATTCAAGATTAACAGAATTACATTCATTAACAGGGTGTGTGGTTGTCTTGTGCATAACTAATTACCAGCACATACTGTGGATGCTGATTGGATGCCTTAAAAGTTAGACAGGGATCTAGGGTCAGTAAGCTACAGACAAACGTGGTTATGATTGTTCATAACCCATTTCCAAATACTGTACTTATCTAACTGTCATTTTAAGCCTAGATCTAGTCTTTTTACACTGAATTATACACGTCTTTGGTGGTCATTTTCACTTCCTGCAAGATATGCTTATCAGTTTACTTTATATGCATCTACTTTAAGGTATACATGTAGGATACCCACACCCACGATTTAAAACTGCTGTTTGTGACAATAAATTCTGCCAACAGGTAACACTTTACACATTTTCTAAGCACTTCAGCAAAGCAATAATGCACAAGAAGCTGATATTATCCTCCAGTGACTACTGTAGAGCACATTGCACTCAACTCGTGTGTGCTGCTGCCTTTCATAAGGAAAGCATTGTAACGAAATTAGTAAATAATACATACTGTAGTGTAGTGCAAATGCAGTGAGCTAAGACCCTAGAGACTGATTTAGTGCGTTTCAGTTCCAGTCAGGCATGATTAAGCATTGTCTAAAATAAGGTCTCTGGGGTACACAGGCTGGAGGACTTGGGTGTTTTTGCCTGATCCTGTAAACGATTTGTAGCTTAAAACTCTTCCAATTTGTATCTTTGAGCCCAAGTGCACAATTAACACACCTTTTTTTAGTCTGAGTGGCATAGGGGGAATATATACCTATTTCTAATTCACAATTGTGGGACCATGAATAGACACAATGCAAATCCTTGTATTTCCACTATTGTAAAAAGCATTTTCATGGTAAATGTTGGTATAATTAGATTGTGGCAAACACCCTTAATGGAAGAATTCTAATAAAATATTTGACCTTTTGGTAGCTACGCTATTATGTTAAAATATCCCGAAAGACGTGTCTAAAAGCCCACAGCAATGGAAATCCATCTGAATATATGAAAATGCAATGGATGCCGTAACATACAGTTTACAAGAGATTGTGTTCCAAGACTTTTCGCCATTAGAGCTTATGTGCAAAGAAAAGCATTTTGTCTGCATGGGCCTTGGGAAATCAATACGGTATACAGCTAGAGTGTCCTTGTCTGACTTTGCAGAAAGCACATTCACGAGGGTGAGCTCACAGTCCTTCAATCACTGTGAGCTGAGAAGGATTGACTGTTTGCAGCCGTCTGCAGCGGGAAATGGAAGGAAGTCCTAAGAGTGAAATGCATTGCGTTATCGCTGTCGGGCTCAGGGAGCTGTGTCCCCAGTTTCCTGTAGTTAAGATTATCATTTTGCTGTCGTCGCTTGGAAAGCATTGAGGCCTCGCGAAACTCCTAACAAGCCGATTACACTGTTGGGCACTAGCAGCTGGAGATAAGCGAGGGCCTGTATTGTGGAGGTCTTCCTGACCTGCTAAGTTGCTAGGTCAGTAATGGACACCTTTTTCAGTACGCAATGTTTTGAGTCTCTCTCGGACTAGGTCGTGCTACTTTGCATCTTCATCCGGTTTGGGAATTAAAAAAGGGGGAAACATCTTGGTGATGACGTGGAGTCGGCATTGGTTGTTTTGTTCTTTTGTCCACTTTTTTTACTTTTAATTTAGCAAACAAATTATGGAAATGGCGTAAACTGTAAGGCCTATGTCATATTTTCACCAGCTGTACATGGTAGCAGGCTTGTTGAGCTTTTTGTTTTCAGCTGATGCGCTGACTCATACCTCCTTTCCAGTTTGTCACTGGGAACAAGCTGTAGCCTGCAACTACTTTAATGTGTATCGCAATCAAATCTGTAATATAATCAGCAGCTTAATCGTTATACTGATGCATCTGATTTCCAATTAAATATTTAAGGAGCTTGCAGTGTAATTCTGCAATAGAGTACATTGGAAGGGCAGCAGGTTAAGAGTGACTGCTTTAGACAGTTTGCCTTTTATCTATTTTTCTTTGTACTGAGTCAGATGGTACAAGATACATCTAACTTCGAAAGTAGCCCAAACTATTTAAAGTGCTTGTATTCTTATAAAATAAGAATGAAATATATTTAATTCGGTCTTAGATATGGAAACAACACCATGGTGTTACCCTTGTCCAAAATCCCTGATATTAACCACAGTTGCTGTACTTCCTGGGGAGCAAAAAAAAGTAAATTTGCTGTCCTGCTATATTTAACCAGCAGCTTTGATGTGGAGATAAGGCAACTGTGATGAAACTCTATGCACAAAACATATCTGCTAGTGTGACCTTGTGCATAAGGCAGGACTTGATGGTCAGACACAAGCCTGGTATTTATATCTCTGCTTTGGAAAAAGAGGATGGTAAAAGTAGTCAATTATTATATTATAGAGCTGCTCTGTACAATACACTGATGAAGGTGTAGGTGCCATGGATTGGCCCGCTAATCTATTTTTCTCCTAATTAGCTTGGGAAGTGTACAGGTTACTATCATCTAAACAAGAGTCAAATTTACCTTATAGCCTGTGTGTCCTGCTGAGTATTTCCAAAATTGTTTTGTCTGCTGTTGCTATAAATGCTGAACAACATGAGACCACCTAGACAATAGATTACATTTCCCCCCCCCCGCCAAAACATTTTTTTATCTTTTCCAATGAAGTTTAGAACAAAGAATCTCAAGGAAAATAAATTGAATAACAGGAACGCATGTGGCCAGCCACCTGCCTCCTCTCCATTTTGCAGATGTTCATAGTTCTGAGGATCTCGCATGCATTGAGAGGGTGCAGCCCAGCCCTTTGAATTTCAAAAATGTATCGAGAAGGAAAGACAGTGATGTTTGGCAGCTGTGGATGGGGAAGGAGGGTGGGGGTGGGAGGAAATGGATTTTAGTAGCCGACATCCTCTTTCTCAAGTTGTGTTCATGACTCCTCAACAGCTGCATTCTGGCCTGTAGGCTCCATGCCTGGGTTGGGTGTGCGTAGAGAGGGTTCTGTTTCTGCAATAGTCAGATCTTTCAGGATAGGTGTATAGACGTGAATCTTGTATTTTTTTAATTCCAAGAAAGAATATACAGATTATATTTGATATCTCCAGTTCATTGTATGTAAATTTTACATTGGTTGTGTATATATAAAATGTAGTTTGCTGTGAAGGTTAACATTCTGACTAGTTAATCTTTATGAAATCAGTCTTGTGCAGGAACCTTTTGCTCTTTTTGCAGGTGTCTCTCTTTTTTTTAGCAAAAAGCTGCTGGTGACTCAAACCCCCTTCATGGTTTTATGGAATAGGCAGCTTTCTGGATGACTGCAGCCCTCTCTGTTCCTTTGAATGGTTTCAGCAGCAATTGAAGACCCTATAGGTCCCTGCATTGTAGGTTTTAACCATTTCCCTTTGGACTGTGTAATGAAGAGACCTTGTAAGGCTGACTGCTGAAAAACAAGAGTTGAATGCGAGCCAGAGGGCATTTCCACCACTGAAGACGGCAACTCCTTTATTTTATTTTTTTATCCAAAACATTTACTGTTCCGGTTTTGATTGGGGAAATTAAAGTTGACTTCGAGCGGATCAGACAATTACCAAGAGTCCTCCTTGTAAGACCACCAGGAGGACCCTTCTCTCTACCCTCAGTGCTGCGAAGGTAGTCTCTGCCACGGACCCTTGGGCTGCGAGCTGTTTAGCCTGAGAAGCTGGAGTAACTCTCCAGGGATTGCTTCCCCTCCTTGACTGTATACTACCGGAGAGTCGTCACCCTCATAGCCACCATGACTTCAATGTCCAGCTTGTTCTCCTTCACCAGCCCGGCTGTGAAGCGGCTCCTGGGGTGGAAGCAGGGAGACGAGGAGGAGAAGTGGGCAGAGAAGGCTGTGGATGCCCTGGTGAAGAAGCTGAAGAAGAAGAAAGGGGCCATGGAAGACCTGGAGAAGGCGCTGAGCAGCCCAGGACAACCTTCCAAGTGTGTCACCATCCCTCGCTCCCTGGATGGCCGGCTCCAAGTGTCCCACCGGAAGGGCCTCCCCCATGTCATCTACTGCCGTGTGTGGCGCTGGCCGGACCTCCAGAGTCATCATGAGCTCAAGCCCCTCGAGGTGTGCGAGTATCCCTTTGGGTCCAAGCAGAAGGAAGTCTGCATCAACCCCTACCACTACAAACGAGTGGAGAGCCCAGGTACGTACAAATTGAATTATATGACCACTAACAATGAATCCACTTGCACTTTGCCTTTTCTGTCCTGCTTGTGATGGCTGAAATGTTCCCCTTGAGAATGAAGATGAACTGGTGTCCACTGCATGATCACAGGCTAAAAACAATTTACCCCATTTTCTGAAACTCATATCCCAACTTCAAAAGTTAATTCATGAGATCTCATTGCTAAAGTTGCATTTCATTGGCATGTTTCCTCAAATTATGAATTTATTGACCAGAATAATTTCTACTTTGATCCTTAGCTGTGGAGTACTGATATTTATTCAGAAGGATGACCCAGTATACAGCATCAGCCATTGTGTTAAGCATTTAGTAAAAGCCTTGAATTTGACTAATGCAGAATCTTCCCAAATCTGTTCTTCATTAGCACTGCTTGATCAGATAATCTTACCTAGCCACCCCGCTGAAATACATTTTAAAGAAGTTTTTAAGCCAACCAATTTCTTTGTAAATAAAATCTCCCCTCCGAAAACTGCTTTTATTGATTTGGTATCTATTTTAGTTCCCCCCTTTATAACAAAATGGCTATTGCAGCTGCATAGGCTATCCATTTTGGCCTGTAAGAAAGATATACTAGTACAAAAAGTCTATTCATAATTCATGAAGAAAAACATGATTTTCATGTTGAGCTATTTCATACCGCAGCAGCAAGCTTTATGACTCAAATATAGATGAAAACTGAAGCTTCTAGTCATTAACATTTGCTGTATTAGATTATATTAGGACTTCCACTGCATGTTAGATTTGATGAATAGAACCTGTGTAATATGCACAGTGCTGTCAGCGACATTGCCTTCTCGTGCTTCCAGACAGATTCCAGAATGAAGAGGTGATACTTTTTTCTTCTAATAGTGGCCTTTGCATCACCTTCGCAGAGTATTTGTGATGAGTTTCTGTGTATTAAAGGTACCTTTGAGCCCTCCAGGGGATCTGAGATCACATGTTTGTCTCTTGAAAGACAACACACTTGTGTTAAAGTATGATTCTGATCATGGGGCTCTTACTATAGCATTGCCTGAGAGCCAGAGATATTACCCTGTCATAAGTTGTCTTTATTTTTCTTAGAGATTGTGTTTTGTAAAATTGCCCTGAAGATCAAAGTTCGGCTTCTCAATGAATAAAGATATATACAACCATTGTGCCCTTAGTCTTATATAAAGTGGATGCAGTTGAATATGTGCATGTCAGTTGACATTTGGTAGCCTCAATTGTGATTTGCAGAACAAATAAAAAAAAACAAAAAAACAATAGGCCTATATTATGCCACAGATCTGCAAATATCATATTTAAAATGAAGTCAGGTCTTGTCTGTCCCATATTTAGATGGGTATTGGTCTAAAGGACTCTGTATCCAAGCTGACCTATGAGATCTTCCGTTTCTTGCAGTGCTTCCTCCGGTGTTGGTGCCCAGGCACAGCGAGTTCAACCCCCAGCACAGCCTACTGGTCCAGTTCCGCAACCTGAGCCACAACGAGCCGCACATGCCTCTCAATGCTACCTTTCCAGAGTCTTTCCAGCAGCACAGTGGGGGCAACTCCTTCCCCATCTCGCCCAACTCGCCCTACCCCCCATCTCCGGCCAGCAGCGGCACCTATCCCAACTCTCCTGCCAGCTCTGGGCCCTCCAGCCCCTTCCAGCTTCCAGGTACAAGATACACAGCTAAGAGATTGGGATTGAAAACAAAAATGAACCACCACTTTATGAACATATTTTTGTAGGGAATTATGGATTATGAGCCCAAAGTAATGGCTAGAGATGTGGACTCGGTATGAATGGAGAATTACAAACACAACAAATCTTTAGTTATAGTGACAGGGCATCACAATTAAGGTCAGTGGAAGTACACAATTGATTTGCAAAGTTAGCAGCTCTGTAAAGCCTCAAATATGCTTGTGCAAAAAATGCTACTGTGCCAAATGGCTGGCAATAGCCAGTCATCCCAGTACTGCAGTATATTTCACAGATTTGCTGACTGGAAACAAATCTACAGGCTGTGTGTAATTGGGCACGAATAAACTAGTATTAAGGATCAATGTTCTGGATAGGGAAGTTCATGCCTTGTTTTTATCTGGGTGAATTAATCTGCTTGTTGGGCAGCCTTTTATAATGTGCTTTGCACAGGGTAAAAGTTTCATTTTGCTGTAATCACTTGTTTATCTCTGTGGCTGAAGTCCCGGTGCCTGTTGAGGTATTTTTATTTAAAAATAATGAATATAAAGGCCATGTATAGGCTATATTTTATGATATAACCTAGCTATAGGGAAAGTATCTCTCAATCTAAATTTGGAAAACAATTCTCAATGCATCTGATAGTGATTCCCTTCAATTCGGAAACAGGAAAATATTTTATATACTTCAATACAATATTACCATCCACAGTTTTTTTTAAATATATATACTCTTTGTCTTATGTTTGCATTGAGATAATTGAAGTGAACTGCTGAAAATAAACCTAGAATAACTCAAATATTTTCCACAGTGAAGTCCCTCCCATCAGTTTACAAATGATATGTTGCCCCCCTGTGGACGGTTTTTGAATTGTATTTTTGTATTTTTACATCTGCATTTAGAATTTTTCACAATTTAATGTCTTGGATACCACTTCCAAAATAACCTTTATTTGTATATCATGCAGAGGAAAATTTTTATTCTGAGTTCCATTTAAAACTTGGACTAATGTGTACTTCAGTTAAGATGCAGATTGAGTTATAGCTGTAGTTATATATTGTAGATTTAAACATCACATTTTCTTCCACTTCTTAATTAAACTATTCTATTTTAAGGGAATCCTGAGAAAATATTTTATTAAATTTATATAAAGCTTTTTCCTGTCCACCGGGCTGCTCCGCCTTGAAGGTTGCAGAGCTCTCTTGGCAGTTTTCCCAGTGCTGGGCTCTGGTCATCAGAAGCCAGTTGTCGGGCACAGCTGTTCCAAGTCTTTACTCCTTTCTTTGTGGTCTGTCCTGCAGCTGACACCCCCCCGCCTGCCTACATGCCTCCCGACGAGCAGATGGGACAGGACAGCTCTCAGTCAATGGACACTGGGAACAGCATGGTCCCTCAGAACATGCCCAGGGGAGGTGAGAGACTTCCTCACCTCTCTGCACCTGTCACACAGTAGAGGAGATGAAAGGGCAGGAAGCAGTGTTGTGCAATGTGCAAAATAAATCATACTAAAGGAGAGAAATAGTTTGATTACATAATCTTCTGCCAAAATTGTAGATCTCCTTTTTTGGTTCAAAAAGAGATGTGATTATAAACTTTGAAAAGTGGATCATTTGCTGTGAAAAATATTATTCATGAAAAGATGGATCCACCTTTGTTATAATATATTGTTTCCATTATACAGCTTGCTAACCACCTAATCATGTTTAGTTTAATTAGACCCACACTTCACTAATGTCTGTCCCGTAGGGGTTTTATCTGTAGAGCGTATGAACCCGCTGAGTGTGGGGTCTGCACTGGAGTGTGGTGGCCAATTTCAGTGTAAGCCAGTGCTGCCCAAACCCAATCCTTGAGGGGCCAACATGTCTAATAGGTCACCTTTAATTATAAATTTCTTAACAGCTGGAACAATTTCAATGTGATCAATTAAGCAGATTAGTGAAATTAAGTTAGACTTGTTTAAAAGACCAGACTGACAACAATGACCAGAATTCCCTTAATTGAACAAGTTAATTGTTTAATTGAGCTTCCATGTGGTCCCAGTCTGTTGAAATTAGTCATTTAGGGTGACATACAAAACTATTTGTGCACCACTGGTGTAAGCAGTGTTTAGATGTCGAGGTGCACAAACGGTTGGGTAGGACAGCTGTGTCTCTTATCGAGCCCCGCTGTTAAACTGTTCGTCCTCTGTCCTGTGCAGTAGACGTGCAGCCCGTGGAGTATGAGGAGCCCCGTCACTGGTGCTCCATCGTGTACTACGAGCTGAACAACCGCGTGGGCGAGGCCTACCACGCCTCCTCCACCAGCGTGCTGGTTGACGGCTTCACCGACCCGTCCAACAACAAGAACCGCTTCTGCTTGGGGCTGCTGTCCAACGTCAACCGCAACTCCACCATCGAGAACACCCGGCGCCACATCGGCAAAGGTTTGGCACTCTTCCTCTCGCTGCTGAAGGACAGGATGTAGCTGATCTTTGTGCTCCCAAGTGTAACGGCTACTTTCTAATTCTGAAATGGAAATGGGGGGTCTTTTTAGAACCAGCTGTTCAAGATTTTAAAATAAATGGACCAATACTTAATTTGGCTTCTGGTTTCTAGTAAGGTTTTTGTGTCATATTTAAAAATGATCAGGACATCGAGCTTTATCCATTTCCTGCTGGCTGTTTCCTGACATCACTTACTTCCCTGCCTCCCACAGGAGTCCACCTCTACTATGTGGGAGGGGAGGTGTACGCTGAGTGCCTGAGCGACACCAGTATCTTCGTCCAGAGCAGAAACTGCAACTACCACCACGGCTTCCATCCCACCACAGTCTGCAAGATCCCCAGCGGCTGCAGCCTCAAGATCTTCAACAACCAGGAGTTTGCCCAGCTGCTGGCTCAGTCTGTCAACCATGGTTTCGAGGCTGTTTACGAGCTCACAAAGATGTGCACTATCCGCATGAGTTTCGTCAAGGTACGGCACCCCTTCAGTCAGGCATATTTCAGCTGCTTATATATATAGTTTTTTGTCTGCAATAAATAGGATCATATATCTGTCTCATTAATCTTCTGTTCTTTGTTAGGGCTGGGGGGCGGAGTATCACCGGCAAGACGTCACCAGCACCCCCTGTTGGATAGAAGTTCACTTGCACGGCCCTCTCCAGTGGCTTGATAAAGTACTGACACAGATGGGCTCTCCTCTTAACCCTATCTCCTCCGTATCCTAATGAGAGGGAGAGGAGCTAGGGAGTGTCTTTTTAATATTTTTTTTTTTTTTTCCCTCAACGTTTGATTACTAAAACATGGTCTTCGAGGCTGAACTGTTTACACTGCCTGCGAGAGGGACTTTATCCTCAGGCAGTCCGAAGTATAGAGTGACTCATTGGCTACAAGCAATTTTTGCAGTGGTAAACACTAGTGGTGGCACAGACCGGATGAACAACTACAAACCTGTCATCTTCTCAGAGTAAAACACTACTGGAGACATCTGGCCTAGAGCAACTTTTCCTTTTTTTTTTTTTTTTTCCCCATCCCCTTTTTCTTCTGGTTTCCTTCATAAACCTGTTTTAAGAAAGCTTGTAAAAGCGAGCAGTCTCTTTCAATAGATTTTTGTTCAGTAGTTGAAATGGACTGAAATGGTAGTTCTTGTTTCCCCCCCTTCCTCCTTAAGCCATTAAATAATTTGTTTTCATACTTTGTTTCCTTTCCTAATGTCTAAACTCATCTATTTACATTCAAGGCATAGTTGTAGTAATGTCTATGACATCCAGAACCCTCTACATTTTTTTGTCCCCCCAGCTCTCCCCCCCCTTTTACTTCAAGGCAGAATACTAAATAATGGCTTCCTTTTAAATAAAAGCAGTCTTAAACCTTAAACATGCAATGTGGATTTTCCATTTTTGAACTGACTGAGTTTACTTCAGACATGGTTAAATTAAACATCAGGAATGGAAGATGGATGTTTCTTGATTTACCATTTTATTTTACAATGTGGTTCACATCTAAAGCTCATGAAGTTTGCTGACATCAAGGCTGATTTTGTTGCTTCTCATTGCTGTAACTTTGTGAAAGTAAAGAATCAATTATAATTGACTTAAACTAGAGTAGCTCATTTTGCTAGCTTTTATACATTGTCATTTTTATGTATTAGCGAGGTATGTTGGTCTGCAGAAACACAGAATACTTGTTTTAATAAGGTAAGTAACACAATGAAAAGCACTGATCTTTACTGTATAGCTTGCTCTTACAGTGTTAGGAACAGATAACATGAGTGAAGTTAATCAGTTAACAATGTGATTAACAGAAATACAAATAGGGGAAAGTATTAAAATTAAACTGTTTAGAAGTTGAAATATTCAGTTGATTGTTACAAAATAAGGCATAGTGAGGTATCTCTATTTTCCCTTCTAGTGTCTTCTGCACAGCCCGAAGAATGTTCTTTTATAGAAGTGTACTTTTCCCTTTTAGAAACTGAGCAGTTTCCAATCGGGCATCACATATGCTGTCCCAGAAAAGTGTTTTTTTTATAGTATAGATTTGCAATAAAACATTTCCTTCATTATACTTCCCCTGTGGATTCTGACTGTTCATGTTCTTTACTTGAAATACTGTACATTGTGTTCATATTTGTTAATCTAAAGTGGCCAGTGAGTTTCTTGGATATACCTACTGTAATGTTTTCTGGAATAGTGGCTGTTTTATATTGTATTATCTCTTTATATTTTACATATTTTCTATATGAAACACTAACCAAAGCTATTTCTCCTCTTGGCAGAAGCCTTTTTTTAAACTTTGATGAAAAACACTGGTGCAAGTGAGGACAGGCTTCATCTAGGTAGGATACCAGATGGTAAAACAGTGAAGACGTTTCAGGCCCTGTATGAGTCTGTGATCGCTGATGGCCAGTTGCTTGGAAGGTTAATTGTGCTTAGAAAAAAAAAGAGCCCTTTGTGTTGCATTTCTGCTTGGCAAAAAGGTCTAGTGATTTATGTTCAATTTAATGTAATTAAGGAAAAAAAAAAATCACCCGTCAGTGCACGGTGGCTGCGGCTGCTGGACATTAATAAGCTTTGACACGAGTTATAAGAAGCCCAGCCCAGTCAATAACAAAATTATCATGCGCAAATGGTAGCGGATTGAAAAACAAATGAAGTGTAAAGCAAATGACCTGAATGGAATGCCCTTTTATTGTCAAGCAGGCAGTCAAGCAATTCAAAATATTGTCATATTAAAAATAAAACCTGCCTACATCTTCAGATTAAAACGTAGTGTAACATTCATTATCAATTTCTTTAGAATGGAAGAATTTCTGTATAAAAGTGTCTCATTATAAACCAAACAAGCTTA
The DNA here is from genome assembly GCF_036373705.1 of Amia ocellicauda. Classification (NCBI taxonomy): domain Eukaryota; kingdom Metazoa; phylum Chordata; class Actinopteri; order Amiiformes; family Amiidae; genus Amia; species Amia ocellicauda. The sequence goes on from NC_089860.1 coordinate 14,866,868, forward strand.
TGTAATGAGCAGTTCTTTTCACTCAATTATATACGCAGTTTTTATTATATGGAGTACATAAAGTAACTATACAATATCGATAGAACTTACTCCTGCCTTATGTGGCAATCAAAATGAAATGGTTTTGCATTTTATTGGAGTGGCAGGGGGTTAGTTATTGGTATTGATATTGCTGGGGGAAAGAAAATTATTCTATTTAGCACACCTGTAGTCCCACTTTGAGTTTTACTCTGAGAAAGATTTGAATTTGGTTGTTCTTCCACATGAATAAATCTGAATAATTGAAACTCCTAGCAACAACTCATTGAGATGAACGAGAGGACCGAAAGCTTAAACAAAACAAAACCATCCAAATATATATATATATATATATATATATTAGCTTGAGAGTTGAAGAAGCAATGATTTAAATTGTTCTCATAAATATACATTGCCTTCACTCTCCGACATCTATTAGAGTCGAGTCCTTGACATTGCCATTACCAGCCTGATGTTAACATGCAGACTACTTAGTTTCCAAGGGTAGTGAATGTTAAGAAACAGTGTTGCCAAGTGTGTTTACAGGTTTCCACAGTACACGTATCTAAATCACTTTATTTGTTCAAGGCTCATTTGCTTTGGGCAGAACCTGAACCTTTTATGAATTAATTCCTATTTTTCCGTTTGAACGCTTGGTGCTGGATATGTATCCTGTCTTCATCTCTGTGGCGTGTTATTCTTTGAAGGATAAGTCAAGGCTGGGATTTATATGCTGGATTTGGTAGAATGGGACACTTGACAGATGGGAGTTCTGTAAAATGTAAAATCAAATGCCAATATGGGAGTTTTTAAATGGAATTGTCAAATCTGAGTTGTCATTCATTTTTGGATATTTATTGGGAAATTGGCACAAGAAATCAACATTGAGTGAAATAAAACCTGCAGGCCTTCAATTTTGCTGTTAAGAAAATATGAATTGGATGTCATTAGACTTGGTGTGCATGCACCAGCTTATTTATAATGTTTGATTTCTATGAGTATGCTTTAACAGAATGAGTGCATACTTTGATGGTACTTTATCACAGTAAATTAACATTTAATTTTCAAATCCTAGCTGGAGATGGGTAATTGCTTGAATGCCTTGAGTTGGAATCCAGTAATACCAATACATAGTTCTTAGTTTGAGGTTTTATCCATAATGGTCTAATAAATTCTATAAAACCAATATCTGGAACAAAATGTATGTGTGGTCTTTTTCTGTTCTGATAATTTTTTGATTCTTTTGTGTATTTTATGGGGTTGAACAAGTCTAAAATTAAAACAAACTTCCACTTTATTGTACAGTGTGTGAGCTCGGCAAGTCTCTGAAAAGTAAAAATGATATTTACTTGGAATGGTTTATTGTCTGAAATGCTGATTTCTTTCATATGGAAAGAAAATAAAAGTGCGGTAGGGAGGAGGGGAAACATCATCCTTCATTTTCTCCCCCTCTGCTGTGGACCCTGGGATTGCTGCCCCCTTTTAAGAATGCTTTAATCACAATTCCTATTATTTATGTCCCTATTTTCATCTCTCCAAAGGCATTATTGGGTTGTCACCTCACTGGAGGGCTTAATGCACTCTGACACCTTGGAGAGGTTCGCCAGCTGGCCTTAGAGAGTACAGATTATCGGTATTCAGCTCTTCCAAAGAGAAATATTACTTTTGCCCCCCCTTCTCCTCTACCCCTCAGCTTGCTAGACAGTCCTGAATTAAAATTCCAGATCGGAAAATGGGGCTGACAGAGCGGCAGCGGAGCGTGTTGATGCAAGTGACAACACTCTGCGACCGAGGGCCACATTCCCTGCGTTGTTAATAAGTTTTTTCCAAATTGTTCAGCTTGGGAGACGGGCAGGGTGCACCCAATTACAAGTGGCCGCACATCTGAGGGGATGCGTCCATACATGTATCTTGATGGAAATATTTTGAATTGGATTTTTTTTTTTTATACAAATCTTTGACTTATTCTTATTAGTTATTGTTTTATGCCAGATAAATACATTCACGTTTCTAACATCTGCAGTAGCGCTGGAATAATCGGCATAGGAGAGTTTAAAAAGTTAGTTTTTTTTAATGCAGGTTATAAGCATAAAAATGTGACTAATGAAAACGGTCCATTCATTTATTTTATTGGTGCTTTCAGGTGATGTCCTCCAGTCAAAATCTGACAATACTCCACGACCAGATCCACTTGCCTCTCCTGTGCTTTCCAATCAGGAGCTCTGGTGGGTTGATTTTAAAGCAATGACAGATTTCAGCATCCCAACTAGTAAATAAAGGACAGGGGCGTATAATTGTCAGTGATGGATTGTGTAATATAGATGCATGTGTTCTGGCACATTCACATACAACGTAAATCTGTGTATATAATGGAATGAGCATAAAGTTTATCGAATAGTTTATTCCAGCTGTTCCATGGTATGAACACTGTTATTTAAGGGAAGCCCCGGACTTACTAGGGGGTGGGGCTTAAGGTATAAAGGAAGCAGGAAGTGAGCAGAGAGAGAGAGTGTGTTTGGGGTGTGATATGAAAAAGCAGAAGGTCAAAGTCAGCTTTTCTAATGCTGGACCTAGCTACATGTTTTGTGGCTAGTTTCCCTTTCCTTTTTTACAAACCCAGTGAGTGGTTTTTTTGTTTCGTATTTGCTTGTTTTTGTACCTGCAGGTTTCACTTTTAAAGCCAAGGCTTTTGTAGTGTGGACCTGAGGATAATTTCTCCATTTCCCCACACTGTGTAATAAAGACATTTACTTTTTCACCAAAGTTCTGAGTCCTTTGGAATATGTGGGCAGAGTTTAATTATTGCCACCCTTCCAGGGCTCGGCAAAGAAGTGGAGGGTGGCACTGACCTATAGGGAACGACTGGATTCAGACGCGAAGAGACCAGTAAATCTCCAGTTTTATTGATCTTTGGCCTCATATAATGATTATAACCCTTCAGAGGTCTCCCAAGTAGTATTCATAATAGGGTATCATTTCAGAAGAGGTTATTCTTAACTGGAAGTTAATGTGTACCAATTTAAAAGCTTAAGATGCTGAGGTTTCCCTGCTAAAACATACCAGCAAGTTGTTCCCTTCTTTAAATCCAATACGTTTTGTACATCCAGGCACTGTTTAAAAAAAAAAAAAAAAGTTTGTTAATCGTTACACAGCCTGTTCCTCTGAAGCGTGTTCGGTGAACTTCATTTATACGGCTGTGAACTGCGCTGTGGCACTGATGGTTTGGGGATAGCCAAAGCGGGTCCTGTGTGCTTACGCCTACAGGGTACACTGCTTCCTTCAATTTATAGGTATCAAAAGTTTTTGTAGTGTTATACATCAAGACTAGAGGGGACAGAACGGCAAATAGCTTCTTTCCATCTGAGTCACTCACAACATCAATATGCTGCTGTAAACCTTTACTCCACGAGGCAGTATCTATTAACTCGCTCCCTGGAGACCTGCTGCACAAAATTGAGCATATTACTACAAGAAGGCAAAAGGCTAACCCAGGCTAGGGGATTTCTATCGCATGGAAACCCAGGGGACAATAATGGAAAGCAAACAGCTATGAGAGAAGTGAATGGAATTAAGAAGGCCAGTGGACCATTGCCTTGTGTAAAAAGGGTTGTCTGTCAGCTTCTGTAGAGTATTCAAGGTTTAATGGAGCCTCTTACACCATGGCAAGGAATAACATCTCAGATAGTCTCTCGCAGTCCCTAGGTAGATTTGGTTTTATTTTTTTATATAACGATCCAACATACCTGTTGCAGCAAATTTTAAATACTTAATATCAAGTCATTTATACATGGCTCAGGTTTCACAATAACTTTATTGCCCTCACCTGTAGCGTGGGCGCCAACCATCAACAAAAATCCAAACCACGCCACTAGATGCTTCTGCTGGTTTCAGCATTACTGATGCAGAAATGAAATTAGACTTTTGATTACATTCTCCAGGGATTTACAGCAGTGCAACTAATTGTATGGTAACATCTCATGTTCACCTCCATTACAAGATGTTTTCCATGTCTCATAATTGTGACACTTTAATTTGATGCACTACTGAATAGTTTTATTTCTTAAAGGCTTAGGCTTCCCCAGTATTTTCTGCTTGGATTGTCAATATTTTTGGTACCATGTTGCAGAATGTAATTAAAAATCCCATTAAAGCCTCACTTTAAGATATTAGACAAGTCAACAAGTAGCATGCCGAAATGTTTGCGTTGTTAAAGGTGGCCACTGTATAAATGTATACAGATTTGCCCAGTTCACTAAAGTAAACTGAATTAAGCATAAGCGAATTATATGTTTTTTTAATCCAGTATTTTGAATTAAATGATATCAAGATAAATGTCTTTGACAAGGTACCTATTCCCTCTACTTTGTTTAATTGTATTTTTTAATGGACTTAGTTAAACAGATATTTACATATTGGTAGCCACTCCTATGCATACAGACCTATCTCAAACCCTGAGAGAGTTTTCAGCCATAGAGTCCTTCAGTTCACATCAACCTAACTGTTTTGGATCCAAACTGTCAAAGCGGTTCACAACTATGTCAAGGAACAAGCAGAGGGTCAAGTCTCTCTCTGTATAAACTCTTTTTCTCAGTGCTTAAGAGACTTTAGTGTTGGCCAGCACAGCCTGCCTGAGAAACGCAATGATTCATCTCTCTAAAAAATAAAAAATAAAAAAATGCAGGTTTGACGAAGTCTTCAAGTTTGATAGATTCAGAAGATTTTTCTTCTCTTGCAGACTTGTGTGTTGTTTAAGCAGACCAGGATGAAGAGATAACTCATGTCTTCGCTGAAAATGAGTAAATCCTAGCCCTGCACTAAATCTGCTGAAGGTAAAAAGACCAAACGCAAAATACTTTGTGCTGCCGTCTGCGTTTACTGCTTCAAAAAGTCCCACTTCTCCTTAGGTTTTACAGCAACTCTGAAATGATAGACCATATATGCATCTACATATACATATAATTGTTATACATTTTTCTTGTCCATATTGTCACTTCTTAAAATTAACCTTTTTTCATTATGCATTATGATTTTTCAAATAAAATCTTTATGAGATTTAATCTTCTTAAAGGAATAGTAGTAAAGTAAGTAATGTGGTAAAAATACTGGAATTAGGATGCTTTTCTTTCATTATCTACCTACCTACCTATAATATACACACCCACTTTCCCACAAAGCTGTGTATGAGAAAGTAGTCATTGTAGATCTGAATTAAACATTGATATGCTGGATATAATTCTGTTATTTAAATCCATCTTTTTGCTATTCCCTGTGTATGATACTTACTGATAAATTATGAACTAAATTACAAGATTGACAGGTGTTCTAATGAAAGACCATGACTGGAACACCATTTCTAGGCCCCTCAATTTGATTGTGTCCTACCTATCAAGTGTAATGACTCGCTAGCAGTAAACCCCTTCACCTACATTACACATGATTGTTTTTTGTTTTCTTGTTGCTTGATTATGATGCTGGGCTTTTTGTCTTTTGTATTTGGCTGAAGGAAAATGCTATTAAATAAGAATGTGCATTCAATGACACCCTTAGTTATAAAAAGATGTGCTCCACTGATGCTTTACTTGAATGGATATGTACTTGTAGCTTATAATACTGTATTGATTAAGTGTAATGTTAGTTGCTGACAGTAGAAAACCCCAGGAAATGGAAAAATCTTTTCTTAGCATGCAAAAGGACCAGCCATTCAGTGCATATATAATTCATAGAAGAAAAAAATACGTATGAACTTATTCAAAATTAGTTATTATTTGCCTAGAATTTCCTATACAGCCTATATTTGGTGCACTATAGATTAAAGTATATATTACATGCATAAAATCTGGAAAAAATATTGTTCTTGAAAGCCTCTTATTATAATCGTGTACAAAAGTGTTTTTTCTCATTGGAGGTAATCGGACTATTTGTGTGTGTGTATTAATATTAAAAAGAAATGTAATTAATATAAGAGTTTATATTGAAGTTAGAAAAAATTTAATTATTTGTTTAAAGGCTATATTGTATATACTGTACACATAATTGTACATTGTAGTGAAATGTACAGGTGTTCTCTAGGGAATTGGTCATAGTTTTCTGGTATTTCCAAATCTTTGTTTTCTAAAGCATCCTACAGAATATTAACTTGAGTGAATTATTTTCTTAAACTCTAGTTATGAGCTAGCATATTTTTGGCCAAAATGGTATTCTTATGTTAAACTAGGATTTTGACAAGACATATACTAGTTATTAAAATGCTAATTGCATTATATTTTGCCTCAGTCCTATGAAATGTACAAAAGAGAAATATGAATGTGAATGTGTTTTTGACCACCATGCCATGGTTATTTACATTGCATGTGAAATATGAATGCCTCCTGGTCCATTATAGTTCTCTACTGTGTAAAACATCATTTAAAGGGACAATTGAATTTATTGCAGTTACTTTTACATTGCAGTGACCTGCTATGCTGTGGAAAACAGCTTGAAAAAGAGCTATGTGCATCCATAGCAGTTGCATACAATCTGAAAACAAGTAAAGCTATGATTTATATATTTGTGGATCTAGTGGTTTTCAAACAAAGGGCTTTTATTAGTTTGTTATTCTTCCCCATCTAATGAGTGGAATAAAAGTACAAATTAATTTCAAGGTAGTAATATCTGTCTATCGTACTGAAGTGAGATTGAATGGCTTACAGTTCGTGAGATGTTTTGATTACTTGTAGTCTTTTATTGTGCTTGGTTAATGTTTGTCTGTGGTAATAATTTGATTTAGGAATCCTTAAGGAAAATCCTTAAAATTGTTCATTGTTTGGATGATTGAACATTGAACTGGGATTTCTTTGCATCCATCCCATTGTCTTTGAAATGCTTATTGCCCAGACTCACCTGTGAATGATAAGTATGTCAAAACGGTACATGCTTTATTCTTCAAAACAAAAGCAAAACCTGGAGACTTATTAAAATATTCAAACTGTTTGTTTACCAGTTATGTCCTAATAAAGAGCATTATTGAGAAGCAAGCCAGGAGCTCATGCCCAGATATATTGTATGTACTATAGGTTTTATATTTGCATAAACTTTACATAATGCAGTTGGCATAGCAGAAAATTCATGTTATTATTGTATAAACCTTCCATAAAGGGTCTTCACCTTTGACTTGCACTGGAATGCTGTACCGTTTGCATAAACATATAAATATTTATGAAACAGTCATAAAGAGAACTGAACAAAGACCTCTGAGAATTTGTTTTGAAGATTTAAATGGAGGTAGGCAATCTCAATTTGGCAGAGACATCATGAAATTATAGAATGAGCCTCTGCATTGTTTGCTCCATGTCACCCACGCTATTTTTAATCAAGTCATGCATACATCATTTTAGTGTTGCAGGGGGAAAAAATAATTAAAAAAATGAAGGAAACTACTTTCATTTTCCCCTCAAAACAGTAAGCATAGCTTGATACAGTAAGGACTGACAATGTGGTCAGCTAAAAGGAAATGCATGTACATGTGTATATAACTGCACATGTATAAACATACATAACTATATATATTTTGACTTCAAGTATCTTTTGATCTTTTATATGTATGCATGCATGTATTTAGTAAATTGAAGTAGATTCAAAGTTGTCTACTTTGGACAACAAATCAATGCAGATGGAGTTCTTGTGGCGAAAATCAAAGGATGTGAAAATGGCATGGAGTGCATTTGGAAAAATGGCATATTATTGAAAGGAAATCTACCCATTTGCCTGAAGAGAAAAGCAGTTGATCAATGCATAACTTGGCTCTGAAACCTATTCACGTAATGCAAAAATGATCTAAAAATACACACACACAAGCATGGAAATGTATTTACTTGGAATAAAAAGAAGAGACCGAAAAACAAGGCAATGGATTGGAGAACAATCGCAGTATGTGTAGAAATGTTAAAATGGCAATGGGCCAGACACTTTGCAAGAAAAACAGACCATATATGGATGGAAGCAGCCATTGAGCCATCAAGAGATGAAGAAACACCTAGAAGAAGACCACATAAAAGATGGGAAGATTAAATCAGAAACTTTGCTGATGTGACCTGGAAAAGTGATGCTGTACATCAAAACAAGTGTAAATATCTTGGGTAGGCCTTCATACAGCAGTGGATTGATTAAAAAAGCTAATGATGATTTTATATATAATATATATATGTTCAAAACAACAGATATTCTGTATGACAAATGACAATGTACTGCTTTACAACTTTTACCTTCAGCTCCCAATTTGTAATTTTCAGTTTTATTGTTCTAGGTCTCGTTGATTATCTAAATCACTGAGCACTCTTGGATTTGATGTTGCCTGAGTGTTAACACTATAGTTTGTGTGTGTGTGTGTGTGTGTGTGTATGTATATATATATATATAATATATACACACACACACACACATTACTCAAGTATGAACTGTTAAGTGAAAAAGTAATTGTCTTTTAAATGATATTTATTAATAATAATAATTATGCTTCATATAGACAACCAGGGATACAATTCATACTGCTAAGTCCTCTTTTTCTTGTGCCGATGTTCTCATAATGACTTGCAGCTAATGTACATTCCATTCAATTGTGTACTATAGCAAGAAAATCAATCAAGACCTTTGTGGTGATGCACTGCTAATGTCAGAGATGGTTTTACATTCTCATTTAGCTCCAGCAACTCAGTCTAAAAACAACCCTGCTAGTATCTTGTTCCCAGATAATCAGAATATTAAAAGCATTGAGAATCAAGTATGGACTCTGAATAACTGTACCATGTGATGCTTAATATGTTGTCTGTGCTTCTGTGAATATTTGTTTTGTAAAGTCAACTGAATTAGAACAATCTAAATGAATTTCTTTCCTTTTTCAGTGTCGAACTCTTCAGCTTGTGTTCAGATCTGCAGTACAGCAGTGTGCTCTGCAGTAGGTGGCAGTATGGGTCTTCTTTCAGCATGAGAGAGGAACGCTGGAAATTGTTTCTCTGGGTGAGCTCTTTGGCTCAACCGGTTTCTCACATTGAAAGACTCATCTCATGACTAATCCCTTAGTGGTGGAACAAACAAACTGGCCAGCATGGTGTCTTGGGGGACCAGTGCAGCCTCATACTCATAAACAGCCAGTGATGAAATCCTGCAAATTGCTGTCTTTGCTTTTGTCAGATTGGTCATATTATAATTTCTCTAGGCCTGTAGCTTTGTGTGCTTAAAATATTCCGCACAAAGGAACAAGTCATTAGGCCATGAAATGCAGTGCAGTTGTGTTTTAATTATTAATCATTTTTCTGACATTTTTCCTTTATTTACTTTTGCGCACAAGGAAGATATTACTGTGGATGAAAAAATAAAGGCTTTTGGAAATGTATATACAAACTGTGCCTCACCTGTTTGTGCCATCTACGGCTTCTGAGTTTGACAGATTCGTAACTTGGGGCTGTAAATTGAAAGATACATTGTTTGAAATGGGTGGAACGAGGCATTAGGTAATAAAAGGCCGTTTTCATGAAGTTTACTTCTTCAAAAGAAATAAAATATACAAGGCTCTACTTTTGTGATCTTTGGAAAACAGGACAATATCCTGTTGGATATTTCTTCTCCAGACTTTATCCTACCTTTTTTCTCTCCGATTTAAATCCTCAAACCCTTCGAATCATAAAGAGGAGAAAGGGAGAGCTGCAAAGCTTTTCTGCTCTGTCGATTTCCGAGCTTTCAGTTTCCTCTGATACTTTCTTTCTTCGCCTCAGAACCCTGCACGCCCCATTGCGCACAACTTTCATGTCCTGTGGCATTAAGTCACCTGACACAATCTTTACGGCATCAACTTCCTTGCCTCCACCTGTACCTGTTGGGTCTTGCTCTCGCCATGCCATGCACTGTTGAACACAAGATTACAAGTCGTTTGTCATTAAAGTTACCTTGGCTATCAGAGCCCTGGGCTGGACCTTGCCTGTGGGGACTCCTTCTACTGCTGTCAGCCAATTGCCTCCCTCCGGTTTGACAGCACAGATTCTCCTTGCACAGTGTTGTGAAAAAAACGTTGCGTGTCTCCTTGGCATCACACTGAGTCACGTCTGATGTTAACATCTCTCTAGCTCGTCTCAAATTCTGGGTTGTGGAATTGAAACTTTATTTGGCTCCAGTTTAAGCAAGGACCATGAAAATGGGTTCTTCATTGGTCTCTCTTTGAAGTTGGAGATCTGTATACTGTTATTTAAGTTAAGTTATTTATCATTTGCTATCACCAATTGATTCTAATTGGGAGAGATGCTTCTGCAATATATGGCAGAACATTATGTTTCTCTTCTTATTAAGTTCCTTCTCAAAATGAGTAGGTGGGGTAAGAAACCTAGCAATGAAAAACATCCAGTGTAAATTGATATACATCTCTATGGTTTATGGTCACTTCTTTATAGGTCTAACAAAACCATAATTCTTTTAGTTTCCAAACCAAATAAATACATCTTATGGTAATGTTTGCAAAATCCACTGGTTCTCCAACACCTCTGTTCTTTGAGGAACTCTTACCATAACATTTTGAAGCAATTGTACATTTTTGAAATTAGTATTGCCCGATAATGCAGTCTTCCGTGCTTCAGTCGCTCACTGAGTTGCTGAAATAAACAACAAGAGCATGCTAGGCATTTGATGAGTTTTGTAATTGCTTTCTTTGCACTTTCTAACCATTTTAGTGCCTGAGTTTTGGCAGATTACTTCTCCTTTTTTAATTATACACCGAGAAAGCTTTTAATCAAATGCTACGCTGTTCAATTGCTTTGCAAATGGAAGTGTGAATGGAGTGACCAAGTTTGATTAATCCCTGTGTGACTGGGAGGCAGCGTGGCCCAGTGGTTTCTGCTGTGGAGAGGTGATCACAGAGTCAAGTGGTAAAACAAGAACTTATTAACCCCCCACGCAAAAAAAAAAAAAAAACGGAAACAGAAACTGGATGTTTCACTGTAAAGCTTCACTTGGTTGAGGATGCTGAACCGATCCATTATTTAATCCAAGATGTCTTTCTCTCAGTGTATTCATTCAGCCAGGACGATGGAGTCTCCTTAATTAATTATTTCATGATGAATTCTGCATGATTCTGGGGGGAGAAAATAAAAATAAAATAAGAACTTGCACACACATACTTTAATGAGCATCCAGTTGGTGCATTATGGTTTTAAGATAAGTATATTTACTTGGTGCTTAGTTGTGATGGCGTTACACAGCAGTCATAGGGGGAAGTGGGACCTGCATTATGGGGTATTCACTTTCTTTAAAAGTATCTGGGAAAGTTAGATTACTAGTCGCAATGAGTAATTTATGATATTGCATAAAATACATACAAGACCAGCCCTGGAGAGAGGGGTCAAAGGTTTGTCTTAAGTAGAAAGGTTAATGGAACCTAATTTCTTTAGTCTTGAAAATTACTAGGGGATTTGATTCAGGTTTTCAGAATCCTTAATGGGATAGATAAAGTCAATCCCAAGCACTACTTAAAGCTCAGTAATAAAGCAAGGACCAGAGGTCATTATTCACATTTTTTTATGTGCATTCATGAAGGAGGCACTTCCTTATGCACAGAGTTGTGGGGGGTATTTACCAAGCTACACAACCATGTTATGGGCGTGTTCAGCAAATGAAAAGATGTTCAAACCTACCTTCCAAAGATTACAGCAGGGCAATGTTACTTAATGAAAAACTAGCATTGGTGAAGAAACCATGTTGAGGATCTTGTCGAAGATCTATTGAATTGAATTGAAACTTTATTTCTGCCTTATTTGTTTATGTCCTGGTGCTATCCAGAGATTTCATTACAGATCTGTGTACAGCTTGAGAAAAAAAAAAAAAACCCAAACAATGTTATGGAGAAACCTCAAATTGATCTTTTTCAAATTATTTTACACAACATCACTGTGCAGAGTTTCCAGATACAAATATGACCCTTTCAGTGCTGCCCCGATAGCTCACTTTAACCCTTGCCTAGCTTCATAAAATGACATCATGTTTTTTGCTTTCTCTGATAGATGTGAATGATATTCCCCTGGTTAATACCTGTACACCTCCTGGTCTTTAATTTTGACCCTTTTCTAAATTGTCTGCTTATTTTAAACTATTCATCCCATGGCAGATTTAATGAGATCATCAGCTTTTTCATCTTCTCTTGTCCTTTATCTTAACTGTGGCACTCTTATGGACTGTTATCTCATACTTGAATGTTCATTTGTTGTTTTGAAAACTCCCTTCTTTGCTCCCTTTGCTGCAATTTGCCTTTATTTTCTTTTAATTACATCTCGGCAGATGAGGATTATTAAGTGCTGATTGGGGCCCAGAGATTTGCAAGAATTTGCTACAGAAAATGACACTTCCAGACCTGTAGATATACTGGCCTCTAGAGGGAGCTGTTCTCCCAAAGCAGAGCCCGGCGGCTCCTGATGGCTGTCAGCACCTCCACATATCACATGCACCAGATGCAGCTGTCAGCTCTGACAGAACAACAACAACAACAAAACTAATTGCTAAGAAAGCAGCAATATTACACAGTGCAACTTCTACATTCTCACTCTATGCACAGGGAACTTACTGTACTTTTAGTTTTAGTTTTTTTTTTTTTTTTTTTTGCCAGGAATACATGGTTATCTTTCAAGTCGAAAGCACTGCTCAACGTGGAGGGGTTTCTGTGCACTTCTGTAGGAACCCGATTGAAATGTCACTCTATCAAAGCTGCCATTGCCCCCTGTGCACGTCACTCAAAACAGGTCCCTTCCCCACTTCCTGTTCTATAAAACGTGATGTCAGCGCAGGTTTGTCCTCTTTTGCCATTTCGCTGGACCTGAGAACATGAGCTCTCGGTGTCTTGTTTGTGCATAAGACCATACCTGTCTTTTCTGTATTCAGTTGGCTGGCTTCTCGGTTGTTCACCACCATCTTCACCACGGTGTCTATTTGTTTTGTTTTACTTATTTGATAGCTATCCGATTCTGTTCTCTCCGTGCACCAGGGCTCGGTCTGCCCTTTCGGTTTCAGTAAAAAAAAAAAAAAAAAAAGCTTTTAAAAAAAATAGTTGTGACTAGTGACTTATATTGTTTTTTTTTCCATAGGGCTTTTTCCTTTACAGCAGGAGTGCTAGCAACAGCAGTATATTCCAAGGCCCGGCATCGGTGTGTCGTAAGAGGGGCTCCTCCGCCAGCTTGAGCCTGCACTACAGCCCGTGGCTGTGGCTGTAGGAGATCTCGCTCTCTCAGATTGCTGTGATCGAGCTCTGCTTCGCTCCTTGTCCATGTGTACAGGCCTCGGTTTTAGGCCCTGCTTGTATCCCACTCTCAGGTGTCTGAATACACAGCGTTTGTTTAGCAACAACAGCAAGGTTGTGTGTGGTTTGGTGTTGCAGTGCCCCGTGTCCACTAGCATTGGGGGGTGGAGACCCCCTAACAGCAGTCAGTCCCGCTAGGTGCTCCGCTTGTCATGGCGGTGTCCCAGTTGTTGTGTGCCCCCTGGTGCTAACACTGACCGGCACCCCCGCTGCATGTTTGTTGGTTCAAGAGTGTATGCGGACGGCAGGATGGAGAGACCCTCTTCCTCCTTCCACCCCTGCCACTGTGCCGCTTGCAGCCAACACACCTTGCCCACCTGGAGTGGGGAGGTCCTGTGCTCTGTCTGTCTGGGCACCAAAAAACAGGCACGATCAAGCCATGGCTTCCAGGGAGTGACAGCAGGGTCTCCAGAACCCTGGATCTCTGCCTCTCTCCGAGCCCCTCTCTCTCCTCCTCCAGACACGCAGCCTCGGAGACAGTTGTGCCCCCATCGCCGGCTTCTCCTGCTGCACTGCAGCTGCATGTCCCTGCACGTGCACACGACTGACGGGCGAACGATAGATCGGCACCCATGGGCCCCCTCCCCTTCCTCTGGGTCGTCACTGCCACCCTCCACGACATGGCTTTGCACAGCAGGATGGACCAAATCTACGCTCTTCTGGCCGTGCAGGTGGACACAGGGCCAAGTGCTTTCAAAGCAGCGCCTCCCGCATTGGATTGTGGACACTATTACCATGGTCTACGAGTTCACAAGGACCCTGGTGCCTGAACACCTGGTGGCCCATTCGAGTCGAGGCATTGCCACATCGTGGGCCCTTTTTCAAGGTGCCTCCTTGGCAGACATTTGTGCGGCTGCAGCATGGACCTCGCCACTTATGTGTGTCCAGTTCTACAGGCTGGATGTGATGGGCCCGTTCCTTTCCATTGGGAACCCGTTGTTGGCTGCAGTCGAGCCCCAGTAGCCCTTGGGCTCTGGCTCTTAATTTCCTCTCCCATTCCGCCCCTGTTTAGCGCGTCCTGCATGAAGCTATTGAACCATGTTTTTCCCTTCCACCAGACTATGCCTTCCAGTCGAGTTGCTCCTGGACTTGCTGACAACCCTATTGATGTGTTCCCAGGTTCTGTCATGCGGCCTCCAGGTACGTTGCCTTACGAGGCCGCCCTGTATGTAGTTAGTTAATTGTTACATTGTGTTGCGGTGGTGCATGCGTCTCGCCTGTACCCCGCTATGTGTATACATTGTGTAAACAGCAGGTCTGTGGCTCCGTCCTTGATTAGTAGATTGGAGCATCACTGCCGCTGTGCCCAGCTGATGGTGCTCAAGCTGTTCTCGCTGCCTCGCTGTGTATGTAGTTCCTTGGTCAGCAGGTCTGTGGCCCGCTCTGGCTGTGTGCCATGGAGCAAGGGGACCGCTGCTGTTGTCCTCCAGTGCCCCGCTGTGTACATAGTTCATTTATTCACACAGTAAGAGATGTAGTTGCCCTGCATTAGCTGTGCTATTCAGCAGGCGTCAACTGCTCCTGTGTTTTGCATGTGGAGCATGAGCTGACTCCTGCGCCCCGTGGTGTATATAGTTCGTTTGAACAACATTGTAAGTTAACAGCACAGTGGTGTTGTCCTCTCTGTAATAGTCAGTTGAGTAGGATGCTCCTGTGCATGAACTTCCTGCTGCCACGCTGTATATACTGTTGTGTTCAGTTTGGCTACTCTGATGACTAGCCAACTGTGTATTATGTTGATTTTTTCAGTGGATCTGTGGCCCCGATACTGTTGATCAGGGGTCCACTGCCATTAAATGTGTGGAGGGCGCACAAGTTGCTTGATTGCCCGCACCATATATTGTGCAAGTAGATTACGGCCTCACTCCTAGCTATACTAGTAGAGCAGCTGGCCTTGCTATGAGGGCGTAAGAGTTGACCTCTGTAGCCCCGCTTTATATATTCTAATTCTAGACAGTTCCTGGTAAGAGCTTGACTACGGTCCTCACTCCTGGGCGGCTCAGGTGCGGCCCTACAGGGCCCCTGTGATTACTGTCTGGAGTTGTGTTGCCGAGGCCCCCTAACGGTCACCTCGGGGCAGGCTCCCTTATCAGCTCGCTGCCTTCTCCCTTGTGATCGTTTTGTTAAACAGTAACCCCTCCCCCTTGGGCAGTGCTTCCGACTTGAAAGATAACATAAGAACATAAGAAAGTTTACAAACGAGAGGAGGCCGTTCGACCCGTCGTTCTCGTTTGGTGTCCATTAATAACTAAGTGATCCAAGGATCATATCCAGTCTATTTTTCAATTTTCACAAACTTTCAGCTTCTACCACATTGCTGGGGAGTCTGTTGACTACTCTCTGTGAATAATAGGTTGTGAATGCCATCCCGATTATCTGAAAAAGGAAGCACTGCCCAAGGGTTGCAAGGTCACGTGGGAGTCCTGCTCCCAGCAAAAGAGGATGAACCTGTGCAGATGTCATGCTTTATAGAACAGGAAGTGGGGAGGGACCTGTTTTGAGTGACATACGCAGGGGCCAATGGCAGGTTTGATAGTGACGTTTCGATCTGGTTCCTACAGAAGTGCGCAGAAACCCCTCCCCCTTGGGCAGTGCTTCCTTTTTCAGAGAACCAGGGTTGCATTAATTTGTTTGTGCAGTGGGAAAACACTGTACACGATTATCTTCTGCCCCTTAAATAATATATATATATAGTATCCTTGATACAGATTCAAAATCCAAGGGTTCTGGCATGTACTAGTACTAGTGTTTTGAATGGTTTTTATATGGATTACTGCATTGGAGATCAGGGAGCTTGACTATGGCAGGTAGTCTTTGAAAATAATGCTGTGTGTTGTCTGTGAATACACACTGTGGAATATTCGAGGAGCCATTGAGTTGGTTCACTTTATAAGAAGATGTATGAATTCCTCAGTCCAAGTCACTGTGACTCACTCAGGAGTGAATGTAAAACTTTCTCTCTTTGATTCATCCTAGCAAACATCTTTTCATCCAGTCTTTCAGATGGACACAATGTTTACTCAACCTACAAGTCTTCAGTAGTGCTGACAAACACATTTGGTAACTCTGGTCTGGACACAAGTCACATGACGTGTCTGTTTAGATGAATACACCTGTTTTACAGAGTATGACACGAATTGAAATCATTGGATTGAATGTACGAATCAACCACAGCCAAACTGATTCAGAAAAGCACAGAAATACATCGCAAGGGATGGGTAAATAATAGATAGGCAAAAGTAAAACATCCTCTGGAGTTTGATGTTTAAACAAATTGCAAAACAAACTAAAAAGACTTGTAAATTACTTTGAAATAGACCACTGCCATTTGATGTCCTTGTTTCTATGCTGTCTATAATGTGTGACTCAGTAAACACTTCCATTAGCAAGTTTAAATAAACACATTATTCATTAATAAAAAATCCTCAAGAATGTGAGAATTACCAAGAATGTATTATATTTAACAATTGACTTAAACTGCCATTTTACAGCTGTATTATTAGAGGTGACAGATATTGTGTAATTATAGCAGATGGCAACTCATTGCTACACTAAATAAAACAAGATAAGCTTTGTAAAATTTCCAGTGGGTGCCTGATAGAATTTCAGCAGTGTTTCTAAATGGGTTTGCAATGAATTTACACATTCGACGGCATAACTTTGCAGGTTTATCTTCATAATTACGTGTTATCCTTTATGTGGCATGAAAATTTGACATTATCTTACTTGTTTTCTGTTTGCCATCTAAGTATTGTACAGATTGCAGCTCCATTTTACTCATCACATCTTTGAGTAATGAACTTTCACAAGCCCTGGCCTTATTCAACTCAGAGAAAATAATGGGGAACTATTTCAGTTATAGGTCATGCTTCCCTCCTACGGTAATGGATTATTCGTGTGATGTGTAGACATTAAATTATGTGATGGTTGCAAGGACCACCGGTATGTATTACGATATTTTGGACAAAACCACACTGCCAGAGTACCACAAGTGTCTGCACATCTACCAACACCCTAATACTGTGTCACAAAAACAGCTTTGTAAAACAGTGCTTCAAGCAGAATACATTGTGAGAAGTTGCCTTTTGTGTTTTGACTGTTCCCCAATACTTTTGGAAATACAGTCTATGTTGGAATTTGCTTTGAAACCGCTCGAGTCTATAACATGCAAGGAGTGTCGCGATGCCGAGTCGTCAACGTAGCTTCAGAACTATGTCTGCCTTTGAGCTGTCGATCAAACAGGAATTGGACATTAGAAGTGACACTTGACCGTGGACCCGGCAGAACCAAGGGTATATCCTTCTCTTTATTTAGACATAAAAGCTGAACCTAAATAAATAAAGAAATAAACCCTTAAATGTTGGTGCTGTTCTTCAAAAATACCTGTGGGAAAGGATGAAAAGTGTTTTGCAAGTTGACTCTGAACAGGCAGTCGTATGAATAATTCATAGCTGCATATGGAAAGGTTGGCAGCGGTTGCATACAGTGTGAATGAGTGCTAGCAATCTGGGAGAGGCCCGACCAGAAGAAAATGTTATACTGAATTAGTATTTCAGAGCTCGGCCCGATATCCCCCTTTAAGCTAGAAAAGCTCTTGGGTTTGCACTTGAGCCGTGCTGATTGTAACACACTCAATTCTGGATTACAGCTCACCAACATTTCTTAGGTGATGACAGCAATTTTGACAAAGGAAAACAAGAACCACAGCAGACGTTGGCCAGTTATATTTGAAATGCAGAGAACCAAATCTACTAGTTAAGCTTGATTGAATGGATCTCAACACCTATAATTTACAGAGTGATGTGTGACAACTGGATTCAGAGATATTTTAAACCTTAACCTTGGATATCTCTCTCGATATATATAAGGCACTTGAAATCAAGAAACTGATTTCTTCAGGAGCTAGGTTCAACTCATGAAAGAGTACAAGAGATCTCGCACTTAAGGGACATGTTGACATTGAGGAAATCACAAAATAGAAGAAAAATAATGTTGAATATTCTGTATTGAAGAAATCAATTTATCCGGGGTAAATCAATCTGATCCATTTTCACTTCTTAATGTGAGGTTAAACTTAAGTAAAGTAATACTTCCTAATGATTTTGAGCATTAATTATCTAAAAACATAAACACTTTACACAGTGAATGTTTAGAACTGTGCTTGATGGTGGAATGAAGCGAACAAAATGTAACACAATTTAAGTCTGTAGCTTAATAATAATAGTTTAATAGTGTTCCATTTTTAGTAATTTACTATATATAACTAACTAAGGGGTGACCATGAAAATGTGTATATATATATATATATAATTTATATATAGTCATCATCATCATCATCATCATCATCTATATTGATCCACTGCTGGATGAAGGCCATCCCAAGATGTTTCCACTTCCCATGTTTTATGTGGTCTTCTAGGTCTTTTTTATTTTTATTATTCATCTATTGGGATGCATTCAATAGCTTCCTTTGTCCATCTTTGATCTGTTGTTTGTGCAATTTGTCTAATCCATGGCCATTTTAACTCCTTCAATGGTGTCACGTGTTTGTTTTCAGATCCATTAATTTATTTTCCTATCTCTTCTTGTTATTCAAAGCATACATCTTTCCATGTGTCTTTGTGTCGTCCGCAGTTTCTGTATCATTTTTGCATATACAGTGAGGGAAAAAAGTATTTGATCCCCTGCTGATTTTGTACGTTTGCCCATTGACAAAGAAATGATCAGTCTATAATTTTAATGGTAGGTGTATTTTAACAGTGAGAGACAGAATAACAACAAAAAAATCCAAAAAAAACGCATTTCAAAAAAGTTATAAATTGATTTGCATGTTAATGAGGGAAATAAGTATTTGACCCCTTCGACTTAGTACTTGGTGGCAAAACCCTTGTTGGCAATCACAGAGGTCAGACGTTTCTTGTAGTTGGCCACCAGGTTTGCACACATCTCAGGAGGGATTTTGTCCCACTCCTCTTTGCAGATCCTCTCCAAGTCATTAAGGTTTCGAGGCTGACGTTTGGCAACTCGAACCTTCAGCTCCCTCCACAGATTTTCTATGGGATTAAGGTCTGGAGACTGGCTAGGCCACTCCAGGACCTTAATGTGCTTCTTCTTGAGCCACTCCTTTGTTGCCTTGGCTGTGTGTTTTGGGTCATTGTCATGCTGGAATACCCATCCACGACCCATTTTCAATGCCCTGGCTGAGGGAAGGAGGTTCTCACCCAAGATTTGACGGTACATGGCCCCGTCCATCGTCCCTTTGATGCCGTGCAGTTGTCCTGTCCCCTTAGCAGAAAAACACCCCCAAAGCATAATGTTTCCACCTCCATGTTTGACGGTGGGGATGGTGTTCTTGGGGTCATTCCTCCTCCTCCAAACACGGCGAGTTGAGTTGATGCCAAAGAGCTCGATTTTGGTCTCATCTGACCACAACACTTTCACCCAGTTCTCCTCTAAATCATTCAGATGTTCATTGGCAAACTTCAGACGGGCCTGTACATGTGCTTTCTTGAGCAGGGGGACCTTGCGGGCGCTGCAGGATTTCAGTCCTTCACGGCATAGTGTGTTACCAATTGTTTTCTTGGTGACTATGGTCCCAGCTGCCTTGAGATCATTAACAAGATCCTCCCGTGTAGTTCTAGGCTGATTCCTCACCGTTCTCATGATCATTGAAACTCCACGAGGTGAGATCTTGCATGGAGCCCCAGACCGAGGGAGACTGACAGTTAATTTGTGTTTCTTCCATTTGCGAATAATAGCACCAACTGTTGTCACCTTCTCACCAAGCTGCTTGGCGATGGTCTTGTAGCCCATTCCAGCCTTGTGTAGGTCTACAATCTTGTCCCTGACATCCTTGGACAGCTCTTTGGTCTTGGCCATGGTGGAGAGTTTGGAATCTGATTGATTGATTGCTTCTGTGGACAGGTGTCTTTTATACAGGTAACGAGCTGAGATTAGGAGCACTCCCTTTAAGAGAGTGCTCCTAATCTCAGCTCGTTACCTGTATAAAAGACACCTGGGAGCCAGAAATCTTGCTGATTGATAGGGGATCAAATACTTATTTCCCTCATTAACATGCAAATCAATTTATAACTTTTTTGAAATGCGTTTTTCTGGATTTTTTTGTTATTCCGTCTCTCACTGTTAAAATACACCTACCATTAAAATTATAGAATGATAATTTCTTTGTCAGTGGGCAAACGTACAAAATCAGCAGGGGATCAAATACTTTTTTCCCTCACTGTATATACATACATATGTATGCACACACACATTTGTAGCCTATATATGCATAAATTATATGGACAATGATTAATCCTTTATTCTGCATAAAAAGGTTAATGGTTCCTACTGTTATTAGTGTGGCACTTATTTTCTGAACTTGGCTTTTAATAATATTTTATCAAACATAACTAAACATAACATTGAACTCAACATTTAATAGTAATGATAAAATACTGCAAAATACAAACAGTGTGAACAGTTTAATTAACCTGTACAAATCAGGCTAACCGCCTAATTCTTATTCATTTCAACCATTTCCTGATTATATCTGAACTACAGAGAAGAAATGATTTTCGGTTAACCTAATCCTTAAAAACAGGCGTCTCATTCAATGCAATGCGATATGTATTTTATAGAAATTGAATACAACTGCCATAATCATATAAGCCGTGGATATGTCTAATGGTATCTGGAGGGTTGTCTACAGTTTGTTTTATCTGTCTTCAAAATATTTTTATTTGTTTTAATTTCCTCTCCAAATGGGTTTCTGCTATTCAAATCCTGTGTACTTAAGCAAAATGGACCCAGGCCTATATATCAGTGTGCGGTGCCAACAAACAAATTGCATAAATATTTCAAAAGAGCATTCTAATACAGTGAACCCAAGCCCTCATTAAAATCATCTTTTATGAAAGGTAAAAATTGAGGCTCTTTTAAAACCGCATCCATCACCAGCCCCGTACTCGTTTGATATTCAGTATTATCTCATAGGAGTAATGACAATGCAACCCTGTCTGCCCTAATTGCAGAAACCATTAGCAATCTCACATTTCTGAGGATGACAGGGCCACCAGTAATGGCTTCTGACATTAATTGTTCCGCCTTGTTTTGCTCTAACTGTCAGATGGTGATTTAAAGCTTAAATCACAAAACGCAGGGGCCAAAAACAGAGAGAGACAAAGAAGGAGAGAGAAGCTAGCAATATAATAATACAAAAAAATAAGCCTGCTGCTGCACTGTGCTCATACTAATCATTCCTGAAACATACTGTCATTTTCAATCACAGTGATTTTCAAACATTGGGGGCACGTTCTGACATCTTGTTTGCTTTAACTGTATCTGTTTAATGGAGTCCCCTGGGCTACTAGGAAAAGGGTCGGCCAGAGGAGAAACTTGACTGTCGAAATGTGGCAAATATATATTCTAAAGCTATCTATCGGGTGGCCTGGCTAACAGTTTGATATTTCAATCACTAACACAGTGTGTGTGTCAGTGTGTGGGGGCTGGAGGTCTGAATGTGTGTGACTGTGCTTTTGATGGAGTCTGGTGAGGTTTTTACATTTTTTCTTGACAATAGACTGGAGTGACTGCGATGGACAAGTATGGTTGGGCAGTCCTTGAATTCCACCTTACACATTACTAAAGATGGCCAAATATCTCAAAATGTGGACGTTATGTAGACTTTAAAGTGTCTACTTCCTTGTATAGGCATCATAATTGTCTATGGAAGGGTCCATAATAGAGTAGTCTAATTGATGACTTTAACTCCTTTAACATATAGACCCAGTTCGTCTTTTAAAAAGCCAAACTTTCCCTCAACATTAGTTTGGGTTGCTGTTGACCACTTTATCTAGGTGTGTTTCTGCCTTATGCAGCAACTCGTAGCACACTAATGTTACAAGTTGGCCCATGTGTTTCTCGTTCCTTCTAAAAGGCTGTGCAAAAGAGACAAATGCCTCCCAGCCATGGCAGGGGTTGAGATCAGCAGAGCTTTTATAGGAGATTCAGAATGAACTCAGTCCGTGTGCTGCCTGGCAGGGACATGAGCTGACAACAACTTGAAGAAGAAGAAGAAGAAGAAGATGAAGAAAAAAAAATCATATACATTTCCACAATCTCACAATCTTACAAACTACTGCCATACAGCCTTAATGGGATCCAGTGAACAAACGTTCCTCATTCCAAGCATGTTAATCAAGCTGGGACCTTAGATCTACTCCTACAGCTAGGCAGCCAGGGTCCATTTGAAAATATCTAAAAGCCCTAAAACACTCAATTGGTAATGTAGCTACCCTTAGATCTTAAACCTCTTGCAAAAAAAAAATAAAAAAAATAAAAAAAATTATATATATATATAAAAAAAGCACGAGCCCTATTGCCAAGGGCTTCCCTCGTTTCTGAGCGCAGTCAGGCACACTAAATAATTATCCGCTAAGCAACACCCCCAGCTCTCCCATGCCTCCAGCGCTGTACCCTGTCATCTATCATTCCATTAACTGGCAGCTTTAATTCAGACGGAGCCACGTTACAGTTAACACTTTGATCCGGGACTGATTTCAGAGCAAGGTCCCCAATTTACATTCCCCGGTAGCCTGGGAACAGCCCGAGCCGAGTCATGTTCTACTTGTTGCTCTTTCTCAGTGATTGAGTTCTGCCACGCAAAACCCCCCCACTGCAACATAACATATGTATTCTCAAGGTGTTCTCTGTCATTTACACTCCAGAATTACATTTATTCCAAAAATGATATGATCTGTGAAAGACAAGTGTTAGTGGGAGCGGGTTTGACATTTAATCACTTTATAGCGTCTACACATTGAATACGGTAATTAGATTTCCTCTCCGTTCATCTGATCAAGCTGGCAGCATACATTTCAAGCTATTTACAAAAAGGTTTTGCTTTGCCTTCATTTCATTAGGCTCAGTGCACAAAATATAATCCACTAATGTAAGGGTAGGTGGCAAAGGCTACACCTGGTGTATTAATTTGTAAAATATGTGAGTCAAAAAAAAAAAAAAAAAAGTTTCAGGGATTTAACTGACAGCTTTTCATCCATTCTACACAGCCAGGCATAAAAGCTGCTTGAAGCAGATGCATTGCCTCAGATCTGCTACATGCCAGTACTTTCAATAATTATTTTATTAATCTTCCTTTAGTGGCCAGTTGCAATGACGGCGGAAACATAGCTGTTAATAATTCCTTCTCAAATGATTTCTCAACCTCAGCTATTAATTCTGAGTCAGATTTAAATTCTACTTCTATCGCACTTTCCCAAACTGTTCGGCTCTGTTAATACAAATATAAAAACAAGAGCAGATGGACTAGAAACACAAGTGCTGGAAACAGCTTCTCTGGTTTCTTAGAGATTTGCACTGTTTTTCTTTTCAAACCCAGGAACAATCACTTTGAAAAGAACACAGTTACCCTAATGAATGTGTTCAGTTGTATAAGGTAAAACATTGCGGCAGTGATTCCAAATAAAATCACACCCACCAGTCATTTGTTCGATGAAAATCAAGGAAATATGAAAAATACTTTTTTTTAACTTTTATTTTATAATGCAATCAAATCTTTAGCCATAGGTGTGTGATCATTTAATATTAAATGAGACATGGAATAAGCCTATGATACCTTTAAAACTGTTCTTTTGATGGGTTAATGTTCTTAAATATATGCAATAAGGTTTCCCCTCTATTCCATTCCCCTTGGAAAATTAGTTTCCCAGTTGGCCATTGCATCAGTGCCTCAGAGAAGTGTAATGTATCAGTGTGGACATACTAGCACTGCTGGTTTAGTATGGGCTGTTAGGTTGGCATACATGCATAACATCACCTACAGTTGTCAAACATCTGTTCAGTGATGGTTACAAACCCACTGGTAATCAAGACAAAATAACTGTTGTGAAGATTGCTCAAGTCTGCAGACTGCTCCAAAGTACTGGACAAGCACAGTATTTATCATGGGATTTACTTTCTTACAAAAATAACAACTTTGACTACACTATCCTTTATTTCCAAGAAAAGTTGCAAGCAAGAGATCTGCAAAATACACTAATGCAAGAAAGCAAGAAAACAAAATGCTGATTATAAATAGGGCAGCACCTTTTCTTTCTCAACACACAAGCGATATTATTATATGTTGATTACAAATGATGCCATAATTGTTTTTGCCAGACTCAATATCTTGTGGATTTCTGTGAGATTTTTTAATTGAAAGTACGAAATTATGAGTAAACTACCTACGGCACTGTGTAGCAATATCTACCGCAGTAGGGCAGAGGCAGAAATATTCGAAACAGTGCATGGAAGCATAGCCTCTCATTGCAGCAGATATTGTTTCTGTAAAATCTGTTTATAATCCCTTAGGCATCACAAAAAATACCATTATTATTCTCATTATTTTTTCATAATAAGTATTGTGTGTTTATGTAGGGTGGAGCATAGAGAGAGGATGTGCATGAATCTGTGGCAGAGATTCCCTCCGAAAGATAACCGACAAGTCATTACCTCAGGACATAACATTGTATAGAGAGGCATAAAACCAACAAAATGAAAAATTAGCCACCAGACATCACATAACTGTAATAATCTATATATATATATATATATATATATATATATATATATATAGTGTATAAGAATAAAATAAAATACAAACTCAGGGTTTCTCTCTGATTTTGTGAACCTCTCGGGGAATAAAATGAAACTTTAATGAACAGTAAGAAAGCTTCAGGGTCAGAAACCTGTTGTCCCCTGAGATAATGTCTGAACAGATTACAAATTTTCTCACATTGACTGTCGATGTCTGTCTGCCTAAAATTGTGCATTCTTGTTTTTTTAAACCAAGAAACCCTAAAAACACCAATGAATCGGAGAAAAAGAACAATACATTACAGTTCTGTGCAGCTTATTTTGTCTATCAATACATTTCACTCTAATGTAGGTAAAAAAAGGAATTACACAAAATTTAAACACATACTTTTGAGAAATAAAGTAGACCATTTACTGGCAGCATTAATGCATTTACTCATCTCTCTGGTCATATCAATCCAGATAGAAAGAAAGGTTTATTCCATAACCATTAATTCATGCCTTTTAGTTGTCATTAATATACTGATTTCTAAAAAAGTAGTAAAATTTCCCCACACACACATTAAACAAGAGAGAAAAAAAGCAATGTGCTTTGAGGTATGTTTATTGGAAGTTCAATATCTAAAACAATTTTGAGCGTGACTGCGAATATCTCAGCCTGTGCAGTCATCGAAGCGTACGGGATTTGATACACTCGGCACCACATCAGCACGACTCACTCTGGGAGACACAGACGTAACGCATTGTCAAGTCATAAGACATGCTACACGAAGCACATCTCACTTGAAGAAAGATGATAGCTAAACACAACTTATTGGGAAATAAATAAATAAGTCACTGATGACAATAAAAGATTGGAATAAGAAAAAGTTTCTCTGGCACAGCGACCCCATATTTTCTCTGTGAACATTATAATTGTCCTGCACAGACGAGAGTAAGCCAAGAACGCACTATATATTATAAAACAGTCCGTCCCAGTGTAACACTTGGTTAACTTTGCTTGTAATTAACTGAAACCCCAACTGGCAGTGTTTCAACATACAAAATGATGATCAACACACTTTACTGGGGGTGCTGTTCAGAAACTAGTAACCTGTGTAATGTGGAAAAGCAACAGTACAATTGGTACAAGCAGTACATCTCATCAATGAAATTAAGTTCTTAATGAATGCCAGGAGTATCCTATTGATTCTGCACAAGAAGAGCGTCTACATTTCAAAGAGGCGATGGGACCAGATGGAACTATCTCTTTCTTATTCTCTTCCCAAGCTATTTAATCCACCTCACGTTGGCGGACACATTTTTCCCCGAGAAGCAATTTCGTGTTCTGGCATCCCAGGTGTTGTAAACACACTCTGGTCAAATGATTGTGCTTGTTGCCATGTTGGAAAGTGCTCAGAACTTGATGATAAATTGATGATAAAGGAGTGGACAATCAGAAAACATCAGTGAACATCACATGTTCCCTGGCAAAGGCAAAGAAACGCTTGATGGTGGTCACAAAAACTGCCGTATACCTTAAAACTCGGGCCAGCTCCTCTATGTGTGTGGCATTGTTTTCTCGAGGCCGCCCACAACACACAGAGTACTTAGTGCTGCTAACCTCTCGGCTTCATATTGCAGAACTCATCAATCCTATTGCCTGCGTTCTCTCCCCCGGTGTCAATCTCACCGTCACGTGATCACATTC
Source organism: Amia ocellicauda (assembly GCF_036373705.1). Taxonomy (NCBI): domain Eukaryota; kingdom Metazoa; phylum Chordata; class Actinopteri; order Amiiformes; family Amiidae; genus Amia; species Amia ocellicauda. The sequence continues at coordinate 14,893,474 of NC_089860.1, forward strand.
AACACTGAAATAATCAAAATGAACCATTTTACCATCATTATCATTCTGTGAGCATTGTCCACGCTTTCTTAAAAACAGGGGGTAGGAAACATAGAAACCTGGAATACAGCTCTTCATTATTGCCCATATTCACTTCTGGCAGCTGTAATTTCTGTTGTTCACAATATGTTTAGTTATCTGATGCTCAGCCTGAGCCTGAGCATCTACTTGTATTATCCTGCTTGTTTTTTTTTTTATAAAGGTTTTGTAATTTATTTAGTTTAAAACTTTATTTCCAGTACTCCCCATTTTTTTAAATATTACATTGATTTATAATCTGTGAATTATCATATGATGTGTATTATGTTTTACAGACTACAGAGCCAGCATTACTTACTTATAATATTCTATAAGGGTGTAATGTGTGACCATTTGAAACGCTTAGGGACACATTTTATTCCGACTCTCCATGGATCTTATAATTATTATATATGGTAATGAGCATTTGAACACGTTAACTTAATTGAGATTTAGTAACGAGTGTATAATGCTCCTTAATGACTAAATGAATGGTGCGTTTGTGTAATTGTTTTTAAATGGTATCGCCCTCTTTCTTTTTCCCATTAGCATCTTGATTTGCCATTTAATGAAGCCTCTTATACGAGCAGTTTGATGTTGGAAATCTATTGTATGCTGTACACCAGTACTTTAAGTACTGCCCTCAGAAGCTTGCCACAGTTTGACAACCATTAAGAATTCACTAACATCTTCTTTCTCACTTTTCTCCTTCATGTTATGCACTTTCTACTTGCAATTACACACTCCTCTAAAAGGACGTGATAAATTGGAGCAGTTGCTTAGACTGGAGTTCGAGTAACTAGATTTAATTTTCAATTTTACATTTTTTCTTTTGTATTAGTGTCTGCATTTTTGTTCTTCTGTGTTTCTGTTAGGGACTGCTATACTCTTACCTGTATAAGATGTGCAGTTAGTATTGTTATTGGCTTTAATTTAAATGTTTAGGTATGGAATTAAATATGAAGAATTCAGGATTAAAAATTATGAATTCCAGTTACTCATAGATGTGATTTCCATTTGTATCTTAATATCAATATATACCGTCCAATACACGATTCTATTCTACAGCAAACTTTACAAACATGTGTTGTAGTGTTGAGTATTCGCAGTCATCGAACAGTCTGGTCTTCATTTGAAATACGGCAGTGACAGTCCAGGCTTGTGTTTTCTCACCCAAACAGCAAGTTCATGAACTGAAGTCATTCTACCAGTGACCTTAACAACAAATAAATGCTCAGTGAGACAAACAGTGCAGAAAGATAAATTTTCTATAACAATGCAGCACACTTGCTTCTTGTTAAGTTCACGACCAGAAGTGAAAACCATTAATAGATGAGAAAACCCAGAGAGACAGTCCTTCTCTCTCTCCCTCTCTCTCCCTCTCTCCCTCTGTCCCTCTCTCCCCGTTCCCCCTCTCTCTCTCTCTCTCTCTCTCTCTCTCTCTCTCTCTCTCTCTCTCTCTCTCACACACACACACACACACAGATCCAGCTCCAAGCAAGGTAGTACATCCACAGAATCTAATGAAAATCACCAAATAGTGCTTTAGCAGCGGAAATCAACATATAGTCCATTAGGCTTCATCAAAAATAACTCTACAGTACAGGAAAATAGAACAAGGGGAAAAGAGGTGTAATAAATGCCTACTTGCTTTTTCCTTCACTGTTACAATATTCCCTAGACAAAGTATATATAGAAAATAGATTTTCAAATGACTTAATTTTCAAGTGTCATAAAAATCATTTCCATCCGTGTCCTAAGAAACAACAATATAAAATAGACATATTTCATTTTTTTTTGTCTTACCTTGATGTGTTTTTAAAATAAACAATTTTGCCACTACTCTAGAAAATTAGAAATCCTGAAAATGCAGCTTTTACAAAACAGAAGAATAAGTGACAGTATATTAGATCTCAGACAACATCTTGAAATAATTGTCAAATCAAATGTAAATGTTTGCTAAGCATTAATTACCTGTTCCCAATTAAAATAAATTAAAATGTAAAAATACGGCCAAGTTTTCATTTCATTTACTTTCAGCTCATCACAAGTTTGTCCCAGCTTCTCACTAAGGCATTTACAAGGTTGAAATTTTTGGCTTCAGCTTTGAGAACTCCTTTCTCATATATAATTAATTAAAAATTTAGGCCTACAGAAGTACAGAGGAGGGACAGTAGACAAAGGCAGCAGAAGTGGCCCCATTTTAATGTTTGATTAATTACTACTGTGCATACCAATTGGTCGAAATGAAAAGGAAATGTAGGAAAACATATAATAGATCTAGGCAGTATGATTGTGATTCCATTTTTAATGAAGAATTCTGTTCCTCTCCTCCATTCTATCACATGAATACGTTCAAGCAAGTTAATTAAACTGATTCAGACCTGGCGTGTAATGTGATTGGAAGGTCCCATGATTGGGGACCTCTGATGTAAAGAGAAGCAAATCTCAATACCGTTATCTTTAGCTTATTACAGAATGTATCATCGTGTGGAGCATCGCTTTCTGCTGCTGTCCCAAGAGACGCTGCCAGGTATCAATACAATATAATCTCTAGTACAATCAGGGCTGTTTAACTTTATTTATTTATTTATGATGTCCTCGCTCGCAGCCCATCCAGGCCCTGGAACAGATTGTCTTGCACATCACAATCCAGTCCCAAGTGATTATGACATAAGGAATTAGATTTGGACAGAGCTGAGAGTTTTGAGGAGCTGGAGAACCTATTTGTGGTGAAAATATATGTAATGTAGGGATTATCTCCTCATTGTTTGGTAGGGATCCTTAGATTGATAAAGTTCACAGAATAAATGCTTTATTGTTATCTTTTTCCTTCTGGGAAATGGCATGGTTGAAAAGTGATTCAAGTTGATCTGTCTATTTACAAATTAGTTATATGACATAAATGTAGTGCTTCCTTTTTTATATATATATACAAAATTTATATTTTCTTCATGTGGCACATGAAGAAAATATAAATTTTGTAAGCATTGTCATGTAATCAAACCACTCTGTTTAGAACATGTTGGAAAAGTTAGGATACAATAATACCCATGGTCAAACCTTTGCTGACATCTAATAGAAAATAAATCTATTATAGAGCACAAACTGCTAAACAATCAGTGCAGAGAGTTGACCTTGGCGCTGACTTGCCATCAGAATTCTACAGCTGTTTCTGTGTGGTCCACCATTAGCCCTATAATTAAAACAATTATATTCAGAGAAAAATTGCTTATGTACTCTGATGGAATTGCTCCATACTTTATTTATATCTTCAATTACAGTTAATAAGTAGTTACTTTGAGTGAATTTACTGGTGGAGAGGCAGAGGGGAGGCACAAATATTATGGCTTTGGTATGAAGTTCTTTTCAGCTGAAATATCGTTAGGCTGTTTTGGCTAATCATTTTGCAATCTGCAAAATTACTGTATCACATCACAGCTCCAAAGGATAGCAACAGTAAAACAAAAGCTGTACCATCTAAAAATATATAATTACACAACAAGGTGGTATATGTATCTTTGCTGACCATAAAACTGAGAAAATCAAGCCCAGCCACTGCAGTGGAGTAATGAATGTGTAGGATAGCACTCACCATATAGAGGAAAGCACAGCCTCTCATGCAAACAAGCAGCCAATTAAGTTCTAATATAACAAAGAATGCATACTTCAGGAAGAACAATTAAATTCAGTATAAACCAGGACAAGACTGGATTCAAGAATATTTCAGATGAGAAATCTACATTTACACCAGTGGTCCACTAACAGGTTTATTTGTGGTTACATCATAACAAGAAGAGAATAGCAGCATGGTCCAAATGAACCAGATGTACAGGAGAAGGTAGGAACTGTCTTGTGAATGTATTTCGATCGTTTTAAGAGTCAGATTTGATTAGATTTGATTTAGGAAATAATTACGGAACAGCTAAGGTCAAACTTCAGATCAAACTAGGGATATATTTTAGTTTGGGGTAGAGTTAGGCTTGTGAAGTGGGATTCTATATAGAGTTAAAAGAGACGAGTGGAGGTGCTGATGTTGGTGTTGTAAAGAGTTAGGGTCCTATTAGTACAGCTAAAAATAGGTATGTATCTTATTGGTGTAATGAAATCATGTATAGTGAAATGCATGCATTATATTATATTATATTGTGTTGTTTCTATGGGAGGTGGGGTACCAATTTTCTTTTCAATGAATGTTTTCCAGTAATGACACCTAGTTGTTGCTGAGATTAGAGAGTGCCTTAGGGAGGGAAGAAAGCACAAAGCTGTTTGGCTCTTAATTATGTATCTTAGTTGCTTGATTAACATAGAAAAAAACTGTAAAAAACACACACACACATGATTTTAATTGCTGTTAATGTTTAGGCCATTGTCTAACTGGGTTCCTTTTCAAACCAGTTACTTATTCTGAAATGTATTTCCCATTGCCCTTGGACATCACTTTTTGACAACTGCTGTCTGAACTTCAGTGATATGAAACAAAAGTGCTGTATTTGTCTTCCTATTCTGTATACTGAGTAAGAAGACCAGTCCAACTCATGCTGTGGAACTAGTTGTTCTGACCTTTGTAACTCAGTAACACATCATCAGTTTGTATTTATAAGATATATTTGTCAGAAACATAACAATGACTGTGTTTCTAAATAGCCCATCTTAGCTATTATTTATTTTGTAAATACTTATCCTCAAAAATGGGTTTTAAAACGGGTGTATTCTCTTTATCTGAATCAAAGGAGAGCTATGGGTAATTATGATGACAATGAGCCATACCTGCTCTCGCTCCTGTCTAATTTAATTCATAATTGTGATAATACTGTGAGGTAAATTACAATGGCTCATATTTTTCACTGCGCAGTAAAGATAACGCTGCCTTAATTAATTTACCAAGATCAGAAATTAGCACTACAATGAAAAATAATTAATTTTGTCCATACTTTCTAGTCACTCTTTAACATAATATTTTTATTTGAGCTTGTCAAGTTTCCAAATTTCACTCGTGTGCTGGAAAAAATTACAACTTTTAGTTAGATGCAACAAAATCAGCTTAAAAATGCATGTTTTTATTTTCTAATACACTGCTGTACCATTTGTTCAATGTAATTGTCAGTGTGTGTGTGTGTGGGTGCGTGTTTATGTTTGTGTATTAATTAAAGGTCTAAATTTTTATTGAAACGCAATACTTCTGAGATTTTGGAATATTGATGTATGATGTACTTTAACAGAGAGTAGTTCACCACTACAATAAAGGTAATAATTAATTATTGAATGCAATTATTGATTCATGGTACTACTGGCACATAAACCAGTGAAGCAGAAAGTGCATTGGAATTCACAAATTCCACCTTCTTCTGATTCCAAACCCCAAAACTGAAAATGAGACCTTTCTGTGTTTTAATTTCCAGTTCAGAACCTTAATCTAACAAACTTAATCCCTGTAAATGCAAATTATATTGCTATCTTTGTCCCCCTTGAATCATAATGAAATGTTCACTACAAATCTGACCGCCTGGCTCAGTCACTGCTGTACAGTTTGTCTCCCAATGTGAGAGGGAATAACTTTTCCCCTAAGTTTTGAAAAACAGCAGATAAGCGAGAAATCCGAGTCCGTTCTACATGATATGTGGGAGGGTTTGATTAAATAAAAGCGACCTTTAATAACTTCCAAGCTTCAATAATTGAGCATTAATCTTCATGAATTAGTTAGATATAAAAAAATAATAATATAAAACTGCTATTCAGAAACACTGAATACTAAGCAGTCCAATTGAAAAGTTTGACCTTGAGAATTATGTGATATCAAAGCATCAAGCACTACAGGGTACAATCTCGTCTTGTTCTTCCCTTTAATAAAGAATTGAACATATGCATACATTTCAGGCGATTAGACATTTTCTCTATTATCTTTGTGGTCTGTCATTTCTATAGTAAAAGTTGAATGCATTCTTGGAACTTGTTTTTTTACAAAAAAAAAATATATATTAACCAACATGTTTGGCAATTGGAATCTTTAATTATTTCACAATGATTTGCAGGTCAATACAATTCAATGTTATATTAAATAATATCACTTGGACCTTTTTAACCAATAGAAGTTGAGGGAAAGTAAAATAAGGTCTCCGAAATCATGAAAGGGAATTATAAACTAATCTGTACATCAGTCTCAGCACAGTCTGTGACCTGAGGGTGTACCTTGGAATCGAGGGAAGGAAAAATTCACAAGAAGAAGGAGTTTCTATATGCGATGTGGGCGTATGCAAAGTCACCGTATTTGAAGATTCACAAGTACCGTTCAAGACATGGCTTGGTAAAATTCTAAGTGAACAAACCCTCTGAAGAGGTTTTAGAATTGCAGGCAGTATAACAAAGTTTGGTATTTCCAACATGTTTGCCTGTCACTGATGTGCAGTACAGGCAAGCGCCGCAGTCGGAGACCAAAACAATCAAATGTCCTAATGATACGTTAATGCATTCGAACAGCCTTTCAAAATCCATTTCTCAAGTTCAAAGACCTGGCAGTCAGTCTGGGACGGACCATCAGTGCCTTTCTAATGCCTAAATAGTTTATCTCTGAGTTATTGAAATTACAACTTGACAAACCATGAACTGACATACCTGGTTCCAAGCATGGCATCAACAGTTTACACAGCAGGGACCACTGGCCTCCTTAATCCACTAATTTGGAAAATGAATTTAGATAGATAACTGATCCTCCAATTAGAGCATCTTTGGAGAACAGAATTATGACAATTAAAAGGGGATAAATGTGCCACTAAGGACTTGGGATTCTGACTATCTGTAAAGGGATTATGTGCTTTCAAAATGCAATCCTTTAATATGCCACATAACAGGTGAGAAAATTAACCAAACATGCAGTCTACCTACTAAAGCAGCACATTAAATCAGTTTCGGTATAAAAGGCAGTCTGAGATCTTCTGAGCCTAATATAGTAGAGAAATACGGACGCCATCATTCTTGCAGCAGCTTGATGTCCATGTTGGGTAAAGTCTCACAGTCCTTAGTTTTTTTTTCCCCTGATTGTGCTCCTCATTTGCAGGAAGAGCTTAAATACATTTTGAATGCAAAAAAGCATACTACTACTACTACTATTAATAATAAAGAAATTAGGCATCGATCTTCCATTGTTGAGAAATACTTTCAATTATTCCCTTCAGGTGGCAGGTCAGTTTAAAGCAGTCCATTAGACTGAACAGAACTCCCTCTGCAAATAAAAACAATGAGAAACTGTAGTAGTTTTTTCTTTTTAGGATGAGGAACCATCAAAGATGTTAATGGCATTGCACCATTTACCATGCAGCCATAGTTTATTATTAAAAGGGTTTGTCATTTATTTTTGACCTGCCTACGTAGTGTTAAAACGTAGTGAATCAATGCAGTTTTTTTTTATTAAACTCAAGAGAAGGCTTTTAATTGTGGGACACATTCAATTGTTTTTGCTCCATATGCATAATGAGTATTTTGCTTATGACAATGCAAAGAAGGAAGGCTAGCACTTTGTATGTTGACAAGTTCATCTCCAATCCTCCTGCTTATTAATCAGTGCCATTCAAACAACCTCCTTATTTTGCCCACCATGATAATTATGTTGTTGTATTCATTTTATTTATTTATTGGTGTAGCACTGGGATCGCAATATCCCCTGTTTCATTAAAGAAGGAACTACATCATCTGCAAACCATGTCCAAGGTAATAAATATCTTAAAATGATTTATAAAGGTAAGAAGCAACAACAATCTTGAACTGGTTTGTCTGTTAACAGCACAATTAGAACAAAATGCCTTAGCGGCTGTCAGTGAAGTATTGTAGGGCACTTACATTTCACTCATTCTAAACTATTACACATGGTTTGGAGGTTGCACAATTTATAAAATATATATTTAATATATAATATTTACACCTTTTGAAACTAATTGTAATCTGTCACATTTAGTGTCACCTGTGGAGAGAGCACCACAGATAGAGGTTTCTTCTGGAGTCGGTCTGTACAGTGCGTCATGCCCTTTATTTATACTGATCTTTAATTAACATTGTTCTTGATGACTGCGGACATGAGATCAGAGTTTACAGATGGACTCAATGCTTGTGGGAGCCTGTGTGGCGTGGCGAAGAAAAACATGATTGCCATCAAGTATTCACTGCCATGAGGAAACCACTTTCAAGACCCGTGTCAGGAGTGTATTGATTTCATTTTATTCATTAAATTTGACATGTTCCAGAGACTGCAAGCCATAAACATCAGATATTTTACATATTATCTGGTTTCATTGTATAGGATTTGGTGTTGCAGCAAACTTTTGTTTTCTGTGATTCAGAGGGATTTGTGTATTTTAATCATATTTGAGACTTTAAATATTTGGCATGCAGTTGGGTCATGTTTCCTTTAACCATGTTTACTGCACATATGTATAAATAATAATACTTAGGATGTTAACTGTGTGAGTCATAGTACATATTAATGCTCATTTGCCTTCAACCGATGAGAAAATGACGTGACCTTTGAAGATCCACAGTGGCACAGGAGATCAGTTCCCTGTTTTACAGTCAAGAAGTCCAAACACAAGGAGGCATCTTTGAAAGTGATTGTTGTTGGTTTTTATTTAGTCAGCAGTGTGAGGAGGAACACGTGATTTCAGCAGGTCCGTCTGGAGTTGAAGGCCGGTTTTCAAGTGTCAAATGTCCCACAGCCATATCCATCACAACAGCTGCAGGATCCTCTCAGTCTTACATCCTTCAATTAGTGTGAGTGCGTGTGTGTGTGTGCGCGTGCGTGTGTGTGCGTGAGTGTACGTGTGTTCATGTCAGGGGAGAGAGGGGGAGGGGAGGGGAAGGGGAGAGCTGATGTTCTGATGTTGCTCTCAATGTTTGTCTATCTCTTTCGGTGTGACTGTCTCTCTCTCTGTGTGACTGTCTCTTTTCCCCAGCGCTGGCACTAGAACCAGTCAGCCACATATTCAAAGTCCTTGAAGAGCTCTTGCTCCTCTTCAGTCAGGGCCCTGCGCTTGTGGGGCAGAGTGAACACAGGGGCCGCGGAGTTGCACAGGGCCTCCCGCTCGCTGATTGTGGGGATGAAGGGAGGCGTCACTCTCTTGTCAAGCAGCGCTGGCCAATCCACACTCTGAAACGAGAGAGAAGAAAAGAAGGATAAGGGGGTGCCGCCTTCATGGGACAGAGCCCTAAAACGGTTGTGTGTGCCACGTACCCTGAAGAAGGGGTGGGCCTTGACGTCCTCCACTCCGCGCTCCCCGGCGCCCAGCCGCCACTCTGGGTCTTTCTCCAACAGCTGCAGATGATTCAATATAAGAAGGAGAGGCACGTTATTCACCAGCAATGGACTTAAAGCTGAAACGTGATGCTGGAGAGGAATCCCGTCACATTTCAATAACAGTGACATGCGTTCATTATGGTTGGGAAGTGGGATACCGAGGCACAATCTAGAGGAAAAAACATGGCACACGAACCCCTGTGATGATGGAGGTGGCTTCTGTGGAGAGGTGGCTGGGGAACTGCACTGGGTCTCTGATGATGCTCTCGAACATGGCGTCCTCATCATTGCCAGTGACGCTACGGGCACAAGGAGAAAGACAGGAGAGCGCATTGAAGGGTGACTCCAGACCGAGCCTTTGAATTATTCACAATCTGAGCCCAGGACTGCAAAAGCCACACGGACACCAATAGTGTAAACTGCGCAACCAATTGGTCAATTCACACCTGAGACATGACTTATTAAAGCAGATCATTTATAGAATAGGAAGTGAAATTAATCTGCGCAGAAACCACAATCCTCCCGAGAACCAAACCTGTTGGACAAAGTGGCAATGCAGGCGTGTGCTTTCGGTTCTGTGTGCACGAGAGAACTGTATGAGATTAAACACTGGCTTGTGTTTCAGCTTTTAGAGTTATTAGTTTACATTTTCCTTTAGATGGGCATTTGCAAAATCAACAGGTTTAATGAAGTTGTGTTAGAATACCCACCTTGCCGATGAGCATTTCATATAGCAGCACCCCCAGTGCCCACCAGTCCACAGCTCTGGTGTAGGTCTCCTCTGTAAGGGCTTCGGGGGCAAGGAAGTCGGGTGTGCCAATGAATGTGCCGGTGCGATCACTGGCACCCATGCCTGGCAAGAACAACGAAGAGGAGTCGGGAACAACACACTGGAGTAAAAATGGAAATTATACATAGTGCTAAACAAGGAAATCAACACTATTGTTTTTGTAATTTACCTTCTTTGCATATCCCAAAGTCGGCAATTTTAATGAGGCCGTCTCTGTCCAGCAACAGGTTGTCCAGCTTCAGGTCCCTGCAATAAAAATACAGTATAATCACATGGTAGCAGAATAGAGAGAGGACATGCCCGGATCACGAGGACTGTTTCACTGTCAGCCATTAAAGGAAACACACACGTCTCACACTGTGTGCATTCAGGTTCATGTCTGCACTGATATTAGGATGTGGCTTCTCTTATGAGTCACAATCAATCATTTACAACATCTATCAGAAATTAAATGAAATGGGAGAATAGTTGTGGTGGGGTTTGTCTTTTCTGTATGTTGTAAAAAGTGCTGATGTGTGAGACCTTACCTGTGAGCTATCTTGTGGCTGTGTAGATGCTCCAAACCCAACACCACACAGGCAGCAGTAAATCTGTTCAAGAAAAGAGACCAACAACAAGAAAGCTCAGATAAAATATCATTTGCAATCAATTCTGATTATATAGGTACACAGTTGAACATCATTACTGTTGGCAGAGCGAGCTTCTCTACTGAGACGCCATGCAGCTCAGTGTTTCACTCACACGGCCCGGGGCTCAGGAACTGCGTCCGCGTCTGGGTCCATCTTCAGGTCTCCCCCAACCACATACTCCATTTTGAGGCACACGTGCCCGCTGGTCTGGAAGGCGCCAAAGTAGTTCACCAGGAACGGGTGCTGCTCACTGTTTAACATCTCAAAGACGCGCCTTTCACACATGAGGCTGGGAGAGACAAAAGACAGACAGCAGCTGAAAATACATTTATCAACAGCTTGGGTGACAAAGTCCACAGATGCAACAAAATGGCAGCTTTTCTGCAGAGTAAGACAGTTAAAAAAGTCAATGAAGTCCTTGCTAATGTGGTCCCTTGGTATAAAACATTTAAACCATGAGGAGGTTTATTTATCTTTGTTATGCTGAGAAACCCAGAAGCTTCACTAGAGCCAAAAGAAAGCCATACCTGCCAAAATCTTCACTGCCAAGGTAGTCTGCCTTCTTCAGTGCTTTAATGGCGTACTTCTCTCCAGTGTCTCTGGCCTTGGCAAGCAGCACCTGTCAAAGCAAGACAGATTCAAGATGGGCAAACTCCGCTCTTGAGCCCAGGAGCGACACTCACAACACAAGCATTTAGAAATACGTCCTCACTGATTGCACTTACAAGTCACAGACAATGTTTCTGTTACAGGTTAGAAAGTGGACGTCAGTTCTAAAGTGTCCACAAATATGTTTTTGGAAAACTGGTGTCGAGCAAATATCTATTCTCCACATCCTCGACTGAATTACCGATCGCTTGGAGCTGCCCGACATTATAATGACTATGACTCGGGTCACTGGGATATACCTTTCCAAATGTCCCCTGACCCAGGACAGCAAGGCATTGGAAGTCGCCGTGGCTGGTGTCGGCTTCAACGTGGCAAGGGTCGGCTTCGACGTGGCAGGCGTTGGCATCGACGTGGTTAACGTCGGCAGAGATGTGATTGGCGTCGGGTTTGTTCTTCCGTGACAGCCACCACCACCAGCCTATGACCGCCAGCAGTCCAGGTAATGCGTAGGGCAGGAATGACCTAAACTCCATCTACGCTGGAATCTCTGTCTCCGGGGGAGTCTGAGGCCCGATGGCACCCCACCGGGCCTCCGTCTCTCTCTCTGACTCTCTGTCTGTCTGTCTCTCGCTTCTCCTTAACAGAACAGATACTCAAAGAACAGATAACAATAAAGAAAGGCTTTCGCTATATAGAGGATAGTGGATCGTCTAACAATGTTTGCACAAAGTCAAAACACGTCCGTTCTCTCTCAGGTAAGAACAGCAGTGGAATGCTTGGCATAAGGAAGGTGGTTTAGAACTCTGGAACCACTGTGATGTCACACTGGGCAGTTGATCATCATACGCAATGCTTGTACTGATGGGGGAGGGGGGGGCTGGCGGTTTGTCTAAGTGGCAAAAGGGGGACCTACACAATATTAGGCAGGTGGTCATAATGTTATGGCTGATCAGTGTATATATATATATATATATATATATATATATATATATATATATATATATATAACACACTGTAGTGTTAACACTCAGGCAACATCAAATCCAAGAGTGCTCAGTGATTTAGATAATCAACGAGACCTAGAACAATAAAACTGAAAATTACAAATTGGGAGCTGAAGGTAAAAGTTGTAAAGCAGTACATTGTTATTTGTCATACAGAATATCTGTTGTTTTTAACATACATACATACATACATACATACATATATATCTATATCTATATCTATATCTATATCTATATATATCACAGGTGATCCCCCAAAATCAGCCAACGTGGTAGAGAACCGACCGCCACCGAATCTCACCCCATCAGAAGCCCGATCCCCGCCTGGGCCTCCATCTGGATTTTCATGGAGAGGCTCAGGGGCCACGCTGTAGCGCTCACATCCATCGGCCGCTAATTGGCGCATGGGCAATTGGCAAATTGGCCTCTAATCCGCGCGTCTCTGACGTCTCCCCGTGGGCGTGTCTGTGAATAAGGCGGCCAGCGATGACGTCACGGGCGCAGGTGCGCCGCAGTCAGGGCGGTGAGGGACTCGCACTGATGACGTCAGCGCAGCGGTGCCCACGCCGGAGGAAACACTGGTGTCTCGATATCAGACACTGTCCTGAACCCGCAGTGAGTTTCTTCACGCATCAGACACTGTCCTGAACCCGCAGTGAGTTTCTTCACGCATCAGACACTGTCCTGAACCCGCAGTGAGTTTCTTCACGCATCAGACACTGTCCTGAACCCGCAGTGAGTTTCTTCACGCAGCCGCAGTGAGGGCGCTGTGTGCGTGTGTGGGTAGCGGTTGTATCGGCTACATGGACGACAACATGACTCACGGTAAGTGCGCTCTTCGGGTTGCTATTTTGCCATTCAGTTTGCGTTGTAAGTAGAATAATTAAACGTTACTTTTCCAACTTCATAAAAGTCGGCTGTTTTAGTGTGATTTCTCTTGGCTCTTGCATCGTAGTTGTGTTTCCGTCTTTTCTCGCGTTTGCTCCCATATGGATTGACTCTGTGCTGCAGTTGGGCTGTATATGCTTTATTGTCATAATACTACTATGGCTATAGCCAGGCTACACACACTTCATATATCACTTTATACTATTAATTTTAAATGCATTGCACTTCCAGCTTGGTAACAGTTCCTGTTGAGATGCTCAATTATTTCATAGGAGGCTATTTATAAAACCTTTCAACCGTCACTTTGTGCCCTGGTTGTTATTAATATTGTTATGTTTTTGTTGGGTTGTCAATTGTATCCATGTTCACCAGAGCATTTGCCGCTATTCATAAATTACATAAATGTTGTCAATGTCAAAAACAAAAACGTACATTAATTTTTTCATATTTAAAAAAACAAAAACATGATTTTTACGAATAGTTCAAAGTAGTAATTTACTTGTAGAAACATTTTCAAATTGTTATACATAATGTGAGAATGGCCCAATTACTGCAGTACTATGCATTTTACAAAAAAGACAAAACGACAAGAATTAATTTAAAACAAACTTTTTTTTTTTCCAAATAGGCACTTGAATGTATGCAGAACTTGCTGTAAGTTTGACTGAACCTTAAGATATCCTCGATCCAGCAGCACCTGCTCTATGTACACCAAAGCATTTGTTCTGGTTGTCAAATCAGGAACAGATTTTGTAAATCCCATATTAATGGAGATGAGCCTATTTGCATGTATTCTTAATAGCTGCCTGAAATGTCAAATTTGGATTGAATACCAAGCAGAAATCTTTGCTAAGGAGCTTCTTGGTTTATTTTATTTTTATTTTTTCTCCAGCAAATTAAACCGTGCCACTTTGCTGGCTGCAACAGACTAGTTCCTACTGAAAGGTTCTTGTTAATCGGTTTCTTAAATTGACAGGATGTACCATGTCAACATTTTTCCTCCGCTTGGAAGACACTGAAGTGACAGGCAGATGACAACGCCTGACGGACAGAGGCCCACAGACAGGACACAGTGCAATCAATCATCCCAAAGGCCATTTAAAAATGCAGATTAGGAGTCAGGTTGTCCACAAAGATGTGTCAAGCTCTGCACAGGTATTTAGTCCGAACTGTGCACAATTGTATTCCAATTTATATAGTATCTGACTACAGCAGGGTTTTTTTTTTTTTGGTCTTTCTGCTCATTAAAATATACGATGGAAATGGCCCATATGAAGTCTACCCAAAGTGATATATTGTGTAGCAAACTGTCAAATTTGGAATCCTTTTAATAATTACTCTCGTGTATCATGAGTGTCCCTGCCATGCTGTGTGCCTTCTCACTGCTCAGTGTCACGCTGACTTCAGTACAATTTTAGTTTGGGATCAGGTCTGAAAAAAGTAAACATCTTAAGGTGGTTGCTTTATATAGTTTAAACAAAAGACTTTGCTAGAAACTCATATTAAGCAAATAAATACGTCAGTCTCGATCCTGGCTGAGAAAAACAACCTGTGGCTGTTCCAGAGATAATTACCAGGAGAAGCTTAGATTTCAAACGGATGAAAACGATCCATTCAGGAATGACAATCTCAATCAGTTCCCCAAATGGCTTCTATCAAAAAAGTCGGCTACATCTTCATACCCTCTCCTTGCTAAAGACACAGTTTACCAAATGAAGTAAGAGCAGTTTCATGCTTTTGTTTACACAGAGATTGGTTTCTCAAACTCCCCGCCATGAAAGCTGGTTCCCAGAGACCCTTCAAACAACTGCTGGAAGAGATTCTGGGAAAAGCCACTAACAAGCAAATGAGTAAGACTATCTTTTTGTAACCGGTTTTCATTGTTCAGGACAGATTCCCCAGAACACTTGGCTTTCTGTTAGGGATATGGATGTACGTAGTCATGGATTGGGCATATTTTTGTCAGTTTCAACCGACGCCGTTTGCTTGTACACCAAAACCCAGTGCTGCCTTTTAATTAATCATAAAGGGAGTTTCCAATTACCTGACTGAGAGGGTTAACATCCTTGCCAACATGACAGTGTTAACAACTCTCTGCTAACAAGCATGCTGAGTTTTTACAAATAGGACCTCATTTACTATTAAAACATTACCAGCACATTTCCCAGGGCTCTGCACACTACCAGATGTCTGGTTTCACTTGCTAATTTATTTAATTATTTTAACATCATTAAGTTCTTTATATGAAAATGACTGTTTTGTTCCTGAGCTCCGCAAGCCCCATAAGGCGCCGATCAGAGCGGATTTATTTCAAGCGCAGCCCGAATGAGATTTGTTCCCGTTGCCTGCTTCCATTTGACAGCCCGACGCATGAAGCTAATTAGTACGTTATTTCTCCTCTGTACAAACGGTGACAGAAATTTCTCAAACTGTCCTCATTATTTGTAAACGAGAACAGTGTCCTGTGTTGAAGCACTGATCTCTGGTCACTGTGTTAAGACTACAACACAGACGCACAGATGAATCGAAATGTATTCAGTTTCAGTGAAATGGAGATCTGTGTTCCAACCATTGTTGTATCTTTATCTATATGCATTGCTTTCTTCACTTGACATTTTAAATAAGAAGCTTATAAGCTTAATCATTTATTACTAGTTGTAGTACTTGTCATTTGTTCTTTGCCGGTTTGAGATTTATTTAAATACTTATTAATAATTGTATGATATACAGGGAACTCTGAAAAATGTATTCATTTTCATTTCGGATATTATATCCTATACATTCCCCAGTTTTTCGCCATTCACACAATTTACAACAGGGACAAGCTACCTGCTATTGAACCCGTTTCGCTGCCACATTCCTGTTCCGACATGTGGGAAGAATAGTCAGATATGCTTTCCTCAGAGATGGAGTCGCTGAGACAGCTGCCTCTTTTCAAACTGCTGGGATGGAAACAGTCAAGCTTATATGCCAGCTGGAAGGCAAGGCGCTTCTCTGCATAAACACTGCACACAATTACAGGGCTTCAAACCTCTGTAACTACACTGGAGCTTTACCTGAGTTCTGGCCAGAAGTTTTTACCAAATAAGTCCCATAGGAACCGATTATTTTATTCCTACTGTACTATACCCATTATGATTATGAATAAATCTAGAGTGGCATGATGTGCATGTTTGGTTTGTCGAACTACTGTTCAAGGAGCTGAAGCAGTTACAATGCACTCAAAAAGTCTGAATGTGTGAATGCAAGCCTTCGTGTCACATAGCTTTCACTTGTATGTGCCTTAAACGTGTCATTCCAACGTTCATTAAAGGGGCTTTGTCGTAATATCTGCTCACAGGTATTTCTTAGCAATTTTGTGTTGCTGTATTGTACTTTTAACACAAGCAGTATTTGTCCTAAATGAGTAAAGATGACAGAGTGATCTCGGTATTGTCAATGGTAAAGAATACTATTACCAGAATGTGTCTATATCACTTCTTCAAGCTTTATAAAAGATATATTAGTTGAAGACTTTGTCTGTTCCCCCTGAAATAAGCATCATAAAGCTTTCGAAGACATTCAGAATTACAGAGAGTACTATACTTGCCACATCTGCAATAAAACAAAAACCTAAAAAAACATTAATCTGATGTGCACGTGAAACCATGCTTACTTATTGCTGTGTTTGCAAGTTATCTCACTTTCCTTCTATTAATGTGTGTGTGTATATATATAATCTGTAAGGGATCTGTAACATCCCTTTTCATCTGCAAGGAATGAGACGCATTGGAATGCATTGCTATTAAGAATGCAAGCCATACAGTTATTTTCACAGGGGGGAAAGAGTGCCTTTTTTGCATGATCTCTCCTCGTGGATTGACAGGATCACATCTGGGTAGGCAGCTGTTAGTCTTTCTCTTTATCATGTGTTTTATGAAAGATGATCAAAACTGATAAAGGATAACAGCTTAGTCCCTCATGTAAAAGCCAAAGGGATTAATAATGGCTCGGAAATTTTAAACAATGTAGTTTGTGCATCTTTATATACTCTGAAATACATGTTTTTATCATATACAATGCAGATAATTTGTTTGTAACTTACTTTCTAGTACATACTGCTGACTTTCCCTCATGACATTGAGAGGTGCAGGAATTAAAAACAGCCGTCTGCCATATGCTGATACTAGGAACACAGTCTGAAGGGTCTCAGCATGTTGCTTTGAAGAGGCAAGCATTTGGAAGCGTGCTAGATCTGGCAGTTGCTATATTGGACGTAAAGGGACATTTGGAGGTTCCCTTTCAGAAATCCTATGTTTTGTTTTTTCAGTGTCGAAGATTTTTTAAATCAAGCATGAGAGAATTGTTTTCTTTCGAGGTGCATTCAAAACCAGCCTGCTCCTGATCAGTTTCTGTGAGGCTGACCGGATTGATTTGATTACCATCACTGATTATGGTTGATTTTTCGAGTTGCTGCAACGTGAAGTAATTTCTCCTTTGTGGCAATCAGAATTAAGTTTCCATTGTCTGACTTTTAAATAGTTATTTTATACCGCAGGGCTTTCAGCACGTGACTTGAAATGGATGTTTATGTTGATGTGATTACTTTGTGATTGCTTGCCACGATCTGAGCCCTCATTTCGATTGTGTCCACTGCATGGCTCCAGTGCTTTGGTTGAAGTCAGTTAATGGCCTTCTCCAAATGGTTCTGCTCTTCTGAGAATATTAACTGTGAAGGTTTTATTTGAAGTCAAAGCAGACTTGATCCTGAAGATTAAAATTGGACACATACTTGGACATGCTTATTTTCTGAATGTGCTTTTGTTAAAAATCTGTGTATTAATAAAACATAGCCCAAGTGACTTACACTATTTATTAAGTCCGAGCCCTGTGTTACTGATGACAATAATAATAAGGTATGTAATAGTAAAGAATCTGTACAGATGCACTTCTTCGAATCGGCCGAGGTTCCTTCTTCCATGGCTTTCTGTCTGCATTGATTTTGCACCTGTTTGAGCACCCTCAATTTATTTGCATAACGAATACTCCTTCTGTTTAGCTGCTGAGCCGTTTTCATTTGCGTATGCTGAAGACAGCAGCTCTGTGTCTCGACATGTCCCTTATTTCCATGTACACTGACAGGAGAAAAAACAGTGGAAGGCTAGATCTTCCACACATCGATGTCCTGTTAGAGGCTCTTCAAGTTTAATACAATTAAAACTCTAAATTAAAAAACAGAAATACAATGCTCTTTTAAATTATAACTGAAGTATAAACTGATGGTTAGGATAGTAGATTTTTTTTTTTTTTTTTTTCATTTCATGTAATTTAAAATTGCCTTCAATCAAAACACATGCACATTATATTTTTATAATTGCTTTAAAAATATAAATAACTGTGTGTACATGTTAAAGATATGTAAATTAGGTGATCATTAGTTTGTGTGATTGGAATGCGCTTCATAAGATAAAGCACTATATATAGATGTTGTGAGGGGTTAAACAAAGTGTCAGGGCTCTTAAGGTAAGGTTTAGGAAACCCTAAGGCATGGGTTATGGTGAAAAAATGTAGGTTTATTTATAGTGCTCTGTGATCAAAATGAAACAAAAACCTAGCTCTTATTCAAGGCTAATTAAATGTGCAAAACAGTCCCTCTAAACGTATAACTAACCATAAACACAAACCGCAACCAGTCCAAGTCCACAATCCGTAATTAAGAGCAAAGTCTGTAAATTAGTCCATTACCATAATCCAGTTCTTGATTCTCACTCACTCTGATTCTCCTCCTTGTTTTATTGAGGAGGGATGCCAGTTATGGAGGGAACAGCGGGTCAGGTGTTCCCCCTGGTAATTGACCTCCCTGGGGGCCGGAGAGGTACAGGGCAGTTTAGTGGTCTCTTTTTGATATAAAATGTAATGCATGTTAACATGCATGCATTTCATTTCTCCACAAGCATCTGAATGTTTTTTTTTTTTTAATTGTCATGGAGCAAGGGGTGAAGTACGTGAAGGGTGGTAAGTGTGGAAAGATGGCATTAAGTCACAATTAAACAAACTCTTGTCTATAACATTAATCAGTTACCTTACAGTGAAAGTATAATAACTCAACTAATATAAGAAAGTAATGTACCTTAATATAATTACCCTGCTCAATTATTACCACTATGCAATATCAGATCCAATTCCTTTCCCCCTACTAACGTGGGAATTTAGGAAGATCCAAGTGTGCTGCGGCCGCGCTTGTGTGCTCCTAGCGGAGCTCTGCACACAAAGCACAACATTAAACAAAACGGAAATAAAATAAAAAATAAACGGCTGGATCATAACAATCAATCTGCACCTAGTTCCTTCTAACAGGACTGTAAACACAGCGGTACAACGCTTACATTGCAAATAACAGAAATACAACAACATGTCCACCAGCAACCCCCGCCCCACCCCTGTGTTACTACAAGTATGTTATTTTCATTGAACAATATATGTATATGTTAGGTTGTTTTCATCTCCTTATATATTTAATAACCCATCTTCAAGTGTATTATTATTTAAAGTCTCAGGTTAACTTTCAGTGTCGGTACTGCAATATCCAGGAGGAGAAATATATTTTGTTTTCAAATGCAAAAACGTAGTTATTTTGCTTGTCTTGTATCAACAAACAGAAACAAACACCCGTATAATTTCAGGTAGATGGTGATAACGAGATGTAATACATAGTCACAGTAGGTTTAAATCTTATAGAAAACAAAGTGCTACAGACCACAGCAACCACATTCTGCACAGCATTTGTACATATACTTTATAGGACAGGAGTAGATGGAAACAAAATGCACCACCTTTGGTTGTGTGTTGCTTCTTCCCTTTTAAGTTCCTGATTTAGGGAGCTGCAGGCTAGATGTGGGGGACTTTGTTCTCCCCAGTGCCAGACTAATTAAACTATTGAATACATAGTGCAGAGAAAAGGACTGATCATTGGGAGAGCTTTTCAAATTCATGTAATTATATTTATTGTTGCAATCCTCATTTGGATTCAATATATTAATCCAGAGCTCCCAAGTGGCTCGTCCAGTGAAAGGCTCTGCCTGGATTGCTATGGGCTGGGGCTTTCGGGTATGAATCCAGGCTATCGCATGTGCAGAGTTTGGGAAAGCATTGGTTGAGGATCTAGGTGACCCAATATTTGTAGTGAAAATGTCTGTCCATGAGGAAGCAACTGTTTCAACGGCTAGAGCATGGTTACACTGAAATTCTACAAAAATTACAAATAATTCCATAAATAAATAATCCAACATTATGTATTTCTCAGAAGACCATAATCATCTGAAGCTTGTTTAAAAAATTATTTTCATGCAGCTTTTTGCAAACCAAACTCATTATAGCTGTTCTGGGGAAAAATGGACGAGAACAAATCCATTACGAACAGAGATGCACAAAAAGTATGCAGTTTAACATAAACCATTCACAGATATGACATGACCCTCACCTTACAGATACCTGTTTAATCACGAAGTGTAGAAAGCCAGTACTGCAAGATCCCAAAAGCCAGACAAATTAAAAATGCCTTTTCAGATCACCTATATTAATATGTTTCACTATGGATATGGATATGGTAAGAAGCCATTTCTCTAAATGTCATTCCATCTCAGTTTGCATGAGTTATCCTTTTGTCACACTTAATTGTGACAATTGCCCTCCAGGGGCCTCAGTTTAATTACAAACTTGTAAAAGTCATTGAATGTATCGGAAAATAAAAGCATTAGCACAAGCCTAGTGTTCAAAATTAAATTTATCATGCTCACCCCCTTTAACAGTCATAATTTCACAAGATGGCAAAACAAATTAACAAGCTGGCTAAAACCCTGTTCATCTGGTCTCCATTGTCATTACCTATTTCCAGAAAATCAAATTGACAGGTCTGTCTCATCTTTGATCTGAAGTATGTGAACAGCTCCTTTATAATCATGTGTGCTTCAGTTTAATCTTCTGCTCACCCTGCTACAACATTCATTCAGCGATCAACAAAGCTCAGCATTACTTACACGCCAGACAAATCTGTATTAAAAATGGTTCTATACAAAATGTAGCACAAGGTAGAAGCAATTAGAATATATCTGAATATATGATGAGTGCAGTGCATTAATTTCTGTTCAGTGAACTGTTTGTTAGTATTGTGAACACACACTAAAGAAGAAATACTTATTGATTAAGCAGAACTTCACTTTTAATTCAAAAGATGATTAATGTTTTAGTTTATGCAAGAATGAAACCTATTCTGTGTGTTCTTATGAGCAATGTGAATAATTTCACATATAACTGTGTAATTTACTGTCCA
Source organism: Amia ocellicauda (assembly GCF_036373705.1). Taxonomy (NCBI): domain Eukaryota; kingdom Metazoa; phylum Chordata; class Actinopteri; order Amiiformes; family Amiidae; genus Amia; species Amia ocellicauda. The sequence goes on from NC_089860.1 coordinate 14,915,039, forward strand.
TGATACTTTTTAATTAGTTCACACAAAGGTGTGTAGGTTGATTATTCAAGAAAGATGCAGACATTTGTTTCATCAATGTACAGACTGTTCACTTACAAAAAGCAAAATAAAGTGCCTTTTTTATTTTAAGTAGACTAATGTACGAAGCTTCTTTGATTTATGGTTCTGTCATTAAACTGGAACTAAACCAAGTGTTTTGAATGGTTTGGATGCTTACTACAAATGCCACATTGCTAAAAGAAGATTGTCTTTAGCATTTATTGTATTTAGTGTATTGACTATGAATAACTTGCTAAAATATTTTCCGAACAAGAAGCTTTATGGCAGCTTTTCTATTTCGCATGTAATACTCAAAAGAAAAATGTGATTTCAGTGTTCAACAGGGAGTCTATAACTCTCATAACTGAGAATTTATTTTCAACTCATCACTTTTAATCCCACACTTAAACTAGAACAAAACCGTATACAGAAATATGTTTATGATGTTACCAATATATTTTCAACAATGTTACAATTAGTAGTTCAGGGATATAAAAGCATAATACATGTTGTGAAATGGGTACCATTAAGAAGAGAAACAGTGGTTCATAAAAAAACACACATACTCTTGGGAGAAGTGTTTGTAGACTCTTCTATATTCCAGTAGACCATTTGAGATTGTGTTTTTAGGACTGATAACATGAGGCTTAAAGTCATGGGGGCTGTCTCATTGTGTAAATAAGCTTGTTACAATGTCATAACTAGTTTATACACACTTCCACCTGGAACAAGTTCACCATCCACACATACTCCCCAAATTTCTTCTAGAAATGGCTGATACAATTTTGGGATTAATAACCAAAAATCTAAAATGTGCCAGTTGTTAAATCCGTATTACTCGGAGGACTACAATTCTCAATCACTGCATAAAATTAATAATTTCAGTGTTGTTTTTACATTAAAATTCTATATTTTATACAGTAGTCTATACTAATGTGCTTATTGTTTATTTTATCTCTTTGCTTACTATTTTAAATACAAAGCTTTTAATACTTTACTCCCAAATGTGTCTGAGTGACATCAATGTTGGCAATTAGTGCCTGTTTGGTTTGTGGTTTTGTGATCAACACATTGCTAACCCAACCAGAACACATCCTCCATAATCCGCTAAATGCATATCAGATGGAAATGAGTT